>NC_069506.1:257950764-258307175 GCF_027579735.1 Bombina bombina
TGTATAAGAAAGAGTTAAATAGTGCTTGTTAGCAAGAAATGTTTTTAATTGGATGACGCTACTAATTGTTTTATTGTACCTGTATATATTCCCTGTAAGCACAGAATACCACAGCAGTCTATGAGTGCGGCCACACGGATGAAACGCGTTAGACTGGGGTATTCTGTCTAACAATGCACCTTTTGGAAACTTCTGCTGTTTTTAAAACGATCTAATAAAAGTTACGTTTTTACTGGATCCCTCTACTGGACTTTTCTCCTGTTTACCTTATATATATATATATATATATATATATATACGCACACACACATATATATATATATATATATATATATATATATATGCACACACACATATATATATTTATATATATATATATATATATATACGCACACACATATATGCTGTATATACATATACATATACACACACACACACACATTTTATATATATATATATATATATATATATATATACACACCTATATTTATACACACACATACTTACATATATGAATTGTCCTACACCAAGATAAAGCATCACCTTTTAAAGTGAATGTCAACTTTCAAGAATAAGTGCCCAGTTTTTAAAAATACTATTAAAAACAGGGGCACTTTCATTCATGAAAGTTTGCATTTCACCCGTTTTGTTAAAATACTTACCTTTTCTTCTTGAAGCCAGAGAAGCAATTCCCCCTCCTGCCGCTTGTCACTTCATACGTCAGCAATGACGAATATGGCATCCTCCAATCAGAGCTTCCCACCCAGGGGAATCATTGCCTGATGCAACGTCGTGATTGCTGACGTATGAAGAGACGAGCAGCAGGAGGGGCAATTGCTTCACCGGCTTCAAGAAGAAAAGGTAAGAATTTTAACAAAACGAGTGAAATGTAAACTTTCATGAATTAAAGTGCCCCTGTTTTTAATAGTATTTTTAAAAACCGGGCACTCATTCTTGAAAGTTGACATTCACTTTAACATATGTATTTTTGTTTCAATTAGTGTTGTCATGAGATGGAGGACACAGCATAGAAGGTAGAAAGCTATTTTATTGCAGAGCATAGCAGTATACAGCTTGAACAACACATATCACTAAGTAACTGCGACATAGACAATAACAGCCCTTAACCATGCCCCCACCCGGTGACGTCACTTCCCACTCTCATCACATCTTCCCCCTTTTCAAAGGACAAAGCATACATTTTTTTTTCTTTGAATACATCAAATAACAAGGTATACAAGAAGCATACAGAAATAGTTTTGTTTAGTATATAACAAATAACAAGTTAAAGAGAATATATATAAACAACATGAAATACATTCCTGACTTGAACATCGGGGTAGACTACCCTAGTCCACAGTGACCATGGGATTATTCTGCCCATACTTCTGGTCACTGCTCTAACTAGTGCTAATCCCGATATCGGGCTGGAAGTTTCACAACCCTTCCACTTGATGTCATTTTACATGAACTTTCCTTTGATACAGAAGAAGGTGATTAAGAGTCTGCTGGAAACAAAGAAGTATCCCCGCTGTGATCTGGCTGAGGGGAAGGCACCCCTCTTAAAACAGGGGATCCCACCGGCAGTGGTACTGAGGCATCCAGCCCCAAACTCTCAGGTACTGGCTGAATATATTTTCGATTTTGACGTGTGACCGTTCCTCCATCAGTAAGGACTACATAAGACCTTGGTTCTGGAGAGCGTCCAATTACCATAGCAGGCGTCTTCCAGTTCTTCTCATCATCCAGCTTAACTCTGACACTTTGCCCCACATTCAGCTCCTGCAAGGGCCTCACAGAGTTTTTCCTGTCATAGAAGAAATGATAGCCCCTTTTAGCCTCTTCATCCCTCCTAAGGACCTCGTCCTGAGGAACAGAGCTAGTTGGCTGGAAGACACCCACAGAGGGTAAAGTGGTGCGAATCTGACGTCCTAGCATCAGCTGTGCCGGGCTAAAACCCATGGCTCAAATGGGAGTCGCCCTATAGGCCAGGAGGGCTAGGTACGGCTCAGATTGCTTCAAAATGAATTTTGTTGTTTGAACTGCCCTTTCAGCCATTCCATTGACCTGCAGGTAATGTGGACTCGACGTAGAATGGACAAAATTATATTCACTGCTGGAAGAACTGAACTCCCGCAAACTGCATTCCGTTATCACTCACTAACTCCATTGGTATGCCCCAAAGAGCAAACAAGCTCTTGAGACGAGTGATAACGGCTTGACTTGTGATCTCATTCAAGGGTGCAATCTCCAAATACCTGGAATAGTAGTCAATCACGACTAGGTACTTTTTCCCGTTCAGTTTGCACAAATCAGCAGCTATTTTCTGCCACGGGCCTGCAGGCAGCGGAGTAGAAATCAAGGGCTCCCTTCTCTGAGTAGGCCGGCGTTCCCGGCAAAAGGAACATTTTGACACATGGCTTGTGATGTCGGAACTAATCACAGGCCACCATACTGCCATAGCTGCCCTTTCTCTGCACTTTGTAATGCCCAAGTGGCCATCATAAATCCTGCTTAACATCTCCTGCCGCATGCTAAAAGGAATAACAATGCGGTCCTGGAACAGCACCAACCCATCCAGCTCCGTAAGCTGCGACCTTTCTGACTGGTAAGAACTTAAAGACATCCAGGCTGCCCGGCTCTCGGGCCAACCTTCTTTTATGTACTTAATAACTTCTTGAAGGTCAGTATCTAAATATGTCTCCTTTCTTATTTGCTCTAGCTTCCCTGACGAAATGGATTTGGATGCCAGAACTGAATCTACATACACTTTCACATCTGATTCCTTTGAAAATTCTTCAGCAGCAGCCAGAAGGAACCTGGAAAGTGTATCTGCCACTATCAGTTGTTTCCCTGGCACATGCACTGCCTGAACGTTGAATCTGAGCAGCCTCATCAGAAGTCTCTGGCATCTTAGGGGTGTTTTGTCAATATCATAGGAGTTGATTAGAGGGACTAGGGGTTTATGGTCAGTCTCCAGACTAAATTTCTCTAAACCCACTAGGTAACGCTGGAAGCGCTCACAGGCCCAAACTGCAGCCAGGCACTCTTTCTCAATTTGGGCGTATTTTGATTCAGCAGCCATCAGTGTACGGGAACAGTAGGCGATGGGCTGTAGTTTGTTCTCATTCAACTGCAGGAGGGCGACCCCTAATCCATAACTGCTCGCATCATCACTAACCACAGTCTTTTTGGAAGGGTCGTAGAACCCCAACACTGGGGCAGACCCCAGCAGGGACTTGACCTGCACAAAAGATTCTTCCTGTGAAGGTCCCAGACCCAGGCAACATCTTTCTTTAGCAACTCTGTGATAGGGTGTAGTATTGTGGATATCTGGAAGGAACCTGCCCACATAATTCACAAGGCCCAATATTTATCTCAGCTCATGTACATCAGAAGGACTTTTCATCTGTTCAATAGCAAGGATTTTATCAGGGTCCAGCTTGATGCCATCCCCATTGATAATATGCCCAAAGTAACATAACTCAGCCGTCCTAAAATAGCATTTCTCCTTATTTAATTTCAGCCAGGACTCTCTAATGGTCTGCAGCACACAGCTCAATCGCTGATCATGTTCTTCCAATGTAGACCCATACACCAAAATGTCGTCCATGACGACTGCCGTGCCCTCGTTGTCCCTTAGGAGAGAACTCATCTCTCTTTGAAAGATTTCAGGAGCAGAGGATATCCCGAAGGGGAGTCTGCAGAAGCAAAACTGACCTACCGGTGTAATGAAGGTAGTCAGTTTGCGGCACTTTGGATCTAGAGGTATCTGCCAGAAGCCGCTGGAAGCATCCAGTGTAGAGAAGAACTTCGCCCCAGCCAATTTCGGGACTATGTCTTCAAGTGTCGGCAGCACATGTCTCTCTCTCTTTACCGCCTCATTCAGCCTTTTCAAGTCTACGCAGATGCTTACCTTCCCGTTTTTCTTCGCAACAGGCACAATGGGGGCACACCAGCCAGTTGCTTCAACAACCTCTTCAATAACTCCCATATTCTTCATACGCAGAAGTTCCTTCTCCACTTGAGGCATGAGCGTGAACGAAATTCTACGAGGAGTGGTAAGCTGTATGGGACTGCGTCACTTTTAAGTGATATTCGGACTGGGTTGCAATTCAGTAGGCCCAATTCATCAAACATGTCTTCTGAAATCTCATTCACTCTGGCAACCAGGCCCAAACCACAGGCTGCTTTTCTGCTCAATAGGTTGTTAACACACTGACCTCTAATCACATGTACCCACATGGTGAATTTCCTCTGCTTGTACTCGCAGCTGGTAAGAAATTTCCCCGCACAATCGATGCTGCCACCAGGACTATGAACTTTTGTTGTAACTTTCGCCAGCTGAGGCTGTCGAGGCAGTTTTATGAATGCTGCAAGGGACATAACAGTGATGTCTGCTCCTGTGTCAATCTTAAAGGCAACTTTGGCTCCCATTACAGTAAGAGTAACCCGCCAATCTTCATCTGAACCAGACCGTTCAACAACAGACCCTACAAAGGACACTTCTTGACCCTTCTGGTCACTATCCACCTGCATCTCTTTAATGTATTCAGTTTTACACGCCACTTCAAAATGGCCCATTCGGTTGCATTTTCTACATCTTTTGTCTTTAGCAGGGCATGCAACAATGAGATCATGGGTACGGTTACACCGCGTGCAACGAGCATGCTGCGCCCATCTGCTTCTGGGCCTATCTGTTGCCCTTGGTCTACCGCTTACACTGTGCCTTTCACTAGCAGCTCTCCTGAACTGCTGCACTTAATCCACAATACTCTCGGACCTCAGATCAGCACTTTGCTTTTTCACCAGTTCACTCTGGCGGGCCATCCTAATAGCCTCATCCAATGTTAAATCAGCCTCTAACTGTAACATCAGTGAGACTTCAGCATTTGCAATTCCTATGACTATTCTGTCTCTGATTTGCTCCTCTTTAGCAACACCAAACTCACAGAATTCAGCTAGTTCATACAGGGTGCACACAAATGACTCCACAGATTCTCCCACACGCTGAGCACGTTTGTGAAAACAGGCCCTCTCATGCATCACATTTCTTTTGGGCACAAAGTGAGCACTGAGTTTGTTCATAACTATGTGAAAGTCAAATTCTTCCCCTTCTTGGAAAGTAAAGGCATTGAACACTGGCTCCACATCTTTCCTCATAGAGTATAAAAGAGAATTAACTTGTACTTCCCCACTCTCCTTGTCCAGCTTGGAAGCAATTCTTAAGCGTTGAAACCGCTGACGCCATGTGGGCCAAGCTGCAGGCTGAAAGAAATCAAAAGGCTCAGGTGGGGTAAACTTCGACATCGTCATTAATCAGGAAACAGAAGTGCAGGCAAGTACTTCTGACACCATGTCATGAGATGCAGGACACAGCATAGAAGGTACAACGCTATTTTATTGCAGAGCTTAGAAGTATACAGCTTGTGCAACACATCTAACTTGGTAACTGACATAGACAATAACGGCCCTAAACCACGCCCCCATCTGGTGATGTCACTTCCCACTCTCATCACAAGTGTTAAGATAGATTGTTATTATTATTATTATTACTACTACAACCACTATGTACTGTAGATTTATCTTCAACACCAGAAGTATTTTTGTATCTAGTACAAGTGCAGATCTTGGTGTATGTTATTGATTATATGTCATATTATTAGATTCCTCTTTGCAGGTCTATTTAGGATGTCTGAGAGCATTTTTAAGTTACCTATTTTCATTCTTCTCTATTATGTCAGAGTATGGATCTTATTACAGTGGCAAATAGTTTGCTTTAAGACAGGAGACCTTGCACCTTTCAGTGATATTAAGGATTAACTCTCTCCGGTCCTATATATTTTTAATATGTACGCCAGCAGGTCATATTTTTTGGGCTGTCAGGCTCCTCCCTCCCGGCCTCTCATTTATCCCCATTCAGGGATCAGTGATCAGTGCACAGCGCCACATCTATCCTCGATGTGGCGCTGTGTTCCGATCACTGGTAAGAGACAGATGCCCGCAGGCACCGGGACCACTGCAGGAAGTCGGGGGGCAAGCAGAAGGACCCGGGTTACAGGTACTTCTCAGGCCAGCGCCTGCCCCTCTGCAGCAGGCTCAGTAGGAGCGCACGGGAAGAGGAAGTCACCCCCCCGGGGAGTACGCCTCATTTCAGGTGTGGGAAAACCAAGAAGGGTTGAAAGGATCCAGAGCTTGCCCCCCTTCTCGACCCTCCCTGGCGGGGGATTCTCACTGCAGGCACCAATTTAACTCCACCATGTCAGGGTTATGGAGGACATGTCAGTGGGAACTTCAGCACCTTAGAGGATCGGAAAGGGTTAATACATATTGTCAAATGGATAATTCACAGAGGATTGTACTAATTTGGCAATTTACATGAATAAATTATAGAAATTACATATTAACGATTAAAGGGACCTTAAAATCAGAATGAAATTCCCTATAAAATGTATTTTGTTCACTTTTCCTGTAATTTAAAGTGAAGGTAAAGTTTTACAGATCTCTTTACACCAATCAATTAGTCATATGTTCAGTTACTAAGTCGCTAACTGTTTTTCAAGAATGGATTATATATTTATGTAATAAAGAACTTTTATTGTTCCCTACTATTACCTTCCTGACTCCTCCCAACAGCCATTTCCTTATATTAGAGACAATGACGTATAAAGCGGTTCCACCCGCTCTATACGTGTCTCCAACGCGCATTCACGACGAATGCAATGAAATGCGCATGTGCATAGCGTAGTCCACTCTTAGCAATACGCATGCGCTAATCTTGCCTCTTATGTATCTTGGAAATTCCAATAACAATAGGAGTAGTCATTGCAGAGAGGGGGAGATAGTACAAAAGAGAGGGTAAGAGAGAGCAAAAGAGAGGGTGAGAGAGAGCAAAAGAGAGGGGGGAGAGAGAGCAAAAGAGAGGGGGGAGAGAGAGCAAAAGAGAGGGGAGAGAGAGCAAGAGGGGGGAGAGAGAGAGCAAAACAGAGGGGAAAGAGAGACCAAGAGAGAGGATAGAGAGAGCAAAAAAAAGGAGGGAGAGAGAGAGCAAAAGAGAGGGGGGAGGGAGAGCAAGGGGTGGGACCACTGTACTGCAAAAAATGGCCCATGTACACAGGCTTTAGGACTAGTCAATCTATAAACTGTTATAGCATCTCAACAAATCAGGTCATGCCTTTATGCACTGAAAGGAAAATCAGATTTTGTGGAATAAATATGAGATATTGGTAAATATTGATTTAATACCTAGCTAAAAGTCATGACATGAAATTCTGCAGAACAAGAAGAAACGATGAGAACGTTTTGATCTTCTTTGAAAAATAATCTAGCTGCACAAATACAGCACAGCTTAATTTGTCTCTAGTTAATTTAGCCTTCCAAACTGCTAAACAACTCATCCCAGTAGGCAATTATTTAACCTTTAAAAGATCTACAGGGGTAGCATTGCAGGAACCTTTGCCTCTTGAGACACAAACAGTAGGAAAAAATATCCCTTTCCAGAAACGGTGAATTATGATAAATTAATGTGCGGAGACATAATATGTAATGGATCTGCTTATCCTCTGCTGATCTACTTCTGCTACTGCTTACCATCTGCTGGTCTACTGCTGCTACTTCTTACCCTCTGCTGGTCGACTGCTGCTACTGCTTACCCTCTGCTGGTCTACTGCTGCTACTTCTTACCCTCTGTTGGTCTACTGCTGCTACTTCTTACCCTCTGCTGGTCTACTGCTGCTACTGCTTACCCTCTGCTGGTCTACTGCTGCTACTTCTTACCCTCTGCTTATCTACTGCTGCTACTTCTTACCCTCTGCTGGTCTACTGCTGCTACTGCTTACCCTCTGCTGGTCTACTGCTGCTACTTCTTACCCTCTGCTGCTCTAATGCTGCTACTGCTTACCCTCTGCTGGTCTACTGCTGCTACTTCTTACCCTCTGCTGGTCTACTGCTGCTACTTCTTACCATCTGCTGGCCTACTGCTGCTACTTCTTACCCTCTGCTGGTCTACTGCTGCTACTGCTTACCCTCTGTTGGTCTACTGCTGCTACTTCTTACCCTCTGCTGGTCTACTGCTGCTACTTCTTACCCTCTGCTGGTCTACTGATGCTACTGCTTACCATCTGCTGGTCTACTGCTGCTACTTCTTACCCTCTGCTGGTCTACTGATGCTACTGCTTACCCTCTGCTGATCTACTGCTGCTACTTCTTACCCTCTGCTGGTCTACTGCTGCTACTTCTTACCCTCTGCTGGTCTACTGATGCTACTGCTTACCATCTGCTGGTCTACTGCTGCTACTTCTTACCCTCTGCTGGTCTACTGCTGCTACTGCTTACCCTCTGCTGATCTACTGCTGCTACTGCTTACCCTCTGCTGGTCTACTGCTGCTATCTGCTTACCCCCTGCTGGTCTACTGCTGCTACTGCTTACCCTCTGCTCGTCTACTGATGCTACTGCTTACCCTCTGCTGGTCTACTGCTGCTATCTGCTTACCCTCTGCTGGTCTACTGCTGCTACTGCTTACCCTCTGCTGGTCTCCTGCTGCTATCTGCTTACCCTCTGCTAGTCTACTGCTGCTACTACTTACCCTCTGCTGGTTTACTGATGCTACTGCTTACCTCTGCTGGTCTACTGCTGCTACTGCTTACCCTCTGCTGGTTTACTGCTACAATCTGCCTACCCTCTGCTAATCTACGGTTGCTATTTGCTTAACCTCTGCTGGTCTACTGTTGCTACTGCTTACCCTCTGATGGTCTACTGATGCTACTGCTTACCCTCTGCTGATATACTGCTGCTGTCTGCTTACTCTCTGCTGGTCTACTGTTGCTACTGCTTACCCTCTGCTGATCTATTGCTGCTATCTGCTTACCCTCTGCTGGTCTACTGATGCTACTGCTTACTCTATTCTGGTCTACTGCTGCTACTACTTACCCTCTGTTGGTCTACGGATGCTACTGCTTACCCTCTGCTGGTCTACTGCTGCTACTGCTTACCCTCTGCTGGTCTACTGCTGCTACTTCTTACCCTCTGCTGGTCTACTGCTGCTACTTCTTACCATCTGCTGGCCTACTGCTGCTACTTCTTACCCTCTGCTGGTCTACTGCTGCTACTGCTTACCCTCTGTTGGTCTACTGCTGCTACTTCTTACCCTCTGCTGGTCTACTGCTGCTACTTCTTACCCTCTGCTGGTCTACTGATGCTACTGCTTACCATCTGCTGGTCTACTGCTGCTACTTCTTACCCTCTGCTGTTCTACTGATGCTACTGCTTACCCTCTGCTGATCTACTGCTGCTACTTCTAACCCTCTGCTGGTCTACTGCTGCTACTTCTTACCCTCTGCTGGTCTACTGATGCTACTGCTTACCATCTGCTGGTCTACTGCTGCTACTTCTTACCCTCTGCTGGTCTACTGCTGCTACTGCTTACCCTCTGCTGATCTACTGCTGCTACTGCTTACCCTCTGCTGGTCTACTGCTGCTATCTGCTTACCCTCTGCTTGTCTACTGCTGCTACTGCTTACCCTCTGCTCGTCTACTGATGCTACTGCTTACCCTCTGCTGGTCTACTGCTGCTATCTGCTTACCCTCTGCTGGTCTACTGCTGCTACTGCTTACCCTCTGCTGGTCTCCTGCTGCTATCTGCTTACCCTCTGCTAGTCTACTGCTGCTACTACTTACCCTCTGCTGGTTTACTGATGCTACTGCTTACCTCTGCTGGTCTACTGCTGCTACTGCTTACCCTCTGCTGGTTTACTGCTACAATCTGCCTACCCTCTGCTAATCTACGGTTGCTATTTGCTTAACCTCTGCTGGTCTACTGTTGCTACTGCTTACCCTCTGATGGTCTACTGATGCTACTGCTTACCCTCTGCTGATATACTGCTGCTGTCTGCTTACTCTCTGCTGGTCTACTGTTGCTACTGCTTACCCTCTGCTGATCTATTGCTGCTATCTGCTTACCCTCTGCTGGTCTACTGATGCTACTGCTTACTCTATTCTGGTCTACTGCTGCTACTACTTACCCTCTGCTGATCTACAGATGCTACTGCTTACCCTCTGCTGGTCTACTGCTGCTACTGCTTACCCTCTGCTGGTCTACTGATGCTACTGCTTAACCTCTGCTGGTCTACTGATGCTATCTGCTTACCACCTGCTGGTCTACTGTTGCTACTGCTTACCCTCTGATGGTCTACTGATGCTACTGCTTACCCTCTGCTGATATACTGCTGCTGTCTGCTTACTCTCTGCTGGTCTACTGTTGCTACTGCTTACCCTCTGCTGATCTATTGCTGCTATCTGCTTACCCTCTGCTGGTCTACTGATGCTACTGCTTACTCTATTCTGGTCTACTGCTGCTACTACTTACCCTCTGCTGGTCTACGGATGCTACTGCTTACCCTCTGCTGGTCTACTGCTGCTACTGCTTACCCTCTGCTGGTCTACTGATGCTACTGCTTAACCTCTGCTGGTCTACTGATGCTATCTGCTTACCACCTGCTGGTCTACTGCTGCTACTGCTTACATCTGCTGGTCTACTGCTGCTACTGCTTACCCTCTGCTGGTTTACTGCTACAATCTGCCTACCCTCTGCTAATCTACGGTTGCTATTTGCTTAACCTCTGCTGGTCTACTGTTGCTACTGCTTACCCTCTGATGATCTACTGATGCTACTGCTTACCCTCTGCTGATATACTGCTGCTGTCTGCTTACTCTCTGCTGGTCTACTGTTGCTACTGCTTACCCTCTGCTGATCTATTGCTGCTATCTGCTTACCCTCTGCTGGTCTACTGATGCTACTGCTTACTCTATTCTGGTCTACTGCTGCTACTACTTACCCTCTGCTGGTCTACGGATGCTACTGCTTACCCTCTGCTGGTCTACTGCTGCTACTGCTTACCCTCTGCTGGTCTACTGATGCTACTGCTTACCCTGTGCTGATCTACTGCTGCTATCTGCTTACCCTCTGCTGGTCTACTGCTGCTAGTGCTTACCCTCTGCTGGACTAATGATGCTACTGCTTACCCTGTGCTGGTCTACTGCTGCTATCTGCTTACCCTCTGCTGTTCTACTTCTGCTACTGCTTACCCTCTTCTGGTCTATAGCTGCTATCTGCTTACCCTCTGCTGGGCTACTGCTGCTACTGCTAACCCTCTGCTGGTCTACTGATGCTACTGTTTACCCTCTGCTGGTCTACTGCTGCTATCTGCTTACCCTCTACCAACAGAGGGTAAGCAGTAGCAGCAGTAAACCAGCAGAGGGTAAGCAGTAGCATCAGTAGACCAGCAGGGGGTAAGCAGTAGCAGCAGTAGCAGCAGTAGACCAGTAGAGGGTAAGCAGTAAAATCAGTAGACCAGCAGGGGGTAAGCAGATAGCAGCAGTAGACCAGCAGAGGGTAAGCAGTAGCAGTAGTAGACCAGCAGAGGGTAAGCAGTAGCAGCAGTAGACCAGCAGAGAGTAAGCAGTACCAGCAGTAGATCAGCACAGAGTAAGCAGTAGCAGTAGTAGACCAGCAAAGGGTAAGCAGTAGCAGCAATAGATCTGCAGATGTTAAGCAGTAGCAGCAGTAGATCAGCAGAGGGTTTGCAGTAGCATCAGTAGATCAGCAGAGGGTAAGCAGTAGCATCAGTAGATCAGCAAAGGGTAAGCAGTAGACCAGCAGAGTGTAAGCAGTAGCAGCAGTAGATCAGCAGAGGATTAGCAGTAGCATCAGTAGACCAGCAGAGGGTAAGCAGTAGCATCAGTAGATCAGCAGAGGGTAAGCAGTAGCAACAGTAGACCAGCAGAGGGTAAGCAGTAGCAGCAGTAGATCAGCAGAAGGTAAGTAGTAGCAGCAGTAGACCAGCAGAGGGTAAGCAGGTAGCAGAAGTAGATCAGCAGAGGGTAAGCAGATAGCAGCAGTAGATCAGCAGAGGGTAAGCAGATAGCAGCAGTAGACCAGCAGAGGGTAAGCAGTAGCAGCAGTAGACCAGCAGAAGGTAAGCAGTAGCAACAGTAGACCAGCAGAGGGTAAGCAGTAGCATCAGTAGACCAGCAGAAGTTAAGCAGTAGCAGCAGTAGACCAGCAGAGAGTAAGCAGATAGCAGCAGTAGACCAGCAGAGGGTAAGCAGTAGTAGCAGTAGATCAGCAGAGGGTAAACAGTAGCAGCAGTAGATCAGCAGAGGGTAAACAGTAGCATCAGTAGATCAGCAAAGGGCAAGCAGTAGCAGCAGTAGACCAGCAGGGGGTAAGCAGACAGCATCAGCAGACCAGCAGAGGTTACGCAGTAACATCAGTAGACCAGCAGAGGGTAAGCAGATAGCAGCAGTAGACCAACAGAGGGTAAGCAGTAGCAGCAGTAGACCAGCAGAGGATAATCAGTAGCATCAGTAGACCAGCAGAGGGTAAGCAGTAGCAGCAGTAGACCAGCAGAGGGTAAGCAGATAGCAGCAGTAGACCAGCAGAGGGTAAGCAGTAGCAACAGTAGACCAGCAGAGAATTAGCAGTAGCATCAGTAGACCAGCAAATGGTAAGCAGTAGCAGCAGTAGACCAGCAGAGGATAAGCAGATAGCAGCAGTACATCAGAAGAGGGTAGGCAGTAGCATCAGTAGATCAGCAGAAGGTAAGCAGTAGCAGCAGTAGACCAGCAGAGGGTAAGTAGATAGCAGCAGTAGACCAGCAGAGGGTTAAGCAGTAGCAGCAGTAGATCAGCAGAGGGTAAGCAGTAGCAGCAGTAGACCAGCAGAGGGTAAGCAGATAGCAGCAGTAGACCAGCAGGGGGTAAGCACTAGCATCAGTAGAGCAGCAGAGGGTAAACAGTAGCAGCAGTAGACCAGCAGAGAATAAGCAGTAGCAGCAGTAGATCAGTAGAGGGTAAGAAGTAGCAGCAGTAGATCAGCAGAGGGTAAGCACTAGCATCAGTAGACCAGTAGAGGGTAAGCGGTAGCAGCAGTAGATCAGCAGAGGGTAAGCAGTAGCATCAGTAGACGAGCAGAGGGTAAGAAGTAGCAGCAGTAGATCAGCAGAGGGTAAGCAGTAGCAGCAGTAGACCATCAGAGGGTAAGCAGTAGCATCAGTAGATCAGCAGAGGGTAAGCAGTAGCAGCAGTAGATCAGCAGAGGTTAAGCAGTAGCAACAGTAGACCAGCAGAGTGTAAGCAGAAGCAGCAGTAGACCAGCAGAGGGTAAGCAGTAGCATCAGTAGACCAGCAGAGGGTAAGCAGGTAGCAGCAGTAGACCAGCAGATGGTAAGCAGATAGCAGCAGTAGATCAGCAGAGGGTAAGCAGATAGCAGCAGTAGACCAGCAGAAGGTAAGCAGTAGCAGCAGTAGACCAGCAGAGGGTAAGCAGTAGCATCAGTAGATCTGCAACGGGTAAGCAGTAAGCAGCAGTAGACCAGCAGATGGTAACCAGTAGCAGCAGTAGACCAGCAGAGGGTAAGCAGTAGCAGCAGTAGATCAACAGAGAATAAGCAGTAGCAGCAGTAGACCAGCAGATTGTAAGCATATAGCAGCAGTAGACCAGCAGTAGACCAGCAGAGGGTAAGCAGAAGTAGACCAGCTGAGGATAAGCAGATAGTAGACCAGCAGAGGGTAAGCAGTTGCAGCAGTAGACCAGAAGAGGGTAAGCAGAGAGCAGCAGTAGACCAGCAGAGGGTAAGCAGTAGCAGCAGTAGACCAGCAGAGGTTAAGCAGATAGCAGCAGTAGACCATCAGAGGGTAAGCAGTAGAAGCAGTAGACCAGCAAAGAGTAAGCAGTAGCAGCAGTAGACCAGCAGAGGGTAAGCAGATAGCAGCAGTAGAGCAGCAGAGGGTAAGCAGTAGAAGCAGTACACCAGCAGAGAGTAAGCAGAAGCATCAGTAGACCAGCAGAGGGTAAGCAGTAGCAGCAGTAGACCAGCAAAGGGTAAGCAGTAGACCAGCAGAGAGTAATCAGTAGCAGCAGTAGACCAGAAGAGGGTAAGCAGTAGCAGCAGTAGACCAGCAGAGGTAAGCAGTAGCAGCAGTAGACCAGAAGAGGGTAAGCAGTAGCAGCAGTAGATCAGCAGAGGGTAAGTAGTAGCAGCAATAGACCAGAAGAGGGTAAGCAGTAGAATCAGTAGACCAGCAGAGGGTAAGCAGTAGCAGCAGTAGACCAGAAGAGGGTAAGCAGTAGCAGCAGTAGATCAGCAAAGGGTAAGTAGTAGCAGCAGTAAATCAGAAGAGGGTAAGTAGTAGCAGCAATAGACCAGAAGAGGGTAAGCAGTAGCAGCAGTAGATCAGCAGAGGGTAAGTAGTAGCAGCAATAGACCAGCAGAGGATAAGCAGTAGAAGCAGTACACCAGCAGAGGGTAAGCAGTAGCAACAGTAGACCAGCAGTGGGTAAGCAGTAGAAGCAGTAGACCAGCAGAGGGTAAGCAGTAGCAACAGTAGACAAGCAGTGGGAAAGCAGTAGAAGCAGTAGACCAGCAGAGGGTAAGCAGTAGAAGCAGTACACCAGCAGAGGGTAAGCAGTAGCAGCAGTAGACCAGCAGAGGGTAAGAAGTAGACCAGCAGAGGGTAAGCAGATATTAGCAGTAGACCAGCAGAGGGTAAGCAGTAGCAGCAGTAGACCAGCAGAGGGTAAGCAGATAGCAGCAGTAGACCAGCAGAGGGTAAGCAGATAGCAGCAGTAGACCAGCAGAGGGTAAGCAGATAGTAGCAGTAGACCAGCAGAGGGTAAGTAGATAGCTGGAGTAGACCAGCAGAGAGTAAGCAGATAGCAGCAGTAGACCAGCAGAGGGTAAGCAGATAGCAGCAGTAGACCAGCAGAGGGTAAGCAGATAGTAGCAGTAGAGCAGCAGAGGGTAAGCAGTAGAAGCAGTACACCAGCAGAGAGTAAGCAGAAGCATCAGTAGACCAGCAGAGGGTAAGCAGTAGCAGCAGTAGACCAGCAAAGGGTAAGCAGTAGACCAGCAGAGAGTAATCAGTAGCAGCAGTAGACCAGAAGAGGGTAAGCAGTAGCAGCAGTAGACCAGCAGAGGTAAGCAGTAGCAGCAGTAGACCAGAAGAGGGTAAGCAGTAGCAGCAGTAGATCAGCAGAGGGTAAGTAGTAGCAGCAATAGACCAGAAGAGGGTAAGCAGTAGAATCAGTAGACCAGCAGAGGGTAAGCAGTAGCAGCAGTAGACCAGAAGAGGGTAAGCAGTAGCAGCAGTAGATCAGCAAAGGGTAAGTAGTAGCAGCAGTAAATCAGAAGAGAGTAAGCAGTAGCAGCAGTAGACCAGAAGAGGGTAAGCAGTAGCAGCAGTAGATCAGCAGAGGGTAAGTAGTAGCAGCAATAGACCAGCAGAGGATAAGCAGTAGAAGCAGTACACCAGCAGAGGGTAAGCAGTAGAAACAGTAGACCAGCAGTGGGTAAGCAGTAGAAGCAGTAGACCAGCAGAGGGTAAGCAGTAGAAGCAGTACACCAGCAGAGGGTAAGCAGTAGCAGCAGTAGACCAGCAGAGGGTAAGAAGTAGACCAGCAGAGGGTAAGCAGATATTAGCAGTAGACCAGCAGAGGGTAAGCAGTAGCAGCAGTAGACCAGCAGAGGGTAAGCAGATAGCAGCAGTAGACCAGCAGAGGGTAAGCAGATAGCAGCAGTAGACCAGCAGAGGGTAAGCAGATAGTAGCAGTAGACCAGCAGAGGGTAAGTAGATAGCTGGAGTAGACCAGCAGAGAGTATGCAGATAGCAGCAGTAGACCAGCAGAGGGTAAGCAGATAGCAGCAGTAGACCAGCAGAGGGTAAGCAGATAGCAGCAGTAGACCAGCAGAGGGTAAGCAGATAGTAGCAGTAGACCAGCAGAGGGTAAGCAGTAGCAGCAGTAGACCAGCAGAGGATAAGCAGTAGCAGCGGAAGACCAGCAGAGGATAAGCAGTAGCAGCGGTAGACCAGCAGAGGGTAAGCAGTAGCAGCAGAAGACCAGCAGAGGGTAAGCAGATAGCAGCAGTAGACCAGCAGAGAATAAGCAGTAGCAGCAGTAGACCAGCAGAGGATAAGCAGTAGCAGCAGTAGACCAGCAGAGGATAAGCAGTAGCAGGAGTAGACCAGCAGAGGATAAGCTGTAGCAGCAGTAGATCAGCAGAGGGTAAGCAGTAGCAGCAGTAGACCAGCAGAGGGTAAGCAGGTAGCAGCAGTAGACCATCAGAGAGTAAGCAGATAGCAGCAGTAGATCAGCAGAGGGTAAGCAGATAGCAGTAGTAGACCAGCAGAGGGTAAGCAGTAGCAGCAGTAGACCAGCAGAGGGTAAGCAGGTAGCAGCAGTAGACCAGCAGAGGGTAAGCAGTAGCAGCAGTAGACCAGCAAATGGTAAGCAGTAGCAGCAGTAGACCAGCAAATGGTAAGCAGTAGACCAGCAGAGGGTAATCAGTAGCAGCAGTAGACCAGAAGAGGGTAAGCAGTAGCAGCAGTAGACCAGCAGAGGTAAGCAGTAGCAGCAGTAGACCAGAAGAGGGTAAGCAGTAGCAGCAGTAGATCAGCAGAGGGTAAGTAGTAGCAGCAATAGACCAGAAGAGGGTAAGCAGTAGAAGCAGTAGACCAGCAGAGGGTAAGCAGTAGCAGCAGTAGACCAGAAGAGGGTAAGCAGTAGCAGCAGTAGATCAGCAAAGGGTAAGTAGTAGCAGCAGTAAATCAGAAGAGAGTAAGCAGTAGCAGCAGTAGACCAGCTGAGGATAAGCAGTAGAAGCAGTACACCAGCAGAGGGTAAGCAGTAGCAACAGTAGACCAGCAGTGGGTAAGCAGTAGAAGCAGTAGACCAGCAGAGGGTAATTAGTAGCAACAGTAGACCAGCAGTGGGAAAGCAGTAGAAGCAGTAGACCAGCAGAGGGTAAGCAGTAGAAGCAGTACACCAGCAGAGGGTAAGCAGTAGCAGCAGTAGACCAGCAGAGGGTAAGAAGTAGACCAGCAGAGGGTAAGCAGATATTAGCAGTAGACCAGCAGAGGGTAAGCAGTAGCAGCAGTAGACCAGCAGTGGGTAAGTAGATAGCAGCAGTAGACCAGCAGAGAGTAAGCAGATAGCAGCAGTAGACCAGCAGAGGGTAAGCAGATAGCAGCAGTAGACCAGCAGAGGGTAAGCGGATAGCAGCAGTAGACCAGCAGAGGGTAAACAGATAGTAGCAGTAGACCAGCAGAGGGTAAGCAGATAGTAGCAGTAGACCAGCAGAGGGTAAGCAGTAGCAGCAGTAGACCAGCAGAGGATAAGCAGTAGCAGCAGTAGACCAGAAGAGGGTAAGCAGTAGCAGCAGTAGATCAGCAGAGGGTAAGTAGTAGCAGCAATAGACCAGAAGAGGGTAAGCAGTAGAAGCAGTAGACCAGCAGAGGGTAAGCAGTAGCAGCAGTAGACCAGAAGAGGGTAAGCAGTAGCAGCAGTAGACCAGAAGAGGGTAAGCAGTAGCAGCAGTAGATCAGCAGAGGGTAAGTAGTAGCAGCAATAGACCAGAAGAGGATAAGCAGTAGAAGCAGTACACCAGCAGAGGGTAAGCAGTAGCAACAGTAGACCAGCAGTGGGTAAGCAGTAGAAGCAGTAGACCAGCAGAGGGTAATTAGTAGCAACAGTAGACCAGCAGTGGGAAAGCAGTAGAAGCAGTAAACCAGCAGAGGGTAAGCAGTAGAAGCAGTACACCAGCAGAGGGTAAGCAGTAGCAGCAGTAGACCAGCAGAGGGTAAGAAGTAGACCAGCAGAGGGTAAGCAGATATTAGCAGTAGACCAGCAGAGGGTAAGCAGTAGCAGCAGTAGACCAGCAGTGGGTAAGTAGATAGCAGCAGTAGACCAGCAGAGAGTAAGCAGATAGCAGCAGTAGACCAGCAGAGGGTAAGCAGATAGCAGCAGTAGACCAGCAGAGGGTAAGCAGATAGCAGCAGTAGACCAGCAGAGGGTAAGCAGATAGTAGCAGTAGACCAGCAGAGGGTAAGCAGATAGTAGCAGTAGACCAGCAGAGGGTAAGCAGTAGCAGCAGTAGACCAGCAGAGGATAAGCAGTAGCAGCGGTAGACCAGCAGAGGATAAGCAGTAGCAGCGGTAGACCAGCAGAGGGTAAGCAGTAGCAGCAGAAGACCAGCAGAGGGTAAGGAGATAGCAGCAGTAGACCAGCAGAGAATAAGCAGTAGCAGCAGTAGACCAGCAGAGGATAAGCAGTAGCAGCAGTAGACCAGCAGAGGATAAGCAATAGCAGCAGTAGACCAGCAGAGGGTAAGCAGTAGCAGAAGTAGATCAGTAGAGGGTAAGCAGTAGCAGCAGTAGACCAGCAGAGAATAAGCAGGCAGCAGCAGTAGACCAGCAGAGGGTAAGCAGATAGCAGGAGTAGATCAGCAGAGGGTAAGTAGATAGCAGCAGTAGACCAGCAGAGGGTAAGCAGTAGCAGCAGTAGACCAGCAGAGGGTAAGCAGGTAGCAGCAGTAGACCAGCAGAGGGTAAGCAGATAGCAGCAGTAGATCAGCAGAGGGTAAGCAGATAGCAGCAGTAGACCAGCAGAGGGTAAGCAGTAGCATCAGTAGATCAGCAGAGGGTAAGCAGTAGCAACAGTAGACCAGCAGAGGGTAAGCAGTAGCAGCAGTAGATCAGCAGAGGGTAAGCAGTAAGCAGCAGTAGACCAGCAGATGGTAAGAAGTAGCAGCAGTAGACCAGCAGAGGGTAAGCAGTTAGCAGCAGTAGACCAGCAGAGGGTAAGCAGTACCAGCAGTAGATCAGCAGAGGGTAAGCAGATAGCAGCAGCATACCAGCAGAGGGTAAGCAGTAGCAGCAGCAGACGAGCAGAGGGTAAGCAGTAGCAGCAGTAGACCAGCAGAGAATAAGCAGTAGCAGCAGTAGACCAGCAGAGGGTAAGCATATAGCAGCAGTAGACCAGCAGTAGAAGCAGTAGACCAGCAGAGGGTAAGCAGAAGTAGACCAGCTGAGGATAAGCAGATATCAACAGTAGACCAGCAGAGGGTAAGCAGTTGCAGCAGTAGACCAGAAGAGGGTAAGCAGAGAGCAGCAGTAGACCAGCAGAGGGTAAGCAGATAGCAGCAGTAGACCAGCAGAGGGTAAGCGGTAGCAGCAGTAGACAAGCAGAGGGTAAGCAGATAGCAGCAGTAGACCATCAGAGGGTAAGCTGTAGAAGCAGTAGACCAGAAGAGGGTAAGCAGAGAGCAGCAGTAGACCAGCAGAGGGTAAGCAGATAGCAGCAGTAGACCAGCAGAGGGTAAGCGGTAGCAGCAGTAGACCAGCAGAGGGTAAGCAGATAGCAGCAGTAGACCATCAGAGGGTAAGCAGTAGAAGCAGTAGACCAGCAGAGGGTAAGCAGTAGCAGCAGTAGACCAGCAGAGGGTAAGCAGATAGCAGCAGTAGAGCAGCAGAGGGTAAGCAGTAGCAGCAGTAGACCAGCAGAGGGTAAGCAGTAGCAGCAGTAGACCAGCAGAGGGTAAGCAGATAGCAGCAGTAGACCATCAGAGGGTAAGCAGTAGAAGCAGTAGACCAGCAGAGGATAAGCAGTAGCAGCAGTAGACCAGCAGAGGGTAAGCAGATAGCAGCAGTAGAGCAGCAGAGGGTAAGCAGTAGAAGCAGTACACCAGCAGAGAGTAAGCAGAAGCATCAGTAGACCAGCAGAGGGTAAGCAGTAGCAGCAGTAGACCAGCAAAGGGTAAGCAGTAGACCAGCAGAGGGTAATCAGTAGCAGCAGTAGACCAGAAGAGGGTAAGCAGTAGCAGCAGTAGACCAGCAGAGGGTAAGCAGTAGCATCAGTAGACCAGAAGAGGGTAAGCAGTAGCAGCAGTAGATCAGCAGAGGGTAAGTAGTAGCAGCAGTAGACCAGAAGAGGGTAAGCAGTAGAAGCAGTAGACCAGCAGAGGGTAAGCAGTAGCAGCAGTAGACCAGAAGAGGGTAAGCAGTAGCAGCAGAAGATCAGCAAAGGGTAAGTAGTAGCAGCAGTAAATCAGAAGAGAGTAAGCAGTAGCAGCAGTAGACCAGCAGAGGATAAGCAGTAGAAGCAGTACACCAGCAGAGGGTAAGCAGTCGCAACAGTAGACCAGCAGTGGGTAAGCAGTAGAAGCAGTAGACCAGCAGAGGGTAAGCAGTAGAAGCAGTACACCAGCAGAGGGTAAGCAGTAGCAGCAGTAGACCAGCAGAGGGTAAGCAGTAGACCAGCAGAGGGTAAGCAGATATTAGCAGTAGACCAGCAGAGGGTAAGCAGATAGCAGCAGTAGACCAGCAGAGGGTAAGCAGATAGCAGCAGTAGATCAGCAGAGGGTAAGCAAATAGCAGCAGTAGACCAGCAGAGGGTAAGCAGATAGCAGCAGTAGACCAGCAGAGGGTAAGCAGATAGTAGCAGTAGACCAGCAGAGGGTAAGCAGATAGTAGCAGTAGACCAGCAGAGGGTAAGCAGTAGCAGCGTTAGACCAGCAGAGGATAAGCAGTAGCAGCGGTAGACCAGCAGAGGGTAAGCAGTAGCAGCAGGAGACCAGCAGAGGGTAAGCAGATAGCAGCAGTAGACCAGCAGAGAATAAGTAGTAGCAGCAGTAGACCAGCAGAGGATAAGCAGTAGCAGCAGTAGACCAGCAGAGGATAAGCAGTAGCAGCAGTAGTCCAGCAGAGGGTAAGCAGTAGAAGCAGTAGACCAGCAGAGGATAAGCAGTAGCAGCGGTAGACCAGCAGAGGATAAGCAGTAGCAGCAGTAGATCAGCAGAGGATAAGCAGTAGCAGCAGTAGACCAGCAGAGGGTAAGCAGTAGAAGCAGTAGATCAGCACAGGGTAAGCAGTAGCATCAGTAGTAGAATGCAAGCTTATGATGAGTTTCAGATTTGATAAAGGTACATTACTTTAACAGGATATTCTGATTAGATATGTGCATCTGTTTTGTTACAAATGCAAATTCATTAACGAGACACAGATATTCACGTTGTTTTCACAAAACAAATACAAAAGCGAATGTACAACTAAATTTAAATAAAACTGATAAATACTAACAAATTTTGTCAGTATTGGTTCCCTTTATGCAATATCCCAAAGGGGGATATAAAAGCGTGCTGAATTGTATGCAAATCAATGTCAAAAAATTTTGACTTGTAAAGTCAATAAACAGATCTACCGTAACCGGCTTTTAGATGTATCCTTGAAAATCGATGTTTCTGTGGATATGATTTGGTATTCTTCTTCTTCTTAAGTTGAATGTGCGTGTGAAGATAGGCAGCTCCTCTTGATCCCGGAGAGCAGGGAAAACTGTTAGAAAGCGAAAGATAGAGAGAGGGCGCCACAATAGTGTGATATCGTCTGGTAATACAGATATATGTGTAGACAGGTAATGTGCTTACTGGAACAAGTGGCACTGTGCTGTGACCAGTGCGTGATAGCTTGCTAGCACTTAACAGTGGCTAGTACACTGCAGGGAATACGTTCCTTAGGATCTTCTCCTAGTTCTCACTTTGCAAACTCCTCCTGGTGTTTATGGTTTCAGTGGAGCATAAAACCTTGCGTGTTGTTGTGTTAATTATGAGGTACCACAACACGGACAACTTCTCAATTAAAATGGCTTTATTATGACGCGTTTCTCAACCCCAAGTGGGTCATTTCGATTCGCTTTTATCTGAAGAAACGACCCAGTTGGGGTTGAGAAACGCGTCATAATAAAGCCATTTTAATTGAGAAGTTGTCCGTGTTGTGGTACCTCATTATTAACACAACAACACGCAAGGTTTTATGCTCCACTGAAACCATAAACACCAGGAGGAGTTCGCAAAGTGAGAACTAGGAGAAGATCCTAAGGAACGTATTCCCTGCAGTGTACTAGCCACTGTTAAGTGCTAGCAAGCTATCACGCACTGGTCACAGCACAGTGCCACTTGTTCCGGTAAGCACATTACCTGTCTACACATATATCTGTATTACCAGACGATATCACGCTATTGTGGCGCCCTCTCTTCTATCTTTTGCTTTCTATTGGTTCCCTTTAAATTGCCTTAAGGGGTTAACATAAATTTGAGCCTATTAATGGAAAAATATAACAAGTAGAAAGCCATTAATGAGCTAATTGTGAACCGTGTGCAAATGATTATTTTACGGCTTTCCTAGACTTGAATTGAATAGGTGTTGAAAACGTTTTCTAGAGACGTTGGTTTTGTGAGTGCAAAAAGAGAATCCCAAAGTTTTGTGAATTTTCAGATTGTGTTAACTTTTTCAACAACTAAATAAATAAAGGAATGAAAAAAAAGACAACAATGTGAATTTGGTGTTTAACAATCCCCCCTCCCTACACCTAGGTAAAGCCAACTCTGGAACAGAAAAACGCATAGGTCAGTGAGCTAATCACAGTTACTTGACCAGCCAATCACTAGCTATGTTCTGGTCAGGAGGTGCATTGCTTGTGGCTCCTGAGTGGGAAATTAATTAATGTTTTGGATCAGATTATCTCTTAATACCAGTAGGGTTTACTGAACTTGTCCCTTTTAATATTAGAGCATATCCTATTTGCACTACACTGTCCCTTTAAGTAATACAGCTCCCAAGTAACTGCCGCTGTAAGCCAGAATTTGAGGATATATTTACTGAGCATAAGAGTTTCAATTAAAATAAATTATTAATTAAGCAAATATGTCCCAGCAGGGATTTTCCTCATTCTTTGTAGGTTAATGTTTTCCGAGAACAGGTTGAACAATCACTGTATTAGATACACAGATAAAGTGGCCATTATTCAATAAAATTATGTAAATTAATTTCCCATTGAGTGGAAGAAGTTAAACTTTATTAAACAGAGCCCATGATATTAACTCTCAGGCGCCCATGATATTAACTCTTGAAACCCATGATATTAACTCTCGGGAGCCCATGATATTAACTTTTGGAGCCCATGATATTAACTCTCGGGAGCCCATTATATTAACTCTTGGGAACCCATGATATTAACTCTCGGGAGCCCATGATATTAACTCTCGGGAGCCCATGATATTAACTCTCGGGAGCCCATAATATTAACTCTCGGGGAGCCCATGATATTAACTCTCGGGAGCCCATTATATTAACTCTTGGGAACCCATGATATTAACTCTCAGGAGCCCATGATATTAACTCTCGGGAGCCCATGATATTAACTCTCGGGAGCCCATGATATTAACTCTCGGGAGCCCATGATATTAACTCTCGGGAGCCCATGATATTAACTCTTGGGAACCCATGATATTAACTCTCGGGAGCCCATTATATTAACTCTCGGGAGCCCATGATATTAACTTTTGGAGCCCATGATATTAACTCTCGGGAGCCCATGATATTAACTCTTGGGAGCCCATGATATTAACTCTCGGGAGCCCATGATATTAACTCTCGGAGCCTATGATATTAACTCTCGGAGCCCAAGATATTAACTCTCGGAGCCTATGATATTAACTCTCGGGAGCCCATGATATTAACTCTCGGAGCCTATGATATTAACTCTCGGGAGCCCATGATATTAACTCTCGGAGCCTATGATATTAACTCTCGGAGCCCATGATATTAACTCTCGGAGCCTATGATATTAACTCTCGGAGGGAGCCCATGATATTAACTCTCGGAGCCTATGATATTAACTCTCGGAGCCCATGATATTAACTCTCGGAGCCTATGATATTAACTCTCAGAGGGAGCCCATGATATTAACTCTCAGAGGCCATGATATTAACTCTCGGGAGCCCATGATATTAACTCTTGGGGGCCCATGATATTAACTCTCGGAGCCCATGATATTAACTCTTGGAGCCCATGATATTAACTCTTAGAGCCCATGATATTAACTTTCGCGAACCCATGATATTAACTCTCGGAAGCCCATAATAATAAATCTCGGAGCCCATGATAATAACTCTCAGAGCCCATGATATTAAAGGGACAGTATACACCAATTTTCATGTAATAGACACTACTATGTATAATTAATAATATGCACAGATACTGATATAAAAATCCAGTGTAAAACCATTTAAAAACATACTTCCCGTTTAGCTCTGTTTAAAAGGTTACTGGAACACCCACTGAAAGTGGGGAATATCAGATATTGCCCCCCCTCCCCCTTTCTTTGAATATGAAAAGACCCTTTACACAAACAGAAGCAAGCTGGAGTAGGTATACATCGGTATTCTCCTAAAACTTTGGGGCATGGTTAGGAGTCTGAAAATCAGAGCAATGTTATTTAAAAATAATCAAAACTATACATTAAAAAAAACAAAAAAAACTTTACGGGCTATATAAATAGATCATCTACAAAACATTTATGCAAAGAAAAAAACGAGTGTATAATGTCCCTTTAACTCTCAGCAATACCTGAGCTCGTTCTCCTTTATTTGTTTTATTCCTCATTAGAATCCTCTATCAATATTTGTTTTCTCTTTGGGATGAACATAACTAAAAGATATATGTTGCTTCATAAAACATTGCTCTTAATGATAATATCTAATTTCCCCTTGGACAGAAGTTAAAACAAATCAATTAACTCCTGATTGCAGTTTGCCACAGAGCCCTAATTCCTATTTAACAAACTGCTCCCTGAAATACTTCCTTGTTATCTTGGCAATTTTTATTTTATGTTATCATAGCTGACCTTATATATAGCTACTGCACATTTGCGCTGCATGTGTTATATACAGCCCAATATTACAAACTGATGTGATATGTTAAAGGGGCATGATTAAGAGCATTTAACTTACTAGTTTACATCTATTATCAAATGTGCTTAATTCTCTTGGTATCCTTTGTTGAGTAGGCTGAAATACACTACTGGGAGCTAGCTGAACACATCTAGTGAGCCAATGACAAGAGGCATATTTATGCAGCCACTAATCAGCAGCTAACTCTCAGTAGTGCATGAATGTATGTTTTTTTCAGCAAATGATACCAAAGCAAATTAGATAATAGAAATAAACTTGAACATTGTTAAAAAAATGCCTGCTCTGTCTGAATAATTAAAGCTTAATATTGTCTTAATTGTCCCTTTAAAGGCTACTTTACACCAAGGGAAATTAATAATGTCTTTAATTCTCTATGCTACCACCTTTTAAATTGCTGTATAAATTGATGCTAAAGGGACAAAAAAGCCCACCCCCAAATCACCTTTCATGATTCATTCTCACTGTAAACTTTGTATAAACTTTCCAATTAACTCCTGTTTACAAATGTACTTTGTTCTCTTGGTATTCTTTATTAAAAAGCAGGTAGGAATGTGTAGGAGCTTGCATGTGACTGTTGCAATACATGGAGCATCAGTTTTATAACTATGTAGTACATTTGCAAGAGCAGCAGTGTTTTCTGTCCTGTACTGCATCAGAAATGTACTTGTTAGGTACCTAGGTATCTCTAAAACAAAGAATACTAAATAAATACTTAAATAATACTAAAATAAAACAAAGTAAATTTGATCATAGAAGTAAATTGGAAACTTTTTTTAAATTGTATGCTCTCTGTGATTCACACAAGACAAAGTTTGGGTTTCATGTCCCTTTAAGAGAAACAGATAGCAATATGGGCAGAATTTGGGTTTCTTTAAGGTCACGTCTCCATTCCTAAGGGAGATACAGGCTCCTGGATTATGAGTCATCTGTTTTTTTCAGCAGCTTTGTGCATTTGCATGAGGGCTCCTGGAGAATCTTTTTCAGATCCTAAGTGCAAATGGGGGAAAAGAAATTATTGAAGCTTTGAAGCCTCACTCAGCATTTCAGCGCACACCCAGGGTCAGAACCTTTAAGCGCTGCTGATCTTCTGCCAGTAAAGCTCGTTTCCATGGAAATGTCTAGAAAATATATCCTAGGAAGTCCAGAACTCATTGTCAAGTCCATTACGTTCAGATGTGTAAGAAATGTTTCCCCATGCCAGGATCTGTACGAGTTGTTCTATAAAAGAATGTTGTGTTCCTCGCGACACATGAAACACAACTTCATTATAATTATTGTTTGCTGACTAGCAAAACTGTTGAGTAACTTCTGTAAATTATTATTATTATTATTAGTATAATTCTTTATTTATAAAGCGCCAACAGATTCCGCAGCGCTGTTCATAGGTAACAAAGATAAAAGTACAGTACAATATGAGATACCAGACAAATACAGGGGGAATTTGGAGCCCTGTTCCCGTGGGAACTTACAATCTAAATGGGTAGGAGGGTGAGAAACAGGAGGTGGGGACTGCAAAGGTGGGAATGATGTTAGTGTGGAGTTAGATGAGGGCAACTATTAGGCAAGTGGAATTCATTAGTTACTGATTTGGTTATAGGCTTCCCTGAACAAGAAGGTCTTTAGGGAGCGTTTAAAGGAGGAGAGGTTGGGGGAAAGTCTGACAGCTCGAGGAAGTGCATTCCAGAGGGTTGGTGCCGCACGAGAGAAGTCCTGTAGTCTAGCATGAGAGGAGGTGATGGTAGAAGAGGCAAGGAGTAGATCGTTGTTGGATCTTAGGGGACGGGCTGGAGTATATTTGTTGATGAGTGAGGACAGGTATGGGGGGGCTGCATTGGTAAGGGCTTTGTAGGTCAGAGTGAGAATTTTGAATTTAATTCTGCTGTGAATGGGGAGCCAGTGAAGGGACTCACAGAGGGGTGCGGCAGATACAGAGCGTCGGGAGAGGTGGATTAGCCTAGCAGAGGCATTTAGGATGGATTGAAGGTGGAGAGGCGGGAGAGAGGAAGAGTAAATAATCAATATTCTTCTGTGAATATATATTTAAAGGGACATTAAAATATTCTTTATCTGTGCATAGTTTGTACACGTAATTGTGCGCTGCATCGCAAAAAGATCTGCATACAAAACTGTTTAATAAGCACTTACACTGTCATTTTCTAAGCAACATTTGCAATATTTTGCAGTCAATGGATATAACACTTAAAAAACAACAACTTTAGAATATTTCCTTTGATGTAGCCAATTAGAAATTAATATAAAATTATTATTATTTTTTCTCTGATTTGTTTTTCCCCTTTTTCTTTCGGTTTCAATAACATAACAAGGGTTTGGACTCATTTTAAAAGATATATTTTTTAAACCACTAGAATTTGAACTCCTTTTGCAAATATGGAGATCCCTTTGATTTTTGCATTTACCTCGGGACTGTTTCTAATGATATCTGTTTTTAATGATACATGTTATATGTTTACTAAATCTTTTATGTATATGTTAGATATGATTTTTATTTATTATTTTTAGCACTTAAGCCCTATTTTGTGGCGATCTTCTGCTACGTAAGTATTTATTTGAAGTTTGATTAGGAGTTTTTAGAAGAGCCTGCATTTCACTTTTGTTGCGCTATAATATTTCCTGTTCCCATTTAAGTATTGCTTTTTCCTAATCTCTATTATAAGCCGCCTAAGACACCTGTCTATGTACAAACATTCGGCTAGATTTAGAGTTTGGCGTTAGCCGTCAAAAGCAGCGTTAAGGGGTCCTAACGCTGCTTTTTTTACCGCCTGCTGGTATTTAGAGTCAGGCAGGAAAGGGTCTACTGCTCACTTTCTTTCCGCGACTCCAGGCTACCGCAGATACCCTTACGTCAATTGCGTATCCTATCTTTTCAATGGGATTTGCATAATGCTGGTATTTGGAGTCTTGGAAGAAGTGAGCAGTAGAGCCTCTACCGACAAGACTCCTACCGCCAAAAAAAGTCAGTAGTTAAGAGCTTTATGAGTTAACGCCGGAACATAAAGCTCTTAACTACTGTGCTACAAAGTACACTAACATCCATAAACTACCTATGAACCCCTAAACCGAGGCCCCTCCACATCGCAAACCCTATAATAAAAATTTTTAACCGCTAATCTGCCGACCGTAGACCGCCGCCACCTACATTATAGCTATGAACCCCTAATCTGCTGCCCCTAACATCGCCGACACCTATATTATATTTATTAACCCCTAATCTGCCCCCCCAACGTCACCGCTACCTACCTACACTTATTAACCCCTAATCTGCCGACCGGACCTTGCCGCCACTATAATAAATGTATTAACCCATAAAAAACGGCCGCACTCCCGCCTCGCAAACACTATAATAAATTGTATTAACCCCTAATCTGCCCTCCCTAACATAGCCGCCACCTACCTACAATTATTAACCCCTAATCTGCCGACCGGGCCTCGCCGCCACAATAATAAATGTATTAACCCCTAAACCGCCACACTCCCGCCTCGCAAACACTATAATAAATTGTATTAACCCTTAATCTGCCCTCCCTAACATCGCCGCCACCTACCTATTTTTAGTCTACTGGCAGCTTATTAATACATAAGTTAGATTTTGTAAATTGTTTCCAAGATCACATATATATTCATTTAAGGAACAAATTTGGATAAATTAATAGACCAGAGTTCTTAAATATATATTTACATTTAGTATGTATATTTTCCCTTCCGTAGCTTCTTTTTTATACATATATGTTTTTGCTTGCTATAGTATTAACATACACACATCCTAGCTATGTTTTTTAGTTTAGGCTTTATTGGGTTAACTCCCATTCTTAATTGATTGTTCTAATGTGTATTTATAGCATCTCTGTATTGTCTGTATTGTGTCTATGAGTAAGCGCCAGTAGGGGGCGAGAAACGCGTCAGACAGTCACCTGTGTGTTACCCTTACCTGTTAAGAGTCACCTTTACCAAGGTCTCCCACTTTTTGGATTGGTATTTACCTTGTATCTTTGAATAAAAGAGACTTTTTATTTGCAAATTTACCTGGACTGCAGTGCCTGTCAAATTCTTTTTCTCCTACAATTATTAACCCCTAATCTCCCGCCCACAACGTCGCCGCTACTATAATAAATGTATTAACCCCTAAACCTAAGTCTAACCCTAACCCTAACACCCCACTAACATAAATATAATTTAAATAAAACGAAATAATATTCCTATAATTAAAAAAAATAATCCTATTTAAAACTAAATACTTACCTATCAAATAAACCCTAATATAGCTACAATATAACTAATTAAACATTAAAACCCACCACCCACATACCCCTACTCTAACCCACCCAATCCCCCCTTAAAAAAAACTAACACTAACCCCCTGAAGATCTCCCTACTTTGAGCCGTCTTCACCCAGCCGAGCCGAATTCTTCATCCAATCCGGGCGATGTGGTCCTCCATCCGGGCGAAGTCTTGATCAAAGCGGCAAAGAAGAGGTCCTCCATCCGGGCGATGTCTTCCTCCAAGCGGCATCTTCTATCTTCTTTCTTCCGGCTCCATCTTCAGACCGCCAACGTGGAACATCCACCTTCCCCGATGGACTAACAATGAATGACGGTTCCTTAAAGGGACATCATCCAAGATGGCGTCCCTCGAATTCCGATTGGCTGATAGGATGCTATCAGCCAATCGGAATTAAGGTAGGAAAAATCTGATTGGCTGATTCAATCAGCCAATCGCATTCTATTGGCTGATTGGAACAGCCAATAGAATGCGAGCTCAATCCGATTGTCTGATTGGATCAGCCAATCAGATTGAACTTCAATCTGATTGGCTGATTGAAAAGGGCTTTTTGTAGTGCATTGCCCTAAGTTAAACAGCTCTTTTACATTTAAAAATTACTAAATCCCTTAAATGGCTAATTGAAGCTCCCCTTCGTTCCTCCTGGCATGAATCCCACTTAAAATTACTTAACAATGCATATATTTCACAGAAAAGATTAGCACTATGGTCCCCGGAAAGTAGTGGAAGTTGCTATAAATGCTCTATGGTTAGGGCAGACCTGATGCATTGTTTTTGGTATTGTCCAAAAATAAGACAATTCTGGCAGAAGGTCAATTTTTGTTTAAATAAATTTTCTCCTGTTTTGTTTTTGAGCCTAGAACTATTTTCTTTCTAAGTACAGAAGTTCAGAATTATGATCTGATCAATACTATTATACTAATTGTTCGCAATTTAATACTAAGAAATTGGAAACAGAGGAGACCACCTCCCTTTAAGTTATTCTTAGAAGCGGTGAAACAACAGATTCTGTTTGAACAATATAATATTTCAAACTTACAAATTCAACGTTTTTTCAATAAATGGGTAAAAATTATATAGACATATTCGCTCTCCACACAATATATCCTCACTAAAGCGTTTCATAAAACAGAATATTTTGAGGGTTTGATATTAAGGGAAATATTCCCAGTATCCTGGTATTGATGGATCTGGGACCTTTGCAGCGCGGGGGAGGAGGGGGATGAAAACGAGGGGGGGCGGTGGGGGGATTAGTGGGTTTTTTGTTTTTTTTTCTCTCTCTTTTTTTTCCTTTTTCTTGATTACTAGAAATTGTGCAGTATGAACAAAGGTTTTCTTCTGATAAATATTAGGGTAAACAGTATTTTTTGCTTTTCCTTTGCGTTTTTCTTCCTTGTTTTTGATGTTTTGTGTTATATAACATAAAGTATGGCACTGATGTTGTTTTGCCCTGCGTGGTGCATAATTTGAGCATATGTGCTCTATTATATTTTGCTCAAATGATTGAAGAATTTTTACCCTGCGTGGTGCACAATATGAGCAAATGAGCTCTGTTATATGTGTTAAATAAATTAAATAAACACGTTAAAAAAAAATTACTAAATCCCCCCTAACAGTAAACACCCCCCACACACTAAACCCCCCAAAATAAAAAAAAACCTAACACTTAAAAAACCTAAACTACCCATTGCCCCTAAAGGAGCATTTGTATGGGCATTGCCGTTAAAAGGGCATTCAGCTATTTTACTGCCCTTAAAAGGGCAATCAGCTCTTTTTCAAGCCCATTAAATCCCTAATCTTAAAAATAAAAATAAAATAAAAAACAAATCTTAACACTAAGCCCCAAATAGGTACTCACAATTCCTGAAGTCGAGCGGAGAAGGTCTTCTTCAAGGCGGCTCCATAATCTTCTATCTTCATCCGGAGCGAAGGTGGAGCGGAGTGGAGGTGTGGAGCTGGGTTCCACGATTCACGGATCCTCAGTGGCGGTCCTCGGCGGCGTGTAGGCTCCTCTTCATGTGATCGTCCATTGCACACTGAAGATTGAATGCAAGGTACCCCATATTTATTGGGGGTACTTTGCATTCCTATTGGCTGATATTTTAAAATCAGCCAATAGGATGAGAGCTACTGAAATCTTATGCAAGGTACCCCAAATTGAATGCAGTACCTTGCATTCAATCGTCAGTGGAGGAGCCTCTATGCTGAGGGCTGCCGTCACCGTTGAGGACCGCAGCTGAGGATCCACGCATCGGGAAAGACAGCTCCGCACCTCTGCGCCACCTTTTTCCGGATGAAGATAGAAGATGATGGAGCCGCCTGGAAAAAGACCTTCTTCGCTGGACTTCAGGAATGGTAAGTACCTATTTGGGGCTTAGTCTTAGGCTTTTTTTTTATTTTTTGATTAGTGGTTTTTGGGCTGGAAAAGAGCTGATTGCCCTTTTAAGGGCAATGCCCATAGGGGCAATGGGTAGTTTTGTTTTTGTTTTCTTAGTGTTAGTTTTTTATATTCTGGGGGGTTTTACTGTTAGGGGGTAATTGGTATTTTTTGTAAGTAAAAGAGCTGTTTAACTTAGGGCAATGCCTTACAAAAGGACCTATTGGTAGTTTAGTATTAGATTAGGGGGTGTTTTTATTTGGGAGGGTTATTTTTTTAGGGGTTTTAGTTTAGGTTTAATTTTTTTTATTTTGAATAGCTTTGTTTATTTTTTTCTTTAATTTAACTTTTTTTATTTTTGTAACTTTAGCTTGGGGGTTTGTATTTTTTAAACATAGACTGCCCCTCCCCTCTGGGCAGGCTTATCACCTAGTTTGTAATAAAGGGATTATCTATCTTTTTAAACAATACAATTTCTAATGTAGACTGTCCCTTTAATTCTGTTACTAGTATTATAGTGTGTAATGTACCATTTAGTATTGGCATTGCCTTTTTTAATTCATCTCCAATATATTTCCATTTTTAACACATATATATAGTTATCATCCATATATAGCAGGATGGAGCCAGGTACTCCATCCATCTCTCTTCTTAGAGAAGATGTAAGCTCAGAAATCAACAAAGCACTCAATAGAGACATCTCGTCTAACTCAGAAAAAGTAGATCTAGAGACAACTTTTAAAATCTAAGAAAAATGATTAATCACAGAAACAAAATATAAAGCAGAAATCTCGTTTCTTCGGAAATGTTTGGAACTAGGTCTGGTGCCAATTGGTTTAGTGATGAAGAAAGAATATGCGTTTCCTTTTGATCCTATTGATTTTACTAACAAGTGGAATGATGCCACAAGAGAAGCCTCTATTAAACTTATGAAAATAATTATTGAATATAGAGAATAAATTTTGACACAATTAGATATTCAAATTTAAGAAATGGCTGGTAAAATAGAATCTCACAAAGATACTAATAAAAAAAACTGACCAAAGATCTATTTTATGAGAACAAAGGCAATAATGATTTCAGTAATAGGGATGGGCGAATGTTTCTAAAAATTTGAAATTTAAAACGAATTTTGATACATTCATTTGTTATAACATTCTAACATTCTATTTTCGAATTTTCATTTTCGAAAATATTTGTTTAAATAATAGAATGTTTAGCTATGTATTCATTCAATTTCGAAATGTAATATTTGAATTTGAATGTAACATTCAAATTCGAATGTAAGATTCAAATTCGAAAAAGTATTTCTAGCCTACAATACTGTTTTTTAATGTAATATTCGATTTCGAATGTGACATTCGAATTTGAATATTACATTTATTAAAAACATTCGAATTTGAAATAGTATTTCTGGTCTAATACTGTGTTTTTTAAATGTAATATTCGAATTTGAACGTGACATGTTTGTTTATGTAATGTGTATGTAGTATGTATGTATTACATTTATTAAACACAGTTGTAGACTAGAAATACTATTTCAAATTGAATGAATACATAGCTAAACATTCTATTATTCAAACAAATATTTTCAATTTTTTTTTAAAAATTCGAAAACAAAAATTATATATATTAAATAGTATTTCTAGTCTAATACTGTGTTTTTTAAATGTAATATTCGAATTTGAACGGGACATTCAAATTCGAAATAGTATTCCTAGTTTACAAATGTGTTTAATAAATGTAATATTCGAATTTGAATGCTACATTCGAATTCGAATGTAAGATTCAAATTTGAAATAATATTTCTAGTCTAATACTGTGTTTTATAAATGTAATATTCGAATTCGAATGTAAGATTCAAATTTGAAATAATATTTCTAGTCTAATACTGTGTTTTATAAATGTAACATTCAAATTCGAAATAGTATTTCTAGTCTAATACTGTGTTTTATAAATGTAATATTCAAATTCCTCGACCCGTTTCGTTGGCTTCAACAGCTGATTTTAGGAGGTTGGGCCTCTTGCGCATGCGCAGTGAGCACCACACACCTCCAAAAGCTGATGTAACGTCAACGGAAGTGACGCGGGTTCCGCATTCTTATAAGTCGAGACTAATTTTAGAACACCGGTTCAGCATGATGAATGTGACAGAGAGAACACATGGCGAGATGAGGAATTGTCCGATTGAAGCAGGAAAGAAAGCAATATCTTAAGGCTTGCCACGGGGGATCCATTTTTTTATACAACACCGGTTCAGCTTTGCTCTGCCCTCCCCCTTTATTGCTTGCTACCTCTCGAGCAAGCTTTAAAGGGGGCGGTTAGAGCGGAGCTGCACCGGGCAGCATGATGAATGCAGCAGAGAGAGAGCAGACAGTGTGACACCTTTCTAACACAGAGTGTGCACATCTGTGGGTCTGAATCTGCTGTCACTCACATAAAAAAAATGAAGCCTTACTAGTAAACCCCTCCAGCTGCTTTAGGAGTACAGAGGGTTAAGCCAGTGTTTTCTTTTTAGCCATAAGAGCAGTCTTCACAGGAGTGTAAGGAATGCAGCACTCAAGAGGTTGGTCACTGTGCATGGGTACATGGCGCTGAATAGAAAATGATGTCTGTTATGTTTATTTACACCTTGCAATCCACCTGGGTTAACTTCTTTAAAACAGCTTTGCTAAGCCAGTTAACAAAAATAAACATATGACCTGTAGCTGTATCTGCAGTGTCATGCAAATCTGGCTGCAGATCTTGTTTGCCCTAGGCCTAGATCTCTACAAGTTTATAGCAGCCCCTTTCACCCCCTAATAAACTGCATTTTACATGTTGGTAGGAAGAAGAAGGATGATAGCTAAGCAGACATAAAAGTAATGCATAAAAAAGACAGAAAACAATTGTTGTCATATACTTTAATGTTACAGCAAATAAATGAATGATTGTGTTATGAATAACATCTAAGCCAGGTTTCAGAGGGCATTTTCAAATCTTCCTTGTAACATTTAACACATTGACAGCAATAGAGGTCACAATGCGTTGGTAGCTAAAGGGTTAAGGCAAGTGCTGTATAGTCTGGCCACCCATTGGGAGCTTCATTTAAAAAAATATTCCTTCTAAAGTCTGTGTGCATGTGTGCGTACTGTGTATGTTTGTGTAATGTGTATGTAGTATGTATGTATGTATGTGTAATGTGTATGTATGTTTGTTTGTGTAATGTGTATGTATGTTTGTTTGTGTAATGTGTATGTATGTTTGTTTGTGTAATGTGTATGTAGTATGTATGTATGTAGTGTGTGTGTATGTTTGTGTAATGTGTATGTAGTATGTATGTATGCAGTCTGTGTGTGTAGTATGTATGTATGTTTGTGTAATTTGTATGTAGTATGCATGTATGCAGTCTGTGTGTGTAGTATGTATGTATGTTTGTGTAATGTGTATGTAGTATGTATGTATGCAGTCTGTGTGTGTAGTATGTATGTATGTTTGTGTAATTTGTATGTAGTATGCATGTATGCAGTCTGTGTGTGTAGTATGTATGTATGTTTGTGTAATGTGTATGTAGTATGTATGTATGCAGTCTGTGTGTGTAGTATGTATGTTTGTGTAATGTGTATGTAGTATGTATGTATGCACTCTGTGTGTGTAGTATGTATGTTTGTGTAATGTGTATGTAGTATGTATGTATGTAGTGTGTGTGTATGTTTGTGTAATGTGTATGTAGTATGCATGTATGCACTCTGTGTGTGTAGTATGTATGTTTGTGTAATGTGTATGTAGTATGTATGTATGCAGTCTGTGTGTGCAGTATGTATGTATGTTTGTGTAATTTGTATGTAGTATGCATGTATGCAGTCTGTGTGTGTAGTATGTATGTATGTTTGTGTAATGTGTATGTAGTATGTATGTATGCAGTCTGTGTGTGTAGTATGTATGTATGTTTGTGTAATGTGTATGTAGTATGTATGTATGCAGTCTGTGTGTGTAGTATGTATGTATGTTTGTGTAATTTGTATGTAGTATGCATGTATGCAGTCTGTGTGTGTAGTATGTATGTATGTTTGTGTAATGTGTATGTAGTATGTATGCAGTCTGTGTGTGTAGTATGTATGTATGTTTGTGTAATGTGTATGTAGAATGTATGTATGCTGTCTGTGTGTATGTGTGTGTAGTGTGTATGTATGTTTCTGTAATGTGCATGTAGTCTGTGTGTATGTTTGTGTAATGTGTATATAGTATGTATGTATGCAGTGTGTGCATATGTGTGAAGTGTGTACCTATCATATATACAGTTTCCCATTTAAGGGGCGTATCTTTATTTAAAGGGGTGGGGTCTAGCACCCCACCATCTTTAAAATTCACCAGCCGCCACTGTCTAAAAATATAATTTAGTAACAGAAAAATAATGGAAATTGAAATCTGAACCCTTCAAAATCTCAACATAAAGTTAGTATAAAGGTTAAAAAAAAAAAAAAAGTTTTCTTAATGGATACATTAGCTGTGATAACTTTCTCCTAAAGAAATCCACTCGGTAGAAACACAGAACGTTTAATATGTAGAAATATTCATTAGATCAGCTGTTAATTTGCATAGGTTACTCTACATTTTCATCAATTATACTCCCACTAAGTTTATATCAACCCCGTCAGTCAAGTAAAGTTACCTGATCCTTGTGCAACAGATGTCAAAACACAAGATATTTTGAGCCTGGGGTGCAAAATGCCATTATTAGGAACTGCTTAATATACAGTCTGCTTTAAATTAAAGGGATATGAAAAGCAAAATTTGTATTTCATGATATAGAGCATATCATTTTATCTTTAAATCTTTTATTAAAGAGAATTTTAGAAACAATAAAATTACTGTATACATACAAAGAGTTAATTTTTACATTGATTTGTTTCCATGCAAACACTGGACTAGAAAATAGAACAAATGTCTCCGGGAGCATAGATTGATCATCCAAATTGCATTCCTGCTTCTACTTTAGTCACAAGAGTTCATGAGATGTCCTTTTAAGTCCAATAGTCTTATAACTTGTGACTTATCTTTATAGTCCTGCCCAAGAGATCTAAGCAGACTTAAAGATACTATTAAGAAGGAAATCTTTGCGTTATATACAGGTATGTTAACAGGTGTTCGTACAAAAAGAACAAAAACAGGTTAAGAGGTTAAGAAAAACTAAAGGTTAAATAAAAACTGGTGAATAAAACAAAATGCTGATTCATTAATTATTTACTAGAATAAGTGTCTTAATAATGGTATGTTGTATCTGCTTGGTTGACATATCTAGAATAATAGTTAAAGGCATTCTATCTTGGAGTAGAGCATATAATTTTAAACACACAAACAGAAACTGCGCATTCATGAGGTATGGAGCTAAAACATACAATATGTGTCATATTAAAAATGTAGAAACATGCAGAGAAGCAAGGATGAAACCCTGACGCGTTTCACTCTGTACTCAGCATTAAATCATAGGTACGTGTGATTTACTCGCCCTGTCATTTTTATTTGCATATTGCCCAATCACAATTCAACTCTATGAATTGAGAAAGACTCCTCCTCCACAAAAACTCTTAAGGTGAAAAGCGTTATTCTTAACGGGAAAATAGAAAACTCATAAAACACATAAAAAGGCAGTGAAACAATTATTAAAAAAAACCAAAGATAATAATAAATTATAGTAACATAACTGCTTGTTATTCCCATTTCTACTTCATAATTGTTCTAATTAAATTATCAGTATTGCATATGGGAAACAAACAAGCAAATGTACCTTGCATAGTGTGCTGACTAAACATGAAATCTAAGTGTCATTAAGCTTGACGTCTACTATTAAATAAATAAAACACTTTCCATCTTGGAAATGTTTTTGTGGAGGAGGAGTCTTTCTCAATTCACGCGTCAGAGTTTCATCCTTGCATCTCTGCATGTTTCTACATTTTTATTGTGACACTAATACATTTTTATGTTTTAGCTCCATACCTTGTGAGTGCAGAGTTTCTGTTTTTGCTTTTGGATATTGTTGGCGGATTGATCTAGTCCGCGTTTCTGATGCACCATGGGGTTTTCTGGGATATTTAGTACAACTAAGCGGTCCGTTTGAATTCTGCAATACACCAGTCAAGAAGCAGCACTATTGGATGACATCATTTTAAACAACTTTCCTATATACTTCTGTTATCAATTTTGTTTCATTCTCTTTGTATCCTTTATTGAAGAAGCAGCAATGCACTTCTGGGAGGTATCTGAAGACAATCACAAGAGGCGTAAATGTGAAGTCACCAACCTTCAGCTAGCTCCCAGCTCCTGAGCCTACTTACGCATTCTCTTCAACAAAGGATACCAAGACAACAAAGCAAATTAGATAATAGAAGTCAACTGTAAAGATGTTTAAAACTGAATGCTCTGTAGATCATGAAAGAAAATTATTCCAATCCATCAGCTCCATTCCAATCTGTCAGTATTTGCCACACAAAAATATTTTGGATCCTTATTGATGTCCTTTCCAGTTTTAAAGGGACAGTAAAATCAAAATTAAACTTTCATGATTCAGAAAGAACATACAGTTTTAAAAAAATCTTTCCAAATGACTTTTATTACCAAATTTGTTTTGTTCCCTTGGTATCCTTTGTTGAAATATAAATCTAGGTAGGCTCACAGCAGCTCAGTAGTGTGCAGGTATCACACTCTATGGCAGCAGTGTTTGCAATAATGTAAAACAATGCTACAAAACATTGCTGCCACAGAGTACAACAGTGTTTCTCATTTTTTGTATAGCAAGTACCCCTACAGACAGGAATTGTTACCATAAGCACCCCCAACACTTGAATAATATTAGGTAAAAAACATACGGCTAGATTACGAGTTCTGCGTTAGCTTTAAAAAGCAGCGTTGAGAGGTCCAAACGCTGCTTTTTACCTAACGCTGGTATTACAAGTCTGACAGGTAGAGGCTCACCGCTCAGTTTTCTTCCGCGACTCGAGGCTACTGCAAATCCCCTTAGGTCAATTGCGTATCCTATCTTTTTAATGGGATTTGCCTAACGCTGGTATTACAAGTCTTAGAAGAAGTGAGCAGTAGACCCTCTCCTGTCAAGACTTCTACCGCATTTAAAAGTCAGTAGTTAAGAGTTTTATGGGATAACGCCGGAACATAAAGCTCTTAACTAAAGTGCTAAAAAGTACACTAACACCCATAAACTACCTATTAAACCCTAAACCGAGGCCCCCCCACAAACACTTAAAAAAATATTTGTAACCCCTAATCTGCAGATCGCCGCCACTATAATTAATGTATTAACCCCTAAACCGCCACACTCCCACCTCGCAAACACTATAGTAAATTGTATTAACCCCTAATCTGCCGCCCCCAACGTCGCCACCACCTACCTACAATATTAACCCCTAATCTCCCGCCCCCAGCGTCGCCGCTACTATAATAAAGTAATTAACCCCTAAACCTAAGTCTAACCCGAGCACCCCCTAATTTAAATATAATTTAAATAAATCTAAATAAAATTACTATAATTAAATAAATGTATCCTATTTAAAACTAAATACTTACCTATAAAATAAACCCTAATATAGCTACAATATAACTAATAGTTACATTGTAGCTATTTTAGGATTTATATTTATTTTACAGGGAACTTTGTAGTTATTTTAACCAGGTACAATAGCTATTAAATAGTTAATAACTATTTAATAGCTATCTAGTTAAAATAACTACAAAATTTCCTGGAAAATAAATCCTAACCTAAGTTACAAATACACCTAACACTACACTATCAATAAATTAAATAAATACATTAACTACAATTATCTAAAATAAAATACAATTAAATAAACAAAACTATATTACAAAAACAAACAAACACTAAATTACAAAAAATAAAAAAATATTACAAGAAGTTTAATCTAATTACACCTAATCTAAGCCCCCTAATAAAATAAAAAAAGCCCCCCAAAATAATAAAATTCCCTACCCTAAACTAAGTTACTAAGTAATGAGCTCTTTTACCAGCCCTTAAAAGGGCTTTTTGCGGGGCATTGCCCCAAAATAATCAGCTCTTTTATCTGTAAAAAAAAAAATACAATACCCCCCAACATTACAACCCACCACCCACACACCCCTACTCTAAAACCCACCCGACCCCCCTTTAAAAAACCTAACACTACCCCATTGAAGATCAGCCTACCTTGAGCCATGTTCACCCAGCCGGGCACCAATGGGCCAGAAGAGGACATCTGGACCGGCAGAAGTCTTCATCCTATCCGGGCAGAAGAGGACATCCAGACTGGCAGACATCTTCATCCAGGCGGCATCTTCTATCTTCATCCTTTCCGGAGCAGAGCAGAGCCATTCTCTATCCAACCGACGCGGAGCCATCCTCTTCAATCGAAGTCCTAATGAAGAATGAAGGTTCCTTTAAATGACGTCATCCAAGATGGCATCCCTTGAATTCTGATTGGCTGATAGGATTCTATCAGCCAATCGGAATTAAGGTAGGAAAAATCCGATTGGTTGATTTAATCAGCCAATCGGATTGAAGTTCAATCCGATTGGCTAATTTTATCAGCCAATAGAATGCGTTTTCCTATACGTTTTACCATAGGAAACAATCTCAGCCATCTCAGCCCCATTGTTTCCTATGGGGAAATCGTGCACGAGCACGTTTTAGCCAGTTTACCGCTACCGTAAGCAACTCTGGTATTACAGGTAGAAGTGGAGCTAAATTTGTTCACGATCGCTTTTCTGAAGCTAACGCCGCCATTCAGAAAACTTGTAATACCAGCGTTGTTTAAAGTGTGCGCTGGAAAAAAAAGGCTTGTTAGCCCCGCAGGTCTTTACCGACAAAACTCGTAATCTAGGCGATAATGTATTAGTTCACACCCCAGAAATTGGGCAAAAATAACGAAAGAGTAAGCTACTGAGTACCCTTTACTAAAGCTCCAGGCGCCCTAAGGGTACATATACCACAGGTTAAAAAACTATGGAGTACTAAAGACGTGCCCACTCCTGAGCTCCTGTGAACCTACCTAGGTTTACTCTTCAACAAGGGATACCAAGATAACCAAGCACATTTAATATAATAAGTAAATTGGAAAGTTTTTTAAATTTACATCCTATATCTGAATCATGAAAGGTTCCTTTAGTATTATTATCATTATTCTTATTATTATAATTTATAAAGCACCAACATATACCCCAGTGCTATATATACACAAATAAACAATGGCACTAAAGTTGGCAATCCCCACTAATATCTGATATTGATTTGCTGCTATGTTAGAATTCTGTATAACTTGGTGTGTGGGTTGGTGCTTTGCACTTAGCTAAACATTAACAAGAAGTGTAGATAAAGAGATATCTACAGAAAGAATGCACTTAGCACTCTATGCCCAGACTTAAAGCAAAGCAGGATTCCAATTATAATAAAACATAACTTTTAATAGTTATTCGTAAAATTCAAAACAACAAAACATACACACATAAAATTAAAATTAGAACTCTGGGAGGCTACTCCTAATTGATATGTGGGTAAGTGGTGATAGTTATTAAATCTAGGCCTTGTGTAAAGGAATATCTTATCACCACCTCGGATTCAAATATAAGGGCCTCACTCCCTCTATTAAAGGGACAGTCAATCAAAATTAAACTTTCATTATTCAGATAGAGCATGCAATTTTAAACAACTTTCAAATTTACTTCAATTAACAAAATGTGCACAGTCTTTTTATATTTTAACTTTTTGAGTCACCAGCTCCTACTGAGCATGTGCAATAATAAGTGTGTATGCATTTGTGAATGGCTGATTGCTGTCACATGGTACGTGTATGCATTTGTGATTTGCTGATGGCTGTCACATGGTACAGGGGGAGTGGAAAAAGACATAACTTTTAAAATTGTCAGAAAAAAATCTAGTAGTTATTTGAAGTTCAGACTAAGTGCTATTGCATTGTCTTGTTATCTTGCATTTACTGCTTATGCAAATCTACAGTGTTGACTGGTCCTTTAAGTAAGGGTGAATGGGGTGAAATTATAACTCCCACTCACAAAGTAATGATGGTTCACTAGCTCTATTACTGACCCAAAGTCGACAAGTGTGCCCACTGGGCTTTCAGGTAGTTTATGGCACGTGCAAAGGCTGCACTTATATTACTAGAGGCATGTAAAAGTCTGCTGAATGTAGCTGTATGTGGCTTTAATATGCTGGTATTATAGGAAAAAGGGGTATGTTATCTTGTGGTATATAAATATCAAAAGTTTGTATTTCTAATATTTGGGTAGACTCCAACTCATGTGTCACAACTGCCTCAAACACCAAATATAAGAAATGTAGTGCTTGAACGTGTGTGATTAATATCAGTGCAGTGTATACTTGATTTGTGAGTGCTTGTGCCACTACTTACTAGATACACTCCAAGTTATGAGTCACCACCTTCATAAAACAGCTACACTGGCCTGTTGTTTTAGATATCTAGTGCCTAGATGAGATAATACATTTATATTGATGTGTCTCTGGGTATAATCAAAGCAAAAATAGATCTAATTCTTATGAGGTAAAAGGAGTAACCTCAATAAATGATTTGTACATAGCTTGTACCGCTGGTCACTTAATATCTTCCAAATAGTGTGTCATAACCACCGCACAATAGTTAAAATAACTTGTAGCACTAGATATATAATGCCTGAGTGGGTTAATAAAGTTGTGGTATTATATCTCCAATTTATGACTAATCTGTGTGAGGTAAATAACCTCAACTGGTTACAGATCTAGCACTGTGGTATGCAGCAAGGGCTACAAAGTTACAATACACAACTCCTCAGTATAAAATATCCAATTCTGTCAATCCTAACTATTAAACCCAACTGGCAGGTCTCTGATATGGATACTATGGAGGGATATTGGATAATAAACTATTAAACATGCCAGTGTAGCTGTTTTGTGAAGGTGGTGACTCATAACTTGGAGTGTATCTAACCAGTGGCACAGACACGCACAAATAACTATCACCACTTACCCACATATCAATTAGGAGTAGCCTCCCAGAGTTCTAATTTTATGTGTGTATGTTTCGTTGTTTTGAATTTTACCAATAACTGTTAAAAGTTATGTTTTATTATAATCGGAATCCTGCTTTAAGTCTGGGCATTGAGTGCTAAGTGCATTCTTTCTGTAGATATTTCCTCATCCACACTTCTTGTTAATATTCCCCTGTGCTGTCCATTGGTGCAATTGATATAAAATAAAAAAATATATAGATGCTCTCTGCCACTTACAAAACTATCTCCCTTTCAGCTAGATGTAAAATCAAAATATAAAAAGGTATGAGGGCACAAAAAGCCAGAAGTGGTTATCTTGCATTAGTTAATTTCATAAATTTACACTACATTGAATAATTAAACAGTGTAATGCATTAAAAATGTATATTTTTAAATATTTATAAAACAGTTATCATACCTCTCAAATGCACATTAAAGGGATATTAAACCTAATTTTATTCTTTCATGATTCAGATAGCGCTTGCAATTTTAAGCAACGTTCTTATTTACTACTATTGTCAATTTTTCTTCATTCTCTTGGTATCTTTATTTTAAAAGGCAGGAATGTAAGCTTAGGGGCCAGCACATTTTTGGTTCTGCACCCTGGGTAGCGCTTGCTGATTGGCGGCTTCATTTACAGCTCAGTGTCGTTGATACTTTCGGCACCCTTGTACCAGTGAGAAGCATATTTTTATATATTGCGAATTGGTCTATTAGAATATATATATTTGTTTTAATTAATTAGAATAATGATTTTGGTTTTATGGGGGGACTTGTTTGCCAACCTCCCAGATTACGCTAAATAAATGCACATGTAATTCTTTCAACCTTGATATCCCATGTCTAGTTGTGTCTGAAGATAAATGCTGCAAAACAAAAATAATTGTAAGACGCTGTAATCCTTAAATTATTTATATGAGACACTATCAGACACAGTGTCTCATACAAATGAAATGACTGTTATTCATATTCCTAAAGGAGCCAGACTTTGTGTAAGGTACATTGGATTAACATAAATGTCCAGTCTATGTTCAAGTGATGAATAAAGTAATCCATAGTTTAAGTTGATTAAACTGTACTGCACTTAAACAGAAATGCAATCAATATTGCTCTGGAAAAGAAACATAAAATAATTTTACTAGCAAGTCAGTTTCATAGGAGCCTGAATATATTTTCATTAACACAATGACCTAGATTTATTGTTGTAATGGTGATATTGTGTTCAAAATTCACTGAGCATCACTTCACCTATACTTTGCAGCAGTTCATTAGTGAGCGTTAAAATATATGAGCTAGATTACAAGTGAAGCTCTAATTTATTGCGTGCCCGTAAACGGGCAAATTTACCTGTTTACGGGTGCGCGATAAATAACCAGCCATTACAAGACCTCTAGATAATAAAAAAATTGAAAAATGCCCACAAAATAAAGAATATTCTTTTTTTTAAAAAAAAATATGAAGCATTAAAAAAAAAAAGTTATGAGGGGTTAAAGTTGGTGGGTATGGGGTGTGAAAAAAACGTAATTGAAAAGTGCCTCTACCTTGTGGTCTATGAGAACTGTGTGTTCCCTGTATATATATTTATGTATATATGTATATATATATATATATATATATATATGAGACTGCCCTCTGATGAATTGAAGAGAGTTTCACGAAATGCGTAAGGGCGGAGCTGCGCACCAATGACGTCACATCCGGTTTTGCGGTCCAGGAGCACAGAGACCTTTGCCGGAGCTGTTTGTTTGTATCCTGAATGAATTCGCCTTACTCTCCTTCCACGAGAGTTCACCTACGCCGGACTTCACAGAACTTATAAGTATACATATCTGTATAGTATACATCCATACGGTGTTCCGTTTGGAGAAGTTTAACTAATTCTCACATACACTAAGGAGCTTTGTGGAGTCTTGACACATTGCTTTGTTTACTTGTGGAGTGAATAGATCCTGAGCAGTTCTGGTGGAGGAACTAAACCTTTTTTTTAACAATAAATGGGTTTTTAATCTTCACTCACAATACTTCAGCTATTATTGTTATCAAGCTTGTTCTGATTCTATATTAAGTATGCATTGGCAGCATTCATCTTTAACACAGTGGGGATATATATCCCATCAGAGAGAATTATATACCTCATACTTATTCTCACAATACTGATACAGAGTGGTGATCATACTTACACTATGATACTTTCTTTTTACTATAATCCTTCTGGCTAACGGCGATTACACCTAATACCTGAGAGCGCTGTCTAACATCTGCAGATCATATATATATTGATATACATACAGTATATATTTATGTGTTAATATGTGTATATACACATATTAACACATAAATCTATATGTATTTATTCATATACATTTATAGTTACAATTTGCTGCCCATCACTGCGTTACTCACCCTCTTCACTGCGCTAGTTTTCATGCCGTGTTTCACAGCATGAGAACGAGGCTCCCATTGGAGCTTATGGAAGCATCCTCTTGTGAGCGCAAAGCTTCCGTGCGATGTGAACGCGAGGTCGCATTCGCATTGCACCTAACATGAAAAACCAATGCTGAAGCGATATTTTGCGCTCCACTTATAATCTAGCCCTTTATTTGATTTTGAAATTTCACACATCAAAAGAGAACCGCATCAAGCACAGAGGGAAAAAAAAACAATAATTACAAATGCAAAACATAGAAAGACTCTTCTAAAATGTTTTATGTAAATGTTTGTGATTATAAAATATTTGAATGCAATTTTTTTAATTTTGAAGTAGTCACACTGGATTGAATGAATGATGTCTGCAGGAGATCAGGGTACGGGCAAAGATAAGGCTGGGAGCATAAACTAGAACCTAAGCATGGGTCAAACCAGGAAAGCAGATCAGAGACAACATGAAAGGACTTCCATAAGAATAAACAAGCACTGACTGGTGTTGCCAGGGGCCTTTTAACAACTCCCTCATAGGTCTTGTCTCCAAAAGAACTGCGGGGTCACAAGTTTACAAATAGCACTACCTTTAGGGTAGGTAACACAGTTGGCGATGTTAATAGAAGAAGTCTGCAGGCCTTGTGGGCTAAACTTAGTGCACCCCTTTGAATCCTCTTACAACAATAACATACCCATAGCTTACTCCAAGCTTAGGTTTGCCACCCTCCCCGGTATCACCAGGACAGTCCCGTTCTGACACTTTATGTCCCGTGTCCCGGAACTACCGTCAAATGACCCGGACTAAAAACTCCCCTGACGCAGCAAGCAGCAGTGAGCACAGATTTTAAAAAAAATTAGCTGGCCAGGGGAGCTCTTAGCCCGGGGTTACTAAAATACCGGGTAGGTGGAGTCTGGATGAGAGACGAAGCGGAGGATCGTGTGGGAGGGGGGAAGGGGGTCGAGGAGGGGAGTCATCACATGATCCTGCTGAGAGCGGCAGAGAGAGGTCAGGTGTTGGTGCAGTGGCCACAGGCTGCACGCCGAAACATGGCCGGTTACCTTCAAGCAGTCAGTGTCACCTCCGTCTGTAGGTCCTCTGCAGCAGCTGCCTTTGGCAAGAATCTTGGAGCCCTTGTCCCGGCCCTGAGCCAACAAGTGCAGTGCAGCCACAGAGAAACTGTTAGTAATACTTGGCTGTGTCTGCTATTTATTATTGGTATGGTCATTTTTTGGGAGGGCTTAATTATGTGTAAATTATTTGGCTTAGAATTATATGTTTATATATATATATATATATATAAATTGCAGAAGAGAGCGCACTCCCACTCAAGCGGCACCTACCAGGGTGCAGGCGAATATAAATATAGAATTTGAAGAAGGCATTCACTCACTGGATTTGTGAAAGTAAGGGGATTTTATTGCACATCAAAAAACAGGTAACGTTTCGGGGATCAATCACCTCTTCATCAGACTGATCAGGTCTGATGAAGGGGTGATTGATCCAGAAATGTTACGTGTTTTATATATATATATATATATACAGAGAGAAGTGCACTCACAGGAACGAACAACTGGCTCAATACCATTGTTAGCCTGTTCTAAGGCGATTTACCACCTGGGTGCAGCTTTTAAGCCCAGTAATGCTTTTCACAAAGAAGAAATTTCCTGTAGTATATCAGTCTGATCCCGCCTATTACGGTCAGTCCAGTGCCGAAATACCAGGCAATTCCTCTCTGAACAAGGAACACAGCAACCCCAGACGATCGTTTCGGCCTTCATTGGGCCTCGTCAGTGAGGTGTAGCTATATTCCTCTAAGCACACTGAGCAAGGAGTCCACGTCTGGTTGCCCCTTTTTCCCATAGGGAGACTAAATACATACAGAGAGAAGTGCACTCACAGGAACGAACAACTGGCTCAATACCATTGTTAGCCTGTTCTATGGCGATTTACCACCTGGGTGCAGCTTTTTAGCCCAGTAATGCTTTTCACAAAGAAGAAATTTCCTGTAGTATATCAGTCTGATCCCGCCTATTACGGTCAGTCCAGCGCCGAAATACCAGGCAATTCCTCTCTGAACAAGGAACACAGCAACCCCAGACGATCGTTTCAGCCTTCATTGGGCCTCGTCAGTGAGGTGTAGCTATATTCCTCTAAGCACACTGAGCAAGGAGTCCACGTCTGGTTGCCCCTTTTTCCCATAGGGAGACTAAATACATACAGAGAGAAGTGCACTCACAGGAATGAACAACTGGCTCAATACCATTGTTAGCCTGTTCTATGGCGATTTACCACCTGGGTGCAGCTTTTTAGCCCAGTAATGCTTTTCACAAAGAAGAAATTTCCTGTAGTATATCAGTCTGATCCCGCCTATTACGGTCAGTCCAGCGCCGAAATACCAGGCAATTCCTCTCTGAACAAGGAACACAGCAACCCCAGACGATCGTTTCGGCCTTCATTGGGCCTCGTCAGTGAGGTGTAGCTATATTCCTCTAAGCACACTGAGCAAGGAGTCCACGTCTGGTTGCCCCTTTTTCCCATAGGGAGACTAAATACATACAGAGAGAAGTGCACTCACAGGAACGAACAACTGGCTCAATACCATTGTTAGCCTGTTCTATGGCGATTTACCACCTGGGTGCAGCTTTTTAGCCCAGTAATGCTTTTCACAAAGAAGAAATTTCCTGTAGTATATCAGTCTCATCCCGCCTATTACGGTCAGTCCAGCGCCGAAATACCAGGCAATTCCTCTCTGAACAAGGAACACAGCAACCCCAGACGATCGTTTCGACCTTCATTGGGCCTCGTCAGTGAGGTGTAGCTATATTCCTCTAAGCACACTGAGCAAGGAGTCCACGTCTGGTTGCCCCTTTTTCCCATAGGGAGACTAAATACATACAGAGAGAAGTGCACTCACAGGAACGAACAATTGGCTCAATACCATTGTTAGCCTGTTCTATGGCGATTTACCACCTGGGTGCAACTTTTTAGCCCAGTAATGCTTTTCACAAAGAAGAAATTTCCTGTAGTATATCAGTCTGATCCCGCCTATTACGGTCAGTCCAGCGCCGAAATACCAGCCAATTCCTCTCTGAACAAGGAACACAGCAACCCCAGACGATCGTTTCGGCCTTCATTGGGCCTCGTCAGTGAGGTGTAGCTATATTCCTCTAAGCACACTGAGCAAGGAGTCCACGTCTGGTTGCCCCTTTTTCCCATAGGGAGACTAAATACATACAGAGAGAAGTGCACTCACAGGAATGATCAACTGGCTCAATACCATTGTTAGCCTGTTCTATGGCGATTTACCACCTGGGTGCAGCTTTTTAGCCCAGTAATGCTTTTCACAAAGAAGAAATTTCCTGTAGTATATCAGTCTGATCCCGCCTATTACGGTCAGCCCAGCGCCGAAATACCAGGCAATTCCTCTCAGAACAAGGAACACAGCAACCCCAGACGATCGTTTCGTAATTCATTGGGCCTCGTCAGTGAGGTGTAGCTATATTCCTCTAAGCACACTGAGCAAGGAGTCCACGTCTGGTTGCCCCTTTTTCCCATAGGGAGACTAAATACATACAGAGAGAAGTGCACTCACAGGAACGAACAACTGGCTCAATACCATTGTTAGCCTGTTCTATGGCGATTTACCACCTGGGTGCAGCTTTTTAGCCCAGTAATGCTTTTCACAAAGAAGAAATTTCCTGTAGTATATCAGTCTGATCCCGCCTATTACGGTCAGTCCAGCGCCGAAATACCAGGCAATTCCTCTCTGAACAAGGAACACAGCAACCCCAGACGATCGTTTCGTAATTCATTGGGCCTCGTCAGTGAGGTGTAGCTATATTCCTCTAAGCACACTGAGCAAGGAGTCCACGTCTGGTTGCCCCTTTTTCCCATAGGGAGACTAAATACATACAGAGAGAAGTGCACTCACAGGAACGAACAACTGGCTCAATACCATTGTTAGCCTGTTCTATGGCGATTTACCACCTGGGTGCAGCTTTTTAGCCCAGTAATGCTTTTCACAAAGAAGAAATTTCCTGTAGTATATCAGTCTGATCCCGCCTATTACGGTCAGCCCAGCGCCGAAATACCAGGCAATTCCTCTCAGAACAAGGAACACAGCAACCCCAGACGATCGTTTCGTAATTCATTGGGCCTCGTCAGTGAGGTGTAGCTATATTCCTCTAAGCACACTGAGCAAGGAGTCCACGTCTGGTTGCCCCTTTTTCCCATAGGGAGACTAAATACATACAGAGAGAAGTGCACTCACAGGAACGAACAACTGGCTCAATACCATTGTTAGCCTGTTCTATGGCGATTTACCACCTGGGTGCAGCTTTTTAGCCCAGTAATGCTTTTCACAAAGAAGAAATTTCCTGTAGTATATCAGTCTGATCCCGCCTATTATGGTCAGTCCAGCGCCGAAATACCAGGCAATTCCTCTCTGAACAAGGAACACAGCAACCCCAGACGATCGTTTCGTAATTCATTGGGCCTCGTCAGTGAGGTGTAGCTATATTCCTCTAAGCACACTGAGCAAGGAGTCCACGTCTGGTTGCCCCTTTTTCCCATAGGGAGACTAAATACATACAGAGAGAAGTGCACTCACAGGAACGAACAACTGGCTCAATACCATTGTTAGCCTGTTCTATGGCGATTTACCACCTGGGTGCAGCTTTTTAGCCCAGTAATGCTTTTCACAAAGAAGAAATTTCCTGTAGTATATCAGTCTGATCCCGCCTATTACGTTCAGTCCAGCGCCGAAATACCAGGCAATTCCTCTCTGAACAAGGAACACAGCAACCCCAGACGATCGTTTCGGCCTTCATTGGGCCTCGTCAGTGAGGTGTAGCTATATTCCTCTAAGCACACTGAGCAAGGAGTCCACGTCTGGTTGCCCCTTTTTCCCATAGGGAGACTAAATACATACAGAGAGAAGTGCACTCACAGGAACGAACAACTGGCTCAATACCATTGTTAGCCTGTTCTATAGCGATTTACCACCTGGGTGCAGCTTTTTAGCCCAGTAATGCTTTTCACAAAGAAGAAATTTCCTGTAGTATATCAGTCTGATCCCGCCTATTACGGTCAGTCCAGCGCCGAAATACCAGGCAATTCCTCTCTGAACAAGGAACACAGCAACCCCAGACGATCGTTTCGTAATTCATTGGGCCTCGTCAGTGAGGTGTAGCTATATTCCTCTAAGCACACTGAGCAAAGAGTCCACGTCTGGTTGCCCCTTTTTCCCATAGGGAGACTAAATACATACAGAGAGAAGTGCACTCACAGGAACGAACAACTGGCTCAATACCATTGTTAGCCTGTTCTATGGCGATTTACCACCTGGGTGCAGCTTTTTAGCCCAGTAATGCTTTTCACAAAGAAGAAATTTCCTGTAGTATATCAGTCTGATCCCGCCTATTACGGTCAGTCCAGCGCCGAAATACCAGGCAATTCCTCTCTGAACAAGGAACACAGCAACCCCAGACGATCGTTTCGGCCTTCATTGGGCCTCGTCAGTGAGGTGTAGCTATATTCCTCTAAGCACACTGAGCAAGGAGTCCACGTCTGGTTGCCCCTTTTTCCCATAGGGAGACTAAATACATACAGAGAGAAGTGCACTCACAGGAACGAACAACTGGCTCAATACCATTGTTAGCCTGTTCTATGGCGATTTACCACCTGGGTGCAGCTTTTTAGCCCAGTAATGCTTTTCACAAAGAAGAAATTTCCTGTAGTATATCAGTCTGATCCCGCCTATTACGGTCAGTCCAGCTCCGAAATACCAGGCAATTCCGCTCTGAACAAGGAACACAGCAACCCCAGATGATCGTTTCGGCCTTCATTTTATATATTATATAAAAATATATATATATAAAAATTGATTTCATAATGAATTTGAGGCTGTGAGAAGCCATGCCCCTCTCCATGTCCCAAGCCACGCCCTCTCCACGCCCATTTAAAAAGTGTCCAGGAATTTTCTGGGCAAAAGGTGGCAACCCTACCCACGCTATCAGCAACACTAAACCTTTGTTGCCTTGGTGTGACCCTGAGTCCTTAACCTGCTCACATCCTTTGGATAAGCTCAGCCCCTATCACACTAAGTTAAGGACCTAGGGGCCTGACATTAAGATATTTTCCTTTTGTTTTGTAAAAGAGCCTATGCATGGAAGCTTTCCCATTGCTTTCTTGGTTTATAAGATATTATTTTTAATTGATGGAGCTATTTAATGACTGTTATGGACAAAGAGATGCTTAATATTGTGGGAAGTCATTGGAAAATCAGAATAAAAGTTTCTTATTTTCCCAGCTCAGTGGTGTGACAGGCATGTGATTCTTAGAGAGATGAGAAAGATTGGAAGTGGGATAGCTAACGTCCCCTGAGATACCAGTCACTTGATCTGAGATGTTCAGCTCTGTCCACTTCAAGAGTGCTGAAATCTGTGCAGTGGAAACACATGCAAAAATAACTAAACCTTGTACTGATAAAAACATTCTTACAACAGCTATAGTTATAATAATAATAATAATAATATTAATATAATAATTATAATATTTAAGCAGTGCTGGATATTTTTGAGTTGTAAACATTAAAATGAAATTTCTAAGGAAACACAAAAATAATTGTGGCAGTTATTAAAGGGAGTTAATATTATCTCTGTATAATATATATAAGCAAATACATTGCAAAAGATCTGCTAACAAAATGTGTTTTAACTCCTTAAAGGGACATAAAACAAGTTGGGATAGAGACAAAATATAATAATATGTACTTTAATTACTTTACCTGCAAATGTATGCTGCAGTGCCTCGCCACTAACTCTTTCTTTTTAGTTCCTGAATTGTAAAGCTCTAACTCCGCCCCACACAATTCCTTTTATGGCTGTATCTATATCTATGGTTGCTTTTGGTAGAATACAAGAGTGAATAGGGATTATCTGCTGGAGCATGCCTAGAAGCTGTGAACTCATTGAAATGCAATGCCTGTGTCTAAACACTGATAAGGTGGGGTGGAGTTGGCTGCCCCAGGCAGCTTAGCTACAGTTGTGCTCATAAGTTTACATACCCTGGCAGAATTTATGATTTCTTGGCCATTTTTCAGAGAATATGAATGATAGCACAAAAATGTTTCTTTCACTCATGGTTAGTGTTTGGTTAAAGTCATTTATTATCAATCAACTGTGTTTATTCTTTTTAAATCATAATGACAACAGAAACTACCCAAATGACCCTGATCCAAAGTTAACATACCCTGGTGATTTTGGCCTGATAACATGCACACATACGCTTGCCCGTATGTATCATTACACACTCATCGGAGTGTGTAATGCCCGCCCCTTCAATCTCGCGACCAATCACGCGACTGAAGGGGCTGTCAATCACCGAGAGCGAGGGTGCTCTCTGTGATTTTGCTTCGCCACCTAAAAGGTGGCGTAGGGTGTAGGAAGCAGCGGTCTAATGACCGCTGCTTCTTACATTGCGGGAAGCAGGCTCGCATATGCGAACCTGCCCTGCAAAGGCTCCGGAGCAGCTTTCGCTGCTTCGTACATGGAGCCCAAGGTATTGATCTAGGCCCATTTTGGTATATTTCATGCCACTTTTTCGTTGCATAATGCGATTATATAAAAAAAAATTGAACTTTTTCACAAGCTTTGGGGTTTCTCACTAAAATGATTTACATACAGCATGTACAGTCATAACACAAATGGTTGTAAAAGCTTCTCTGGGATCCCCTTTGTTAAGGAATAGCAGACATGCATGGCTTTTTTGGTTATTAGAAGGCCGCTAAATGCAGTTGCGTACCACACTTCAGAAATTCCTGGCAGTGAAGGGGTTAATAAGGTTGCTGGCAAGGTTAAGTTTAGATGTAGTGTAGATATTACCCTCCCAGCTGACACCTCCCACCCCCTGATCCCTTTCAAACAGTGCTCTTCCCCCTCACCCACCCCACCCCTCCAGTGGTCACCCCAATCTTAGGTACTGGCCGATTGTCTGCCAAAATAAAGTTTTAGGGCAATAATTTTTTTTTATTATTATCTGCAGTGTAAGATCCCTCCTCCCTCTAGCTAGTGTCCACCATTTTAGGTACAGGCAGTTGTCTGCCAGTACCAAGTTTTTTTAAAATATATTTTTAACTCTTTTTTTGTTTTATTTATTAGGGAAAATAATTCTGTAGTGTAGCAGCCCTCCCCATCTCACCCCTCTTAACAATTGTTACAGATATTTTCTGTAGTTTAGTGGATCCCTCACTCCATTAAACCCTTTTCTGCAGTGTAGCGGCCCTGCCCATTCCCTCCCCCTCCTGCCTGCTCCTGCCCCCCTACACTTATGGGCTTCCCACACGCCTTCCTCCTGTACCTCCCACACCACCAACGGTCTGCACCACTACAACCCGATGCAGAGAGGGACACAGAGATTTTCGTATCTGATCCAACAAATGCTAGATAATCTGGCCCTAAGTTACTTGTATAAGTAGAGTTGACAGCCAGACAGTATTTTTTAAGGCTCAGGTCAATGTAGGTAATTAAGAATAAACATGCAAATAAGGATCCTGTTATGTTGAAATCTCTTCTATATGTGCTGGAATCTAAGGTATACTGTATAATTATTTATGCAAAATGTATGCTAATTAGCATTAATTATATATTTTCCAAAAAAAATGACAACTGTATGCATACATTACACCCTAGGGACTGAATATAATATAAGAGACTGCATAATAATTGATATATTTACTTTGGCACCAAGGGGAGCTCTAATGTAACTATTAATACTAAATAAAGGGAGGACACAGGGAATGTGTGAAATAGACAACTTTAAACAACTTATTTTAAACAAAGCAATGATTATACATTGGGCAATACTTAGTTTTGATTGTTAATGGCTTGCTAGTTGCTAATGATGCATACACTGGCAAGGGAGAAGATAATCATCACACACAAAAAGAACTCCATCTCATCGGGTGACAAACACTTTGTAGAAGATATTCAGCCTAGTCTCATGTAAACCGGAACAGTACAGGTTCGACACTGTGATAATACCCAAAAACAACACTGAACCAAACTTTCAGTCTGCATCTCTCTCCCTGCATCGTGTCAGAGAGACAGTTGTAGATTGCCCGCAGCTCTTGCCCCCTTCCAAAGAATCACAGAACTAACTTTTTTATTGCAAGACTGTGAACAAAACATTAACAAGCAGTGACGTTGCTACTTTCCTGCCAATAGTTTAAAAACATTATATTAATTAGTCCTAATAAAATTAGTTTCTCATAGCGCTATGCAATACTGAAAGCCTCTTAGTTCTTAGCTGGCCTGCAATTATGTGTGTTCTTTCAAAGTAAAGTTTTAATACGAAGTACTTATACATTAAATGTTTGATTATTATTATTATTCTTTATTTATAAAGCGCCAACATGTTACGCAGCGCTGCCCATGGGTACAAAGATAGAAGTACAACATAGAAACAATACAATATAAGACAACATTTTACAAGTAGAGGGAATTGAGGGCCCTATTCCCGTGGGAATTTACAATCCAGATGATTAATTATTTGTGCATGGAATCATGAAACATTTTCATCCCTTACAGCATCTAATATCTTAATTAATTAGCATGAAATGTATATAGTAAGTAAGGAAAATGGTTATATTCTAAAATTGTGCAATAATGATAAAAGAGTAAAACAAAGCACAAAGGTTATATGGACTGTGATTTTGTTAAAATAAAGATAGCGAACACCCAATGCAATGTATTATTTATTTATCATTTAGTTTTTGTGTTTGTTTGTTTTACATCATTATGTGCAAATTTAACCATTTTTAGAGAAATTACCAAAATCAAAATGTGTCATCTGCAATAAGACCACTTTCTGACAGAGAATTCCCAATAATTACACCATCTCTTAAAGGGATACTAAACCCACATTTGGTTTTTCACGATTCAGATGCATGCAATTTTAAGCAACTTTTTAACTGTACTCCTATTATCAATTTTTCTTTGTTCTCTTGTTATCTTTATTTGAAAAACAGGAATATAAAGCTTAGGAGCCAGCCCATTTTAGGATCAGCACCCTGGATAGCACTTGCTTATATACATTTATCCAACCAATAAGCAAGCATAACCCAGGTTCTCAACAAAAAAATGTCCCAGCTCCTAAGCTTTGCATTCCTGCTTTTCAAATAAATATAGCAAGAGAATGAAGAAAAATTGATAATAGGAGTAGATTAGAAAGTTGCTTAAAATTGTATGCTCTATCTGAATTGTGAAAAAAATTGGGTTTAGTGTCCTTTAACTGAGAAGATACCTATTTTTCTGAAGAAGAACCTGATATGAAAAGCTGAGCGCCAGCTTCTGATGCTACTTACAACCTTGAACTGGCAAATAAACCCCATCTCATATAACAAAATTAGATAATGATCTGGTTTGTGAATCAAAACAGCAAACTGAATTGTTCGGCTTCAGACTTCAGGATTAGAATTTGTAGACTCAAGGCACAAGACTTAGTTTTCATGAAAAAGGAATCGGCCTTGCCTGCTTTCTGCATCTCTGTACTGACGTAAATTATTTCAAGGGCATCTCTTTATTGACTCATCAAATTAAAAGTCATTTTATTGCATCACAGAACCAAAAAAATCCCTTGGTTTTGGTTGATTTTTTCTGCCAGCACAAAAGAAACATCAAAGCACAACATAAATAAAGAAATCTAAAGGTCAGCAAATACAAGGGCTATGGTACATCTGCAGCAATCTGACGGGGATTGCATTGTTGTTTGGTATTCAAGTATAGCTGCAAAAGCAGAGCAACAAAAAGCCAAATATTACCAAGGAATGTTAAGGGAGAGATCTGTTTCTACCTGAAAAAAACAAACCAAACAAACCTGATGTTCCCTTGCTAGACTCAAGCACTGTACTTTTTTCATTGCACATAAAATTAGGGGGCATATGTATCAAGCTCCGTACGGAGCTTGAGGCCCCTTGTTCTAAAGACCGCTGCTCCATAACTTGTCAGCCTGCTCTGAGGGGGCGGACAGAAATCCACCCAATCTAATATGATCGGGCTGATTGACACCCCCTGCTAGTGGCCGATTGGCTGCGAATCTGCATAGGGCGGCATTGCACCAGCAGTTCACTAGAACTGCTGGTGCCATGATAAATGCCGACAGCGTATGCTGTGTAGCGATGTGCAGTGGACATGATACGCTACTTTGTATCATGTCCGCTCGCACGTTGATACATACAGTATGCCCCAGAGTCTTATCTCTCATGAAGAATTTGTGAACACTACAGAAAAACAAGGTGATGGTTTTTTGTACTTAAAGCGATAGGAAACCCAAAAATTTTCTTTCATGGTCTAGATAGAGAATACAACTTTCCAATTTCCTTCTATTATTTAATTTGCTTCCTTCTCTTGTTATCCTTTGCTGAAAGGTTTATCTAGGAAAGCTCAGGAGCCGCAAAGAACCTAGGTTCTAGCGGCTGATTGGTGGCTGCATATATATATATACTGATAGTCATTGGCTCCCCCATGTGTTCAGTAAGCAACCAGTAGTGCATTGCTGCTCATTCAACAAAGCATACCAAGAGAACAAAGAAAACTTGATAATAGGAGTAAATTAGAAAGTTGCTTAAAATTGCATGCTCTATCTGAATCACGAAAGAAAAAAATTGGGTTTCATATGCCTTTAATGAAAAGGCTTAAATAACTTATTCATTCAATACTTAGCATCTTTGTTGGACCACAGATTAGTAAAGTTAAATTGACTAAAACTCAACAAAAAACAAACTTCCTGACACTTTTTTTTTCAAAGCAATTAAAAATGAAAAAACAAAAAAACACTGCAGAACCCTTGTAAATGTATTCTTATAATAATATTCTCTCTTGAACCTTGTTCCTGGAAAACATAGAAACATTTCATCTAGAACCAACCATTATACACATGTAAGCTATTATATTTACATTTAGGGAACTGAACCATATTTAGATACATACAGTATATATTATACACATGTCAGCTATTATATTTACATTTAGGGAACTGAACAATATTTAGATACATACAGTATATATTATACACATGTCAGCTATTATATTTACATTTAGGGAACTGAACAATATTTAGATACATACAGTATATATTATACACATGTCAGCTATTATATTTACATTTAGGGAACTGAACAATATTTAGATACATACAGTATATATTATACACATGTCAGCTATTATATTTACATTTAGGGAACTGAACAATATTTAGATACATAGAGTATATATTATACACATGTCAGCTATTATATTTACATTTAGGGAACTGAACCATATTTAGATACATACAGTATATATTATACACATGTCAGCTATTATATTTACATTTAGGGAACTGAACCATATTTAGATACATACAGTATATATTATACACATGTCAGCTATTATATTTACATTTAGGGAACTGAACAATATTTAGATACATACAGTATATATTATACACATGTAAGCTATTATATTTACATTTAGGGAACTGAACAATATTTAGATACATACAGTATATATTATACACATGTCAGCTATTATATTTACATCTAGGGAACTGAACAATATTTAGATACATACAGTATATATTATACACATGTCAGCTATTATATTTACATTTAGGGAACTGAACAATATTTAGATACATACAGTATATATTATGCACATGTCAGCTATTATATTTACATTTAGGGAACTGAACAATATTTAGATACATACAGTATATATTATGCACAAATAAGTTGGTACAATTTATATGCACTGAGGAAATATAATTGCTCAGCAGTAAAAGGGATGATTAATGTTTTATTTAAACCTTATATTAAAGGAACAGTAATGTCAAAATTAAACTTTTAAACAACTTTCCTATTTACTTCTATTATCAAATTTGCTTTATTCTCCTGGTGTCCTTTTTAAAGAGCATACCCAGGTAGGCTCAGGAGCAGCAATGCATTGCTGGGAGCTAGCTGGTGATTGGTGGATGCGCATATATGCCTCTTATTGGCTTGCTAGATGTGTTCAGCTAGCTCCCAGTAGTACACTGCTGCTCCGGAGCATACTCTTTAAAAAAAGATAAAAAGAATATGAAGCAAATTTGATAATAGATCTTAATGGGAATTTGTTTAAATTACATACTTAGTCTAAAGTATGAAGTTTTAATGTTGACTTTATAGGACATACTTGAAAACGAGAGAAATCTCAATGTATCCTTCCTGGTAAAATATTTTATAAATAAAATAAATAAATAGTCCCTTTAATATTTACTGGATGTTGTACACCTTTCTCTAGGGTTTGTGCTGTATCAAAATATCAAATATTCATCTAGTAAACACTTTGATAAACTCTCAGGTCTTTGTCGCCACCTGCTGGTAAGAGTTGTCAAATTACAATATTGTAACAATACATTTTCAAAAAGTAAACTAAAGTATTATTTACTGCCCTCATTACAGCATATTTCATAATATTTCTAAGGTAACACTGATTCAAATCCAAGGAGTCCAGAGCATCTGGAGCAGAGAATGTGTCAACATAAACTATGCAGATAAAAAAATAAAAAATCAGTATTCTTGATGTCTGTCTATTTAAACACTCCTTATCTATAATGTATTAACCATAAATCTGGTACATACTCACATAACAGTAATCTTCACAGCCTTGACAAGAATCACCATTCAACTAATCATTCAACTCGGAAGATAGACCCTCTGTCACTGTGGTATTTTATAATAATCTCAATACTACAAATTTCACTATAAAAAGTCTGTGAAAAAGTTTGGAGAAAAAAATATATATGCACTCCTGTCATTTAATACAATAATAAATAAATTATACAAGTTATGCTAAAAAAAAAATATTTAACTATTATACACAAGCCAACAGCATTTACCCTGATAAAAAGAAGCCTCAGAGCTTTGATGTAAAATGGACTATACAATATTCAGTACAACTAAAAGGCTTATGATTTTAAAACAGAAGACAAACTATAGAAAAAAAAAATCCTGAATGTAAGTTTGGTTTCAGCTAAAGTGCAAAATTGTCTAAACGTCCGTTGAAAACGTAAAATGTAGCCAGAAAGCAATGAAACGCAGCAATAAATAGTTCCTAAAAAGGTAAGGTTAACAATGCAGATCCAGAAAACAAATGTGCAGAACGTCTCAGCCTGTATCTCCTGCCCTGTAGTGCAATATGATGCTTCCAATACGGACGGTCTGCTTCATCTGTGCGACGAGTAAACAAAGTGTCAGTCCCACGTAATATTAAATGCAGTAGGGTCAGTGGCAGTTCCAGAAATTTTATTATGGGGGGGCAAAACTCCAAGGTGGAGTCAGAGGTGCTCCATTTGGTGTGGAATGGGTGTGTGGAGGTCTGGTTACAGGTGTTCTATGGGCAGGGTTAGGGCAGAGGAGGTGTTGTTACAAGTGTTCTATGGGCAGGGTTAGGGCAGAGGAGGTGTAGTTACAGGTGTTCTATGGGTATGGTTAGGGCAGAGGAGGTGTAGTTACAGGTGTTCTATGGGTATGGTTAGGGCAGAGGAGGTGTAGTTACAGGTGTTCTATGGGTATGGTTAGGGCAGAGGAGGTGTAGTTACAGGTGTTCTATGGGTATGGTTAGGGCAGAGGAGGTGTAGTTACAGGTGTTCTATGGGCAGGGTTAGGGCAGAGGAGGTATAATTACAGGTGTTCTATGGGCAGGGTTAGGGCAGAGGAGGTATAATTACAGGTGTTCTATGGGCAGGGTTAGGGCAGAGGAGGTATAATTACAGGTGTTCTATGGGCAGGGTTAGGGCAGAGGAGGTATAATTACAGGTGTTCTATGGGCAGGGTTAGGGCAGAGGAGGTGTAGTTACAGGTGTTCTATGGGCAGTGTTAGTATAGAGGAGGTGTAGTTACAGGTGTTCTATGGGCAGGGTTAGGGCAGAGGAGGTGTAGTTACAGGTGTTCTATGGGCAGTGTTAGGGCAGAGGAGGTGTAGTTACAGGTGTTCTATGGGCAGGGTTAGGGCAGAGGAGGTGTAGTTACAGGTGTTCTATGGGCAGGGTTAGGACAGAGGAGGTGTAGTTACAGGGGTTCTATGGGCAGGGTTAGGATAGAGGAGGTGCAGTTACAGGTGTTCTATGGGCAGTGTTAGGATAGAGGAGGTGTAGTTACAGGTGTTCTATGGGCAGGGTTAGGGCAGAGGAGGTGTAGTTACAGGTGTTCTATGGGCAGGGTTAGGATAGAGGAGGTGCAGTTACAGGTGTTCTATGGGCAGGGTTAGGATAGAGGAGGTGTAGTTACAGGTGTTCTATGGGTATGGTTAGGGCTGAGGAGGTGTAGTTACAGGTGTTCTATGGGCACTGTTAGGATAGAGGAGGTGTAGTTACAGGTGTTCTATGGGAAGGGTTAGGATAGATGAGGTGCAGTTACAGGTGTTCTATGGGTATGGTTAGGACAGAGGAGGTGTAGTTACAGGTGTTCTATGGGCAGGGTTAGGGCAGAGGAGGTGCAGTTACAGGTGTTCTATGGGCAGGGATAGCATAGAGGAGGTACAGTTGCAGGTGTTCTGTGGGCAGGGTTAGGGCCGAGGAGGTGCTGTTACAGGTGTACTATGGGCAGGGTTAGGACAGAGGAGGTGTAGTTACAGGTGTTCTATGGGCAGAGTTAGGAAAGAGGAGGTGTAGTTACAGGTGTTCTATGGGCAGTATTAGGGCAAAGGAGGCGTAGTTACAGGTGTTCTATGGGCAGGGTTAGGGCAGAGGAGTAGCTACAGGTGATCTATGGGCAGGGTTACGACAGAGGAGGTGTAGATACAGGTGTTCTATGGGCAGGGTTAGGGCAGAGAAGGTGTAGTTACAGGTGTTCTATGGGTAGGGTTAGGGCATAGGAGGTGTAGTTACAGGTGGTCTATGGGTAGGGTTAGGGCAGAGGAGGTGTAGTTACAGGTATTCTATGGGCAGGGTTAGGGCAGAGTAGGTGTAGTTACAGGTGTTCTATGGGCAGGGTTAGGACAGAGGAGGTGTAGTTACAGGTATTCTATGGGCAGGGTTAGGGCAGAGGAGGTGTAGTTACAGGTGTTCTATGGGTAGGATTAGAGCAGAGGAGGTGTAGTTACAGGTGTTCTATGGGCAGGGTTAGGCAGAGGAGGTGTAGTTACAGGTGTTCTATGGGTAGGGTTAGGGCATAGGAGGTGTAGTTACAGGTGGTCTATGGGTAGGGTTAGGGCAGAGGAGGTGTAGTTACAGGTATTCTATGGGCAGGGTTAGGGCAGAGGAGGTGTAGTTACAGGTGTTCTATGGGCAGGGTTAGGACAGAGGAAGTGTAGTTACAGGTATTCTATGGGCAGGGTTAGGGCAGAGAAGGTGTAGTTACAGGTTTTCTATGGGTAGGGTTAGAGCAGAGGAGGTGTAGTTACAGGTGTTCTATGGGCAGGGTTAGGCAAAGGAGGTGGAGTTACAGGTGTTCTATGGGCAGGATTAGGACAGAAGAGGTGTAGTTACTGGTGGTCTATGGGCAGGGTTAGAGCAGAGGAGGTATAATTACAGGTGTTCTATGGGCAGAATTATGCAGAGGAGGTGGAGTTACAGGTGTTCTATGGGCAGGGTTAGGGCAGAGGAGGTGTAGTTACAGGTGTTCTATGGACATGGTTAGGACAGAGGAGGTATAATTACAGGTGTTCTATGGGCAGAGTTAGGCAGAGGAGGTGATGTTACAGGTGTTCTATGGGCAGGGTTAGGGCAGAGGAGGTGTAGTTACAGGTGTTCTATGGGCAGGGTTAGGGCAGAGGAGGTGTAGTTACACGTGTTCTATAGGCAGGGTTCGGGCAGAGGAGGTGCAGTTACAGGTGTTCTATGGGCAGGGTTAGGGCAGAGGAGATGGGGTTACAGGTGTTCTATGGGCAGGAGTAGTTACAGGTGTTCTATGGGCAGGGTTACGACAGAGGAGGTGTAGTTACAGGTGTTCTATGGGCAGGGTTAGGGCAGAGGAGGTGTAGTTACAGGTGTTCTATGGGCAGGGTTACGATAGAAGAGGTGCAGTTACAGGTGTTCTATGGGCAGACTTAGGGCAGATGAGGTGCAGTTACAGGTGTTCCATGGGCAGATTTAGGGCAGAGGAGGTGTAGTTACAGGTGTTTTATGTGCAGGAGTAGTTACAGGTGTTCTATGGGCAGGGTTACGACAGAGGAGGTGTAGTTACAGGTGTTCTATGGGCAGGGTTAGGGCAGAGGAGGTGTAGTTACAGGTGTTCTATGGGCAGGGTTACGATAGAAGAGGTGCAGTTACAGGTGTTCTATGGGCAGACTTAGGGCAGATGAGGTGCAGTTACAGGTGTTCCATGGGCAGATTTAGGGCAGAGGAGGTGTAGTTACAGGTGTTTTATGTGCAGGAGTAGTTACAGGTGTTCTATGGGCAGGGTTACGACAGAGGAGGTGTAGTTACAGGTGTTCTATGGGCAGGGTTAGGGCAGAGGAGGTGTAGTTACAGGTGTTCTATGGGCAGGGTTACGATAGAAGAGGTGCAGTTACAGGTGTTCTATGGGCAGACTTAGGGCAGATGAGGTGCAGTTACAGGTGTTCCATGGGCAGATTTAGGGCAGAGGAGGTGTAGTTACAGGTGTTTTATGGGCAGGGTAATGGCAGAGGAGGTGTAGTTACAGGTGTTCTATGGGCAGGGTTAGGGCAGAGGAGGTGTAGTTACAGGTGTTCTATGGGCAGGGTTACGATAGAAGAGGTGCAGTTACAGGTGTTCTATGGGCAGACTTAGGGCAGATGAGGTGCAGTTACAGGTGTTCCATGGGCAGATTTAGGGCAGAGGAGGTGTAGTTACAGGTGTTTTATGTGCAGGAGTAGTTACAGGTGTTCTATGGGCAGGGTTACGACAGAGGAGGTGTAGTTACAGGTGTTCTATGGGCAGGGTTAGGGCAGAGGAGGTGTAGTTACAGGTGTTCTATGGGCAGGGTTACGATAGAAGAGGTGCAGTTACAGGTGTTCTATGGGCAGACTTAGGGCAGATGAGGTGCAGTTACAGGTGTTCCATGGGCAGATTTAGGGCAGAGGAGGTGTAGTTACAGGTGTTTTATGTGCAGGAGTAGTTACAGGTGTTCTATGGGCAGGGTTACGACAGAGGAGGTGTAGTTACAGGTGTTCTATGGGCAGGGTTAGGGCAGAGGAGGTGTAGTTACAGGTGTTCTATGGGCAGGGTTACGATAGAAGAGGTGCAGTTACAGGTGTTCTATGGGCAGACTTAGGGCAGATGAGGTGCAGTTACAGGTGTTCCATGGGCAGATTTAGGGCAGAGGAGGTGTAGTTACAGGTGTTTTATGGGCAGGGTAATGGCAGAGGAGGTGTAGTTACAGGTGTTCTATGGGCACGTTTAGGGCAGAGGAGGTGCAGTTACAGGTGTTCTATGGGTAGAGTTAGGTAGAGGAGGTGGAGTTACAGGTGTTCTATGGGGAGGGTTAGGGCAGAGGAGGTGTAGTTACAGGTGTTCTATGGGCAGGGTTAGAACAGAGGAGGTATAATTACAGGTGTTCTTTGGGCAGAGTTAGGCAGAGGAGGTGGAGTTACAGGTGTTCTATGGGCAGTGTTAGGGCAGAGGATGTGTAGTTACAGGTGTTCTATGGGCAAGTTTAGGGCAGAGGAGGTGCAGTTACAGGTGTTCTATGGGCAGAATTATGCAGAGGAGGTGAAGTTACAGGTGTTCTATGGGCAGGGTTAGGGGAGAGGAGGTGCAGTTACAGGTGTTCTATAGGCAGGGTTAGGACAGAGGAGGTATAATTACAGGTGTTCTATGGGCAGAATTATGCAGAGGAGGTGGAGTTACAGGTGTTCTATGGGCAGGGTTAGGGCAGAGGAGGTGTAGTTACAGGTGTTCTATGGGCAGGGTTAGGACAGAGGAGGTATAATTACAGGTGTTCTATGGGCAGAGTTAGGATAGAGGAGGTGCAGTTACAGGTGTTCTATGGGCAGACTTAAGGCAGATGAGGTGCAGTTACAGGTGTTCTATGGGCAGATTTAGGGCAGAGGAGGTGTAGTTACAGGTGTTTTATGGGCAGGGTAAGGGCAGAGGAGGTGTAGTTACAGGTGTTCTATGGGCAAGTTTAGGGCAGAGGAGGTGCAGTTACAGGTGTTCTATGGGTAGAGTTAGGCAGAGGAGGTGGAGTTACAGGTGTTCTATGGGCAGGGTTAGGGCAGAGGAGGTGTAGTTACAGGTGTTCTATGGGCAGGGTTAGGACAGAGGTGGTATAATTACAGGTGTTCTATGGGTAGAGTTAGGCAGAGGAGGTGAAGTTACAGGTGTTCTATGGGCAGTGTTAGGGCAGAGGATGTGTAGTTAAAGGTGTTCTATGGGCAAATTTAGGGCAGAGGTGCAGTTACAGGTGTTCTATGGGCAGAATTATGCAGAGGAGGTGGAGTTACAGGTGTTCTATGGGCAGGGTTAGGGCAGAGGAGGTGTAGTTACAGGTGTTCTATGGGCAGGGTTAGGACAGAGGAGGTATAATTACAGGTGTTCTATGGGCAGAATTATGCAGAGGAGGTGGAGTTACAGGTGTTCTATGGGCAGGGTTAGGGCAGAGGAAGTGTAGTTACAGGTGTTCTATGGGCATGGTTAGGACAGAGGAGGTATAATTACAGGTGTTTTATGGGCAGAGTGAGGCAGAGGAGGTGATGTTACAGGTGTTCTATGGGCAGGGTTAGGGCAGAGGAGGTGTAGTTACAGGTTTTCTATGGGCAGGGTTAGGGCAGAGGATGTGCAGTTACAGGTGTTCTATGGGCAGGGTTAGGGCAGAGGATATGAAGTTACAGGTGTTCTATGGGCAGGGTTAGAATAGAGGAGGTGCAGTTACAGGTGTTCTATGGCCAGGGTTAGGGCAGAGGAGGTGTAGTTACAGGAGTTCTATGGGCAGGTTTAGGGCAGAAGAGGTGTAGTTACAGGGGTTCTATGGACAGGGTTAAGATAGAGGAGGTGTAGTTACAGGTGTTCTATGGGCAGGGTTAGGGCAGAGGAGGTGTAGTTACAGGTGTTCTATGGGCAGGGTTAGGACAGAGGAGGTGTAGTTACAGGGGTTCTATGGGCAGGGTTAGGATAGAGGAGGTGCAGTTACAGGTGTTCTATGGGCAGTGTTAGGATAGAGGAGGTGTAGTTACAGGTGTTCTATGGGCAGGGTTAGGGCAGAGGTTGTGCAGTTACAGGTGTTCTATGGGCAGGGTTAGGGCAGAGGAGGTGTAGTTACAGGTGTTCTATGGCAGGGTTAGGATAGAGGAGGTGCAGTTACAGGTGTTCTATGGGCAATGTTAGGATAGAGGAGGTGTAGTTACAGGTGCTCTATGGAAAGGGTTAGGATAGATGAGGTGCAGCTACAGGTGTTCTATGGGTACGGTTAGGACAGAGGAGGTGTAGTTACAGGTGTTCTATGGCCAGCGTTAGGGCAGAGGAGGTGCAGTTACAGGTGTTCTATGGGCAGGGATAGGATAGAGGAGGTACAGTTGCAGGTGTTCTGTGGGCAGGGTTAGGGCAGAGGAGGTGCTATTACAGGTGTTCTATGGGCAGGGTTAGGACAGAGGAGGTGTAGTTAAAGGTGTTCTATGGGCAGAGTTAGGACAGAGGAGGTGTAGTTACAGGTGTTCTATGGGCAGTATTAGGGCAAAGGAGGCGTAGTTACAGGTGTTCTATGGGCAGGGTTAGGGCAGAGGAGTAGTTACAGGTGATCTATGGGCAGGGTTACGACAGAGGAGGTGTAGTTACAGGTGTTCTATGGGCAGGGTTAGGGCAGAGGAGGTGTAGTTACAGGTGTTCTATGGGCAGGGTTAGAACAGAGGAGGTATAATTACAGGTGTTCTTTGGGCAGAGTTAGGCAGAGGAGGTGGAGTTACAGGTGTTCTATGGGCAGTGTTAGGGCAGAGGATGTGTAGTTACAGGTGTTCTATGGGCAAGTTTAGGGCAGAGGAGGTGCATTTACAGGTGTTCTATGGGCAGAATTATGCAGAGGAGGTGGAGTTACAGGTGTTCTATGGGCAGGGTTAGGGGAGAGGAGGTGCAGTTACAGGTGTTCTATAGGCAGGGTTAGGACAGAGGAGGTATAATTACAGGTGTTCTATGGGCAGAATTATGCAGAGGAGGTGGAGTTACAGGTGTTCTATGGGCAGGGTTAGGGCAGAGGAGGTGTAGTTACAGGTGTTCTATGGGCAGGGTTAGGACAGAGGAGGTATAATTACAGGTGTTCTATGGGCAGAGTTAGGATAGAGGAGGTGCAGTTACAGGTGTTCTATGGGCAGACTTAAGGCAGATGAGGTGCAGTTACAGGTGTTCTATGGGCAGATTTAGGGCAGAGGAGGTGTAGTTACAGGTGTTTTATGGGCAGGGTAAGGGCAGAGGAGGTGTAGTTACAGGTGTTTTATGGGCAGGGTAAGGGCAGAGGAGGTGCAGTTACAGGTGTTCTATGGGTAGAGTTAGGCAGAGGAGGTGAAGTTACAGGTGTTCTATGGGCAGTGTTAGGGCAGAGGATGTGTAGTTAAAGGTGTTCTATGGGCAAATTTAGGGCAGAGGTGCAGTTACAGGTGTTCTATGGGCAGAATTATGCAGAGGAGGTGGAGTTACAGGTGTTCTATGGGCAGGGTTAGGGCAGAGGAGGTGTAGTTACAGGTGTTCTATGGGCAGGGTTAGGACAGAGGAGGTATAATTACAGGTGTTCTATGGGCAGAATTATGCAGAGGAGGTGGAGTTACAGGTGTTCTATGGGCAGGGTTAGGGCAGAGGAGGTGTAGTTACAGGTGTTCTATGGGCATGGTTAGGACAGAGGAGGTATAATTACAGGTGTTTTATGGGCAGAGTGAGGCAGAGGAGGTGATGTTACAGGTGTTCTATGGGCAGGGTTAGGGCAGAGGAGGTGTAGTTACAGGTTTTCTATGGGCAGGGTTAGGGCAGAGGATGTGCAGTTACAGGTGTTCTATGGGCAGGGTTAGGGCAGAGGAGATGAAGTTACAGGTGTTCTATGGGCAGGGTTAGAATAGAGGAGGTGCAGTTACAGGTGTTCTATGGCCAGGGTTAGGGCAGAGGAGGTGTAGTTACAGGAGTTCTGTGGGCAGGTTTAGGGCAGAAGAGGTGTAGTTACAGGGGTTCTATGGACAGGGTTAAGATAGAGGAGGTGTAGTTACAGGTGTTCTATGGGCAGGGGTAGGGCAGAGGAGGTGTAGTTACAGGTGTTCTATGGGCAGGGTTAGGACAGAGGAGGTGTAGTTTCAGGGGTTCTATGGGCAGGGTTAGGATAGAGGAGGTGCAGTTACAGGTGTTCTATGGGCAGTGTTAGGATAGAGGAGGTGTAGTTACAGGTGTTCTATGGGCAGGGTTAGGGCAGAGGTTGTGCAGTTACAGGTGTTCTATGGGCAGGGTTAGGGCAGAGGAGGTGTAGTTACAGGTGTTCTATGGGTACGGTTAGGACAGAGGAGGTGTAGTTACAGGTGTTCTATGGCCAGCGTTAGGGCAGAGGAGGTGCAGTTACAGGTGTTCTATGGGCAGGGATAGGATAGAGGAGGTACAGTTGCAGGTGTTCTGTGGGCAGGGTTAGGGCAGAGGAGGTGCTGTTACAGGTGTTCTATGGGCAGGGTTAGGACAGAGGAGGTGTAGTTAAAGGTGTTCTATGGGCAGAGTTAGGACAGAGGAGGTGTAGTTACAGGTGTTCTATGGGCAGTATTAGGGCAAAGGAGGCGTAGTTACAGGTGTTCTATGGGCAGGGTTAGGGCAGAGGAGTAGTTACAGGTGATCTATGGGCAGGGTTACGACAGAGGAGGTGTAGTTACAGGTGTTCTATGGGCAGGGTTAGGGCAGAGGAGGTGTAGTTACAGGTGATCTATGGGCAGGGTTACGACAGAGGAGGTGTAGTTACAGGTGTTCTATGGGCAGGGTTAGGGCAGAGGAGGTGTAGTTACAGGTGTTCTGTTGGCAGGGTTAGGGCAGAGGAGGTGTAGTTACAGGTGTTCTATGGGTAGGGTTAGCGCATAGGAGGTGTAGTTACAGGTGTTCTATGGGTAGGGTTAGGGCATAGGAGGTGTAGTTACAGGTGGTCTATGGGTAGGGTTAGGGCAGAGGAGGTGTAGTTACAGGTGTTCTATGGGCAGGGTTAGGAAAGAGGAGGTGCAGTTACAGGTGTTCTATGGGCAGGGATAGGATAGAGGAGGTACAGTTGCAGGTGTTCTGTGGGCAGGGTTAGGGCAGAGGAGGTGCTGTTACAGGTGTTCTATGGGCAGGGTTAGGGCAGAGGAGGTGTAGTTACAGGTGTTCTGTTGGCAGGGTTAGAGCAGAGGAGGTGTAGTTACAGGTGTTCTATGGGTAGGGTTAGCGCATAGGAGGTGTAGTTACAGGTGTTCTATGGGTAGGGTTAGGGCATAGGAGGTGTAGTTACAGGTGGTCTATGGGTAGGGTTAGGACAGAGGAAGTGTAGTTACAGGTATTCTATGGGCAGTGTTAGGGCAGAGAAGGTGTATTTACAGGTGTTCTATGGGTAGGGTTAGAGCAGAGGAGGTGTAGTTACAGGTGTTCTATGGGCAGGGTTAGGCAAAGGAGGTGGAGTTACAGGTGTTCTATGGGCAGGGTTAGGGCAAAGGAGGTGTAGTTACAGGTGTTCTATGGGCAGGGTTAGGACAGAGGAGGTATAATAACAGGTGTTCTATGGGCAGAGTTAGGCAGAGGAGGTGAAGATACAGGTGTTCTATGGGCAGGGTTAGGGCAGAGGAGGTGTAGTTACAGGTGTTCTTTGGGCAGGGTAAGGGCAGAAGAGGTGTAGTTACAGGTGTTGTATCGGCAGGGTTAGGACAGAGGAGGTGTAGTTACAGGTGTTCTATGGGCAGGGTTATGGCAGAGGAGGTGTAGTTACAGGTGTTCTATGGGTAGGGTTAGAGCAGAGGAGGTGTAGATACAGGTGTTCTATGGGCAGGGTTAGGAAAGAGGAGGTGTAGTTACTGATGGTCTATGGGCAGGGTTAGGGCAGAGGAGGTATTATTACAGGTGTTCTATGGGCAGGGTTAGGGAAGAGGAGGTGTAGTTACAGGTTTTCTATAGGCAGGGTTCGGGCAGAGGAGGTGCAGTTACAGGTGTTCTATGGGCAGGGTTAGGGGAGAGGAGATGGGGTAACAGGTGTTCTATGGGCAGGAGTAGTTACAGGTGTTCTATGGGCAGGGTTACGACAGAGGAGGTGTAGTTACAGGTGTTCTATGGGCAGGGGTAGGGCAGAGGAGGTGTAGTTACAGGTGTTCTATGGGCAGGGTTAGGATAGAGGAGGTGCAGTTACAGGTGTTCTATGGGCAGACTTAGGGCAGATGAGGTGAAGTTACAGGTGTTCTATGGGCAGATTTAGGGCAGAGGAGGTGTAGTTACAGGTGTTTTATGGGCAGTGTAAGGGCAGAGGAGGTGTAGTTACAGGTGTTCTATGGGCAAGTTTAGGGCAGAGGAGGTGCAGTTACAGGTGTTCTATGGGTAGAGTAAGGTAGAGGAGGTGGAGTTACAGGTGTTCTATGGGCAGGGTTAGGGCAGAGGAGGTTAGTTACAGATGTTCTATGGGCAGGGTTAGGACAGAGGAGGTATAATTACAGGTGTTCTATGGGCAGAGTTAGGCAGAGGAGGTGGAGTTACAGCTGTTCTATGGGCAGGGTTAGGGCAGAGGAGGTGTAGTTACAGGTGTTCTATGGGCAGGGTTAGGACTGAGGAGGTATAATTACAGGTGTTCTATGGGCAGAATTATGCAGAGGAGGTGGAGTTACAGGTGTTCTATGGGCAGGGTTAGGGCAGAGGAGGTGTAGTTACAGGTGTTCTATGGACATGGTTAGGACAGAGGAGGTATAATTACAGGTGTTCTATGGGCAGAGTTAGGCAGAGGAGGTGATTTTACAGGTGTTCTATGGGCAGGGTTAGGGCAGAGGAGGTGTAGTTACAGGTGTTCTATGGGAAGGGTAAGGGCAGAGGATGTGCAGTTACAGGTGTTCTATGGGCAGGGTTAGGGCAGAGGAGATGAAGTTACAGGTGTTCTATGGGCAGGGTTAGGACAGAGGCGGTGTAGTTGCAGGTGCTCTATGGGCAGGGTTAGGATAGAGGAGGTGCAGTTACAGGTGTTCTATGCGCAGGGTTAGGGCAGATGAGGTGTAGTTACAGGTGTTCTATGGGCAGGGTTAGGGCAGAGGAGGTGTAGTTACAGGTGTTCTATGGGCAGGGGTAGGGCAGAGGAGGTGTAGTTACAGGTGTTCTATGGGCAGGGTTAGGATAGAGGAGGTGCAGTTACAGGTGTTCTATGGGCAGACTTAGGGCAGATGAGGTGAAGTTACAGGTGTTCTATGGGCAGATTTAGGGCAGAGGAGGTGTAGTTACAGGTGTTTTATGGGCAGTGTAAGGGCAGAGGAGGTGTAGTTACAGGTGTTCTATGGGCAAGTTTAGGGCAGAGGAGGTGCAGTTACAGGTGTTCTATGGGTAGAGTAAGGTAGAGGAGGTGGAGTTACAGGTGTTCTATGGGCAGGGTTAGGGCAGAGGAGGTTAGTTACAGATGTTCTATGGGCAGGGTTAGGACAGAGGAGGTATAATTACAGGTGTTCTATGGGCAGAGTTAGGCAGAGGAGGTGGAGTTACAGCTGTTCTATGGGCAGGGTTAGGGCAGAGGAGGTGTAGTTACAGGTGTTCTATGGGCAGGGTTAGGACTGAGGAGGTATAATTACAGGTGTTCTATGGGCAGAATTATGCAGAGGAGGTGGAGTTACAGGTGTTCTATGGGCAGGGTTAGGGCAGAGGAGGTGTAGTTACAGGTGTTCTATGGACATGGTTAGGACAGAGGAGGTATAATTACAGGTGTTCTATGGGCAGAGTTAGGCAGAGGAGGTGATTTTACAGGTGTTCTATGGGCAGGGTTAGGGCAGAGGAGGTGTAGTTACAGGTGTTCTATGGGAAGGGTAAGGGCAGAGGATGTGCAGTTACAGGTGTTCTATGGGCAGGGTTAGGGCAGAGGAGATGAAGTTACAGGTGTTCTATGGGCAGGGTTAGGACAGAGGCGGTGTAGTTGCAGGTGCTCTATGGGCAGGGTTAGGATAGAGGAGGTGCAGTTACAGGTGTTCTATGCGCAGGGTTAGGGCAGATGAGGTGTAGTTACAGGTGTTCTATGGGCAGGGTTAGGGCAGAGGAGGTGTAGTTACAGGTGTATTGTGGGCAGGGTAAGGGTAGAGGAGGTGTAATTACAGGTTTTGGATTGGTAGGGTTAGGGCAGAGGAGGTGAAGTTACAGGTGTTCTATGGGCAGGGTTAGGGCATAGGAGGTGTAGTTACAGGTGTTCTATGGGTAGGGTTAGGGCAGAGGAGGTGTTGTTACAGGTGTTCTATGGGCAGGGTTAGGACAGAGGAGGTGTAGTTACATGAGTTCTATGGGCAGTGTTAGGACAGAGGAGGTGTAGTTACAGGTGTTCTATGGGCAGAGTCAGGACAGAGGAGGTATAATTACAGGTGTTCTATGGGCAGAGTTAGGGCAGAGGAGGTGTTGTTACAAGTGTTCTATGGGCAGGGTTAGGACAGAAGAGGTGTAGTTACAGGTGTTCTATGGGCAGTGTTAGGGCAGAGGAGGTGTAGTTACAGGTGTTCTGTGGGCAGGGTTAGGATAGAGGAGGTGCAGTTACAGGTGTTCTATGGGCAGACTTAGGGCAGATGAGGTGAAGTTACAGGTGTTCTATGGGCAGATTTAGGGCAGAGGAGGTGTAGTTACAGGTGTTTTATGGGCAGTGTAAGGGCAGAGGAGGTGTAGTTACAGGTGTTCTATGGGCAAGTTTAGGGCAGAGGAGGTGCAGTTACAGGTGTTCTATGGGTAGAGTAAGGTAGAGGAGGTGGAGTTACAGGTGTTCTATGGGCAGGGTTAGGGCAGAGGAGGTGTAGTTACAGATGTTCTATGGGCAGGGTTAGGACAGAGGAGGTATAATTACAGGTGTTCTATGGGCAGAGTTAGGCAGAGGAGGTGGAGTTACAGGTGTTCTATGGGCAGGGTTAGGGCAGAGGAGGTGTAGTTACAGGTGTTCTATGGGCAGGGTTAGGACTGAGGAGGTATAATTACAGGTGTTCTATGGGCAGAATTATGCAGAGGAGGTGGAGTTACAGGTGTTCTATGGGCAGGGTTAGGGCAGAGGAGGTGTAGTTACGGGTGTTCTATGGACATGGTTAGGACAGAGGAGGTATAATTACAGGTGTTCTATGGGCAGAGTTAGGCAGAGGAGGTGATTTTACAGGTGTTCTATGGGCAGGGTTAGGGCAGAGGAGGTGTAGTTACAGGTGTTCTATGGGCAGGGTTAGGGCAGAGGATGTGCAGTTACAGGTGTTCTATGGGCAGGGTTAGGGCAGATGAGATGAAGTTACAGGTGTTCTATGGGCAGGGTTAGGACAGAGGCGGTGTAGTTGCAGGTGCTCTATGGGCAGGGTTAGGATAGAGGAGGTGCAGTTACAGGTGTTCTATGCGCAGGGTTAGGGCAGATGAGGTGTAGTTACAGGTGTTCTATGGGCAGGGTTAGGGCAGAGGAGGTGTAGTTACAGGTGTATTGTGGGCAGGGGAAGGGTAGAGGAGGTGTAATTACAGGTTTTGGATTGGTAGGGTTAGGGCAGAGAAGGTGAAGTTACAGGTGTTCTATGGGCAGGGTTAGGGCATAGGAGGTGTAGTTACAGGTGTTCTATGGGTAGGGTTAGGGCAGAGGAGGTGTTGTTACAGGTGTTCTATGGGCAGGGTTAGGACAGAGGAGGTGTAGTTACATGAGTTCTATGGGCAGTGTTAGGACAGAGGAGGTGTAGTTACAGGTGTTCTATGGGCAGGGTCAGGACAGAGGAGGTATAATTACAGGTGTTCTATGGGCAGAGTTAGGGCAGAGTAGGTGTAGTTACAGGTGTTCTATGGGCAGTGTTAGGGCAGAGGAGGTGTAGTTACAGGTGTTCTGTGGGCAGGGTTAGGGCAGAGGAGGTGTAGTTACAGGTGTTCTGTGGGCAGGGTTAGGGCAGAGGAGGTGTAGTTACAGGTGTTCTATGGGCAGGGTTAGGGCAGAGGAGGTGTAGTTACAGGTGTTCTGTGGTCAGGGTAAGGGCAGATGAGGTGTAGTTACAGGTGTTCTATGGGCAGGGTTAGGGCAAAGGAGGTGGAGTTACAGGTGTTCTATGGGCAGGTTTAGGACAGAGGAGGTGTAGTTACTGGTGGTCTATGGGCAGGGTTAGGGCAGAGGAGGTATAATTACAGGTGTTATATGGGTAGGGTTAGGGCAGAGGAGGTGTAGTTACAGGTGTTCTATAGGCAGGGTTAGGGCAGAGGAGGTGCAGTTACAGGTGTTCTATGGCAGGTTTAGGGCAGAGGAGATGGGGTTACAGGTGTTTTATGGGCAGGAGTAGTTACAGGTGTTCTATGTGCAGGGTTACGACAGAGGAGGTGTAGTTACAGGTGTTCTATGGGCAGGGTTAGGGCAGAGGAGGTGTAGTTGCAGGTGTTCTGATGGCAGGGTTAGGGCAGAGGAGGTGGATTTACAGGTGTTCTATGGGCAGGGTTAGGACAGAGGAGATGTAGTTACAGGTGTTCTTTGGGCAGGGTTAGGACAGAGGAGGTATAATTACAGGTGTTCTATGGGCAGGGTTAGGGCAGAGGAGGTGTTGTTACAAGTGCTCTATGGGCAGGGTTAGGACAGAGGAGGTGTAGTTACAGGTGTTCTATGGGCAGTGTTAGGGCAGAGGAGGTGTAGTTACAGGTGTTCTGTGGGCAGGGTTAGGGCAGAGGAGGTGTAGTTACAGGTGTTCTATGGGCAGGGTTAGGGCAGAGGAGGTGTAGTTACAGGTGTTCTATGGGTAGGGTTAGAACAGAGTAGGTATAATTACAGGTGTTCTATGGGCAGAGTTAGGCAGATGAGGTGGAGTTACAGGTGTTCCATGGGCATGGTTAGGGCAGAAGTGGTGTAGTTACAGGTGTTCTGTGGGCAGGGTAAGGGCAGAGGAGGTTTAGTTACAGGTTTTGTATGGGTAGGGTTAGGGCAGAGGAGGTGGAGTTACAGGTGTTCTATGGGAAGGGTTAGGGCAAAGGAGGTGGAGTTACAGGTGTTCTATGGGCAGGGTTAGGACAGAGTTGGTGTAGTTACAGGTGTTCTTTGGCCAGGTTTAGGGCAGAGGAGGTGTAATTACAGGTGTTCTATGGGCAGGGTTAGAGCAGAGGAGCTGTAGTTACAGGTGTTCTATGGGCAGGGTTAGGACAGAGGAGGTGTAGTTACTGGTGGTCTATTGGGCAGGGTTAGGGCCGAGGAGATATAATTACAGGTGTTCTATGGGCAGGGTTAGGACAGAGGAGATGTAGTTACAGGTGTTCTTTGGGCAGGGTTACGACAGAGGAGGTATTATTACAGGTGTTCTATGGGCAGGGTTAGGGCAGAGGAGGTGTTGTTACAAGTGTTCTATGGGCAGGGTTAGGACAGAGGAGGTGTAGTTACAGGTGTTCTATGGGCAGTGTTAGGGCAGAGGAGGTGTAGTTACAGGTGTTCTGTGGGCAGGGTTAGGGCAGAGGAGGTGTAGTTACAGGTGTTCTATGGGCAGGGTTAGGGCAGAGGAGGTGTAGTTACAGGTGTTCTATGGGCAGGGTTAGAACAGAGTAGGTATAATTACAGGTGTTCTATGGGCAGAGTTAGGCAGATGAGGTGGAGTTACAGGTGTTCTATGGGCATGGTTAGGGCAGAAGTGGTGTAGTTACAGGTGTTCTGTGGGCAGGGTAAGGGCAGAGGAGGTTTAGTTACAGGTTTTGTATGGGTAGGGTTAGGGCAGAGGAGGTGGAGTTACAGGTGTTCTATGGGAAGTGTTAGGGCAAAGGAGGTGGAGTTACAGGTGTTCTATGGGCAGGGTTAGGGCAGAGGAGGTGTAGTTACAGGTGTATTGTGGGCAGGGTAAGGGTAGAGGAGGTGTAATTACAGGTTTTGGATTGGTAGGGTTAGGGCAGAGGAGGTGAAGTTACAGGTGTTCTATGGGCAGGGTTAGGGCATAGGAGGTGTAGTTACAGGTGTTCTATGGGTAGGGTTAGGGCAGAGGAGGTGCAGTTACAGGTGTTCTATGGGCAGGGTTAGGGCAGAGGAGGTGTTGTTACAGGTGTTTTATGGGCAGGGTTAGGACAGAGGAGGTGTAGTTACAGGAGTTCTATGGGCAGTGTTAGGACAGAGGAGGTGTAGTTACAGGTGTTCTATGGGCAGGGTCAGGACAGAGGAGGTATAATTACAGGTGTTCTATGGGCAGAGTTAGGGCAGAGGAGGTGTTGTTACAAGTGTTCTATGGGCAGGGTTAGGACAGAGGAGGTGTAGTTACAGGTGTTCTATGGGCAGTGTTAGGGCAGAGGAGGTGTAGTTACAGGTGTTCTGTGGGCAGGATTAGGGCAGAGGAGGTGTAGTTACAGGTGTTCTGTGGGCAGGGTTAGGGCAGAGGAGGTGTAGTTACAGGTGTTCTATGGGCAGGGTTAGGTCAGAGGAGGTGTAGTTACAGATGTTCTGTGGTCAGGGTAAGGGCAGATGAGGTGTAGTTACAGGTGTTCTATGGGCAGGGTTAGGGCAAAGGAGGTGGAGTTACAGGTGTTCTATGGGCAGGGTTAGGACAGAGGAGGTGTAGTTACTGGTGGTCTATGGGCAGGGTTAGGGCAGAGGAGGTATAATTACAGGTGTTATATGGGTAGGGTTAGGGCAGAGGAGGTGTAGTTACAGGTGTTCTATAGGCAGGGTTAGGGCAGAGGAGGTGCAGTTACAGGTGTTCTATGGCAGGGTTAGGGCAGAGGAGATGGGGTTACAGGTGTTTTATGGGCAGGAGTAGTTACAGGTGTTCTATGTGCAGGGTTACGACAGAGGAGGTGTAGTTACAGGTTTTCTATGGGCAGGGTTAGGGCAGAGGAGGTGTAGTTGCAGGTGTTCTGATGGCAGGGTTAGGGCAGAGGAGGTGGATTTACAGGTGTTCTATGGGCAGGGTTAGGACAGAGGAGATGTAGTTACAGGTGTTCTTTGGGCAGGGTTAGGACAGAGGAGGTATAATTACAGGTGTTCTATGGGCAGGGTTAGGGCAGAGGAGGTGTTGTTACAAGTGTTCTATGGGCAGGGTTAGGACAGAGGAGGTGTAGTTACAGGTGTTCTATGGGCAGTGTTAGGGCAGAGGAGGTGTAGTTACAGGTGTTCTGTGGGCAGGGTTAGGGCAGAGGAGGTGTAGTTACAGGTGTTCTATGGGCAGGGTTAGGGCAGAGGAGGTGTAGTTACAGGTGTTCTATGGGTAGGGTTAGAACAGAGTAGGTATAATTACAGGTGTTCTATGGGCAGAGTTAGGCAGATGAGGTGGAGTTACAGGTGTTCTATGGGCATGGTTAGGGCAGAAGTGGTGTAGTTACAGGTGTTCTGTGGGCAGGGTAAGGGCAGAGGAGGTTTAGTTACAGGTTTTGTATGGGTAGGGTTAGGGCAGAGGAGGTGGAGTTACAGGTGTTCTATGGGAAGGGTTAGGGCAAAGGAGGTGGAGTTACAGGTGTTCTATGGGCAGGGTTAGGACAGAGTTGGTGTAGTTACAGGTGTTCTTTGGCCAGGTTTAGGGCAGAGGAGGTGTAATTACAGGTGTTCTATGGGCAGGGTTAGAGCAGAGGAGCTGTAGTTACAGGTGTTCTATGGGCAGGGTTAGGACAGAGGAGGTGTAGTTACTGGTGGTCTATGGGCAGGGTTAGGGCCGAGGAGATATAATTACAGGTGTTCTATGGGCAGGGTTAGGACAGAGGAGATGTAGTTACAGGTGTTCTTTGGGCAGGGTTAGGACAGAGGAGGTATTATTACAGGTGTTCTATGGGCAGGGTTAGGGCAGAGGAGGTGTTGTTACAAGTGTTCTATGGGCAGGGTTAGGACAGAGGAGGTGTAGTTACAGGTGTTCTATGGGCAGTGTTAGGGCAGAGGAGGTGTAGTTACAGGTGTTCTGTGGGCAGGGTTAGGGCAGAGGAGGTGTAGTTACAGGTGTTCTATGGGCAGGGTTAGGGCAGAGGAGGTGTAGTTACAGGTGTTCTATGGGCAGGGTTAGAACAGAGTAGGTATAATTACAGGTGTTCTATGGGCAGAGTTAGGCAGATGAGGTGGAGTTACAGGTGTTCTATGGGCATGGTTAGGGCAGAAGTGGTGTAGTTACAGGTGTTCTGTGGGCAGGGTAAGGGCAGAGGAGGTTTAGTTACAGGTTTTGTATGGGTAGGGTTAGGGCAGAGGAGGTGGAGTTACAGGTGTTCTATGGGAAGTGTTAGGGCAAAGGAGGTGGAGTTACAGGTGTTCTATGGGCAGGGTTAGGACAGAGTTGGTGTAGTTACAGGTGTTCTTTGGCCAGGTTTAGGGCAGAGGAGGTGTAATTACAGGTGTTCTATGGGCAGGGTTAGAGCAGAGGAGCTGTAGTTACAGGTGTTCTATGGGCAGGATTAGGACAGAGGAGGTGTAGTTACTGGTGGTATATGGGCAGGGTTAGGGCCGAGGAGATATAATTACAGGTGTTATATGGGCAGGGTTAGGGCAGAGGAGGTGTAGTTACAGGTGTTCTATAGGCAGGGTTAGGGCAGAGGAGGTGCAGTTACAGGTGTTCTATGGGAAGGGTTAGGGCAGAGGAGATGGGGTTACAGGTGTTCTATGGGCAGGGTTACGACAGAGGAGGTGTAGTTACAGGTGTTCTATGGGCAGGGTTAGGGCATAGGAGGTGTAGTTACAGGTGTTCTGTTGGCAGGGTTAGGGCAGAGTTGGTGGAGTTACAGGTGTTCTATGGGCAGGGTTAGGACAGAGGAGGTGTAGTTACAGGTGTTCTTTGGCCAGGTTTAGGGCAGAGGAGGTGCAGTTACAGGTGTTCTATGGGCAGGGTTTGAGCAGAGGAGGTGTAGTTACAGGTGTTCTATGGGTAGGGTTAGAGCAGAGGAGGTCTAGTTACAGGTGTTCTATGGGCAGGGTTAGGACAGGGACAGAGGAGGTGTAGTTACTGTTGGTCTATGGGCAGGGTTATGGCAGAGGAGGTATAATTACAGGTGTTCTATGGGCAGGGTTAGGGCGGAGGAGGTGTAGTTACAGGTGTTCTATGGGCAGGGTTAGGGCAGAGGAGATTGGGTTACAGGTGTTCTATTGGCAGGGTTAGGGCAGAGGAGGTGCAGTTACAGATGTTCTATGGGCAGGGTTAGGGCAGAGGAGATTGGGTTACAGGTGTTCTATGGGCAGGGTTAGGACAGAGGAGGTGTAGTTACAGGTGTTTTATGGGCAGGGTTAGGGCAGAGGAGGTGTAGTTACAGGTGTTTTATGGGCAGGGTAAGGGCAGAGGAGGTGTAGTTACAGGTGTTCTATGGGAAAGCTTAGGGCAGAGGTGGTGCAGTTACAGGTGTTCTATGGGCAGAGTTAGGCAGAGGAGGTGTAGATACAGGTGTTTTATGGGCAGGGTTAGGACAGAGGAGGTATAATTACAGGTGTTCTATGGGCAGAGTTAGGCAGAGGAGGTGGAGTTACAGGTGTTCTATGGGCAGGGTTAGGGCAGAGGAAGTGTAGTTACAGGTGTTCTATGGGCAGGGTAAGGGCAGATGAGGTGTAGTTACAGGTTTTGTATGGGTAGGGTTAGGGCAGAGGCGGTGGAGTTACAGGTGTTCTATGGGCAGGGTTAGGGCAGAGGAGGTGGAGTTACAGGTGTTCTATGGGCAGGGTTAGGACAGAGGAGATGTAGTTACAGGTGTTCTTGGGCAAGGTGTAGGGCAGAGGAGGTGTAGTTACAGGTGTTCTATGGGCAGGGTTAGAGCAGAGGAGGTGTAGTTACTGGTGTTCTATGGGCAGGGTTAGGACAGAGGAGGTGTAGTTACTGGTGGTCTATGGGCAGGGTTAGGGCAAAGGAGGTATAATTACAGGTGTTCTATGGGCAGGGATAGGGCAGAGGAGGTGTAGTTACAGGTGTTCTATGGGCAGGGTTAGGACTGAGGAGGTATAATTACAGGTGTTCTATGGGCAGAATTATGCAGAGGAGGTGGAGTTACAGGTGTTCTATGGGCAGGGTTAGGGCAGAGGAGGTGTAGTTACAGGTGTTCTATGGACATGGTTAGGACAGAGGAGGTATAATTACAGGTGTTCTTTGGGCAGAGTTAGGCAGAGGAGGTGATGTTACAGGTGTTCTATGGGCAGGGTTAGGGCAGAGGAGGTGTAGTTACAGGTGTTCTATGGGCAGGGTAAGGGCAGAGGATGTGCAGTTACAGGTGTTCTATGGGCAGGGTTAGGGCAGAGGAGATGAAGTTACAGGTGTTCTATGGGCAGGGTTAGGACAGAGGCGGTGTAGTTGCAGGTGTTCTATGGGCAGGGTTAGGATAGAGGAGGTGCAGTTACAGGTGTTCTATGCGCAGGGTTAGGGCAGATGAGGTGCAGTTACAGGTGTTCTATGGGCAGGGTTAGGGCAGAGGAGATGGAGTTACAGGTGTTCTATGGGCAGGATTAGGACAGAGAAGGTGTAGTTACAGGTGTTCTATGGGCAGGGTTAGGACAGAGGAGGTGTAGTTACTGGTGGTCTATGGGCAGGGTTAGGGCAAAGGAGGTATAATTACAGGTGTTCTATGGGCAGGGATAGGGCAGAGGAGGTGTAGTTACAGGTGTTCTATGGGCAGGGTTAGGACTGAGGAGGTATAATTACAGGTGTTCTATGGGCAGAATTATGCAGAGGAGGTGGAGTTACAGGTGTTCTATGGGCAGGGTTAGGGCATAGGAGGTGTAGTTACAGGTGTTCTATGGACATGGTTGGGACAGAGGAGGTATAATTACAGGTGTTCTTTGGGCAGAGTTAGGCAGAGGAGGTGATGTTACAGGTGTTCTATGGGCAGGGTTAGGGCAGAGGAGGTGTAGTTACAGGTGTTCTATGGGCAGGGTTAGGGCAGAGGATGTGCAGTTACAGGTGTTCTATGGGCAGGGTTAGGGCAGAGGAGATGAAGTTACAGGTGTTCTATGGGCAGGGTTAGGACAGAGGCGGTGTAGTTGCAGGTGTTCTATGGGCAGGGTTAGGATAGAGGAGGTGCAGTTACAGGTGTTCTATGCGCAGGGTTAGGGCAGATGAGGTGCAGTTACAGGTGTTCTATGGGCAGGGTTAGGGCAGAGGAGATGGAGCTACAGGTGTTCTATGGGCAGGATTAGGACAGAGAAGGTGTAGTTACAGGTGTTCTATGGGCAGGGTTAGGGCAGAGGAGGTGTAGTTACAGGTGTTCTATGGGCAGGGTTAGGGCAGAGGAGGTGTAGTTACAGGTGTTCTATGGGCAGGGTTAGGGCAGAGGAGGTGTAGTTACAGGTGTATTGTGGGCAGGGTAAGGGTAGAGGAGGTGTAATTACAGGTTTTGGATGGGTAGGGTTAGGGCAGAGGAGCTGAAGTTACAGGTGTTCTATGGGCAGGGTTAGGGCATAGGAGGTGTAGTTACAGGTGTTCTATGGGCAGGGTTAGGACAGAGGAGGTGTAGTTACAGGTGTTCTATGGGCAGTGTTAGGGCAGAGGAGGTGTAGTTACAGGTGTTCTATGGGCAGGGTTAGGGCAGAGGAGGTGTAGTTACAGGTGTTCTATGGGCAGGGTTAGGACAGAGGAGGTGTAGTTACTGGTGGTCTATGGGCAGGGTTAGGGCAGAGGAGGTATAATTACAGGTGTTATATGGGCAGGGTTAGGGCAGAGGAGGTGTAGTTACAGGTGTTCTATAGGCAGGGTTAGGGCAGAGGAGGTGCAGTTACAGGTGTTCTATGGGCAGGGTTAGGGCAGAGGATGTGCAGTTACAGGTGTTCTATGGGCAGGGTTAGGGCAGAGGAGATGAAGTTACAGGTGTTCTATGGGCAGGGTTAGGGCATAGGAGGTGTAGTTACAGGTGTTCTATGGGCAGGGTTAGGACAGAGGAGGTGTAGTTACAGGTGTTCTATGGGCAGTGTTAGGGCAGAGGAGGTGTAGTTACAGGTGTTCTGTGGGCAGGGTTAGGGCAGAGGAGGTGTAGTTACAGGTGTTCTATGGGCAGGGTTAGGACAGAGGAGGTGTAGTTACTGGTGGTCTATGGGCAGGGTTAGGGCAGAGGAGGTATAATTACAGGTGTTATATGGGCAGGGTTAGGGCAGAGGAGGTGTAGTTACAGGTGTTCTATAGGCGGGGTTAGGGCAGAGGAGGTACAGTTACAGGTGTTCTATGGGCAGGGTTAGGGCAGAGGATGTGCAGTTACAGGTGTTCTATGGGCAGGGTTAGGGCAGAGGAGATGAAGTTACAGGTGTTCTATGGGCAGGGTTAGGGCATAGGAGGTGTAGTTACAGGTGTTCTATGGGCAGGGTTAGGACAGAGGAGGTGTAGTTACAGGTGTTCTATGGGCAGTGTTAGGGCAGAGGAGGTGTAGTTACAGGTGTTCTGTGGGCAGGGTTAGGGCAGAGGAGGTGTAGTTACAGGTGTTCTATGGGCAGGGTTAGGACAGAGGAGGTGTAGTTACTGGTGGTCTATGGGCAGGGTTAGGGCAGAGGAGGTATAATTACAGGTGTTATATGGGCAGGGTTAGGGCAGAGGAGGTGTAGTTACAGGTGTTCTATAGGCGGGGTTAGGGCAGAGGAGGTACAGTTACAGGTGTTCTATGGGCAGGGTTAGGGCAGAGGATGTGCAGTTACAGGTGTTCTATGGGCAGGGTTAGGGCAGAGGAGATGAAGTTACAGGTTTTCTATGGGCAGGGTTAGGGCATAGGAGGTGTAGTTACAGGTGTTCTATGGGCAGGGTTAGGACAGAGGAGGTGTAGTTACAGATGTTCTGTGGTCAGGGTAAGGGCAGATGAGGTGTAGTTACAGGTGTTCTATGGGCAGGGTTAGGGCAAAGGAGGTGGAGTTACAGGTGTTCTATGGGCAGGGTTAGGACAGAGGAGGTGTAGTTACTGGTGGTCTATGGGCAGGGTTAGGGCCGAGGAGGTATAATTACAGGTGTTATATGGGCAGGGTTAGGGCAGAGGAGGTGTAGTTACAGGTGTTCTATAGGCAGGGTTAGGGCAGAGGAGGTGCAGTTACAGGTGTTCTATGGGCAGGGTTAGGGCAGAGGAGATGGGGTTACAGGTGTTTTATGGGCAGGAGTAGTTACAGGTGTTCTATGGGCAGGGTTTCGACAGAGGAGGTGTAGTTACAGGTGTTCTATGGGCAGGGTTAGGGCAGAGGAGGTGTAGTTGCAGGTGTTCTGATGGCAGGGTTAGGGCAGAGGAGGTGGATTTACAGGTGTTCTATGGGCAGGGTTAGGACAGGGGAGATGTAGTTACAGGTGTTCTTTGGGCAGGGTTAGGACAGAGGAGGTATAATTACAGGTGTTCTATGGGCAGGGTTAGGGCAGAGGAGGTGTTGTTACAAGTGTTCTATGGGCAGGGTTAGAACAGAGGAGGTGTAGTTACAGGTGTTCTATGGGCAGTGTTAGGGCAGAGGAGGTGTAGTTACAGGTGTTCTGTGGGCAGGGTTAGGGCAGAGGAGGTGTAGTTACAGGTGTTCTATGGGCAGGGTTAGGGCAGAGGAGGTGTAGTTACAGGTGTTCTATGGGCAGGGTTAGAACAGAGTAGGTATGATTACAGGTGTTCTATGGGCAGAGTTAGGCAGATGAGGTGGAGTTACAGTTGTTCTATGGGCATGGTTAGGGCAGAAGTGGTGTAGTTACAGGTGTTCTGTGGGCAGGGTAAGGGCAGAGGAGGTTTAGTTACAGGTTTTGTATGGGTAGGGTTAGGGCAGAGGAGGTGGAGTTACAGGTGTTCTATGGGCAGGGTTAGGGCAAAGGAGGTGGAGTTACAGGTGTTCTATGGGCAGGGTTAGGACAGAGTTGGTGTAGTTACAGGTGTTCTTTGGCCAGGTTTAGGGCAGAGGAGGTGTAATTACAGGTGTTCTATGGGCAGGGTTAGAGCAGAGGAGCTGTAGTTACAGGTGTTCTATGGGCAGGGTTAGGACAGAGGAGGTGTAGTTACTTGTGGTCTATGGGCAGGGTTAGGGCCGAGGAGATATAATTACAGGTGTTATATGGGCAGGGTTAGGGCAGAGGAGGTGTAGTTACAGGTGTTCTATAGGCAGGGTTAGGGCAGAGGAGGTGCAGTTATAGGTGTTCTATGGGCAGGGTTAGGGCAGAGGAGATGGGGTTACAAGTGTTCTATGGGCAGGAGTAGCTACAGGTGTTCTATGGGCAGGGTTACAACAAAGGAGGTGTAGTTACAGGTGTTCTATGGGCAGGGTTAGGGCATAGGAGGTGTAGTTACAGGTGTTCTGTTGGCAGGGTTAGGGCAGAGGAGGTGGAGTTACAGGTGTTCTATGGGCAGGGTTAGGACAGAGGAGGTGTAGTTACAGGTGTTCTTTGGCCAGGTTTAGGACAGAGGAGGTGCAGTTACAGGTGTTCTATGGGCAGGGTTTGAGCAGAGGAGGTGTAGTTACAGGTGTTCTATGGGTAGGGTTAGAGCAGAGGAGGTCTAGTTACAGGTGTTCTATGGGCAGGGTTAGGACAGGGACAGAGGAGGTGTAGTTACTGTTGGTCTATGGGCAGGGTTATGGCAGAGGAGGTATAATTACAGGTGTTCTTTGGGCAGGGTTTGGGCATAGGAGGTGTAGTTACAGGTGTTCTATGGGCAGGGTTAGGGCATAGGAGGTGTAGTTACAGGTGTTCTATGGGCAGGGTTAGGACAGAGGAGGTGTAGTTACAGGTGTTCTATGGGCAGTGTTAGGGCAGAGGAGGTGTAGTTACAGGTGTTCTGTGGGCAGGGTTAGGGCAGAGGAGGTGTAGTTACAGGTGTTCTATGGGCAGGGTTAGGACAGAGGAGGTGTAGTTACTGGTGGTCTATGGGCAGGGTTAGGGCAGAGGAGGTATAATTACAGGTGTTATATGGGCAGGGTTAGGGCAGAGGAGGTGTAGTTACAGGTGTTCTATAGGCAGGGTTAGGGCAGAGGAGGTGCAGTTACAGGTGTTCTATGGGCAGGGTTAGGGCAGAGGATGTGCAGTTACAGGTGTTCTATGGGCAGGGTTAGAGCAGAGGAGATGAAGTTACAGGTGTTCTATGGGCAGGGTTAGGGCATAGGAGGTGTAGTTACAGGTGTTCTATGGGCAGGGTTAGGACAGAGGAGGTGTAGTTACAGGTGTTCTATGGGCAGTGTTAGGGCAGAGGAGGTGTAGTTACAGGTGTTCTGTGGGCAGGGTTAGGGCAGAGGAGGTGTAGTTACAGGTGTTCTATGGGCAGGGTTAGGACAGAGGAGGTGTAGTTACTGGTGGTCTATGGGCAGGGTTAGGGCAGAGGAGGTATAATTACAGGTGTTATATGGGCAGGGTTAGGGCAGAGGAGGTGTAGTTACAGGTGTTCTATAGGCAGGGTTAGGGCAGAGGAGGTGCAGTTACAGGTGTTCTATGGGCAGGGTTAGGGCAGAGGATGTGCAGTTACAGGTGTTCTATGGGCAGGGTTAGGGCAGAGGAGATGAAGTTACAGGTGTTCTATGGGCAGGGTTAGGGCATAGGAGGTGTAGTTACAGGTGTTCTATGGGCAGGGTTAGGACAGAGGAGGTGTAGTTACAGATGTTCTGTGGTCAGGGTAAGGGCAGATGGGATGTAGTTACAGGTGTTCTATGGGCAGGGTTAGGGCAAAGGAGGTGGAGTTACAGGTGTTCAATGGGCAGGGTTAGGACAGAGGAGGTGTAGTTACTGGTGGTCTATGGGCAGGGTTAGGGCCGAGGAGGTATAATTACAGGTGTTATATGGGCAGGGTTAGGGCAGAGGAGGTGTAGTTACAGGTGTTCTATAGGCAGGGTTAGGGCAGAGGAGGTGCAGTTACAGGTGTTCTATGGGCAGGGTTAGGGCAGAGGATATGGGGTTACAGGTGTTTTATGGGCAGGAGTAGTTACAGGTGTTCTATGGGCAGGGTTACGACAGAGGAGGTGTAGTTACAGGTGTTCTATGGGCAGGGTTAGGGCAGAGGAGGTGTAGTTGCAGGTGTTCTGATGGCAGGGTTAGGGCAGAGGAGGTGGATTTACAGGTGTTCTATGGGCAGGGTTAGGACAGGGGAGATGTAGTTACAGGTGTTCTTTGGGCAGGGTTAGGACAGAGGAGGTATAATTACAGGTGTTCTATGGGCAGGGTTAGGGCAGAGGAGGTGTTGTTACAAGTGTTCTATGGGCAGGGTTAGAACAGAGGAGGTGTAGTTACAGGTGTTCTATGGGCAGTGTTAGGGCAGATGAGGTGTAGTTACAGGTGTTCTGTGGGCAGGGTTAGGGCAGAGGATGTGTAGTTACAGGTGTTCTATGGGCAGGGTTAGGGCAGAGGATGTGCAGTAACAGGTGTTCTATGGGCAGGGTTAGGGCAGAGGAGATGAAGTTACAGGTGTTCTATGGGCAGGGTTAGGACAGAGGCGGTGTAGTTGCAGGTGTTCTATGGGCAGGGTTAGAACAGAGTAGGTATGATTACAGGTGTTCTATGGGCAGAGTTAGGCAGATGAGGTGGAGTTACAGTTGTTCTATGGGCATGGTTAGGGCAGAAGTGGTGTAGTTACAGGTGTTCTGTGGGCAGGGTAAGGGCAGAGGAGGTTTAGTTACAGGTTTTGTATGGGTAGGGTTAGGGCAGAGGAGGTGGAGTTACAGGTGTTCTATGGGCAGGGTTAGGGCAAAGGAGGTGGAGTTACAGGTGTTCTATGGGCAGGGTTAGGACAGAGTTGGTGTAGTTACAGGTGTTCTTTGGCCAGGTTTAGGGCAGAGGAGGTGTAATTACAGGTGTTCTATGGGCAGGGTTAGAGCAGAGGAGCTGTAGTTACAGGTGTTCTATGGGCAGGGTTAGGACAGAGGAGGTGTAGTTACTTGTGGTCTATGGGCAGGGTTAGGGCCGAGGAGATATTATTACAGGTGTTATATGGGCAGGGTTAGGGCAGAGGAGGTGTAGTTACAGGTGTTCTATAGGCAGGGTTAGGGCAGAGGAGGTGCAGTTATAGGTGTTCTATGGGCAGGGTTAGGGCAGAGGAGATGGGGTTACAGGTGTTCTATGGGCAGGAGTAGCTACAGGTGTTCTATGGGCAGGGTTACAACAAAGGAGGTGTAGTTACAGGTGTTCTATGGGCAGGGTTAGGGCATAGGAGGTGTAGTTACAGGTGTTCTGTTGGCAGGGTTAGGGCAGAGGAGGTGGATTTACAGGTGTTCTATGGGCAGGGTTAGGACAGAGGAGGTGTAGTTACAGGTGTTCTTTGGCCAGGTTTAGGACAGAGGAGGTGCAGTTACAGGTGTTCTATGGGCAGGGTTTGAGCAGAGGAGGTGTAGTTACAGGTGTTCTATGGGTAGGGTTAGAGCAGAGGAGGTCTAGTTACAGGTGTTCTATGGGCAGGGTTAGGACAGGGACAGAGGAGGTGTAGTTAATGTTGGTCTATGGGCAGGGTTATGGCAGAGGAGGTATAATTACAGGTGTTCTTTGGGCAGGGTTTGGGGCGGAGGAGGTGTAGTTACAGGTGTTCTATGGGCAGGGTTAGGACAGAGAAGGTGTAGTTACTGGTGGTCTATGGGCAGGGTTAGGGCAGAGGAGATATAATTACAGGTGTTATATGGGCAGGGTTAGGGCAGAGGAGGTGTAGTTACAGGTGTTCAATAGGCAGGGTTAGGGCAGAGGAAGTGCAGTTACATGTGTTCTATGGGCAGGGTTAGGGCAGAGGAGATGGGGTTACAGGTGTTCTATGGGCAGGAGTAGTTACAGGTGTTCTATGGGCAGGGTTACGACAGAGGAGGTGTAGTTACAGGTGTTCTATGGGCAGGGTTAGGGCATAGGAGGTGTAGTTACAGGTGTTCTGTTGGCAGGGTTAGGGCAGAGGAGGTGGAGTTACAGGTGTTCTATGGGCAGGGTTAGGACAGAGGAGTTGTAGTTACAGGTGTTCTTTGGCCAGGTTTAGGGCAGAGGAGGTGCAGTTACAGGTGTTCTATGGGCAGGGTTTGAGCAGAGGAAGTGTAGTTACAGGTGTTCTATGGGTAGGGTTAGGACAGGGACAGAGGAGGTGTAGTTACTGTTGGTCTATGGGCAGGGTTAGGGCAGAGGAGGTATAATTACAGGTGTTCTATGGGCAGGGTTAAGGCGGAGGAGGTGTAGTTACAGGTGTTCTATTGGCAGGGTTAGGGCAGAGGAGGTGCAGTTACAGGTGTTCTATGGGCAGGGTTAGGGCAGAGGAGATTGGGTTACAGGTGTTCTATGGGCAGGGTTAGGACAGAGGAGGTGTAGTTACAGGTGTTTTATGGGCAGGGTTAGGGCAGAGGAGGTGTAGTTACAGTGTTTTATGGGCAGGGTAAGGGCAGAGGAGGTGTAGTTACAGGTTTTCTATGGGAAAGCTTAGGGCAGAGGTGGTGCAGTTACAGGTGTTCTATGGGCAGAGTTAGGCAGAGGAGGTGTAGTTACAGGTGTTTTATAGGCAGGGTTAGGACAGAGGAGGTATAATTACAGGTGTTCTATGGGCAGAGTTAGGCAGAGGAGGTGGAGTTACAGGTGTTCTATGGGCAGGGTTAGGGCAGAGGAAGTGTAGTTACAGGTGTTCTGTGGGCAGGGTAAGGGCAGATGAGGTGTAGTTACAGGTTTTGTATGGGTAGGGTTAGGGCAGAGGAGGTGGAGTTACAGGTGTTCTATGGGCAGGGTTAGGGCAGAGGAGGTGGAGTTACAGGTGTTCTATGGGCAGGGTTAGGACAGAGGAGGTGTAGTTACAGGTGTTCTTGGGCAAGGTGTAGGGCAGAGGAGGTGTAGTTACAGGTGTTCTATGGGCAGGGTTAGGACAGAGGAGGTGTAGTTACTGGTGGTCTATGGGCAGGGTTAGGGCAAAGGAGGTATAATTACAGGTGTTCTATGGGCAGGGATAGGGCAGAGGAGGTGTAATTACAGGTGTTCTATGGGCAGGGTTAGAGCAGAGGAGGTATAATTACAGGTGTTCTATGGGCAGGGTTAGAGCAGAGGAGGTGTAGTTACAGGTGTTCTATGGGCAGGGTTAGGGCAGAGGAGGTGTAGTTACAGGTGTTCTATGGGCAGGGTTAGGGCAGAGGAGGTGCAGTAACAGGTGTTCTATGGGCAGGGTTAGGGCAGAGGAGATGAAGTTACAGGTGTTCTATTGGCAGGGTTAGGACAGAGGAGGTGTAGTTGCAGGTGTTCTATGGGCAGGGTTAGGATAGAGGAGGTGCAGTTACAGGTGTTCTATGGGCAGGGTTAGGGCAGATGAGGTGCAGTTACAGGTGTTCTATGGGCAGGGTTAGGGCAGAGGAGATGAAGTTACAGGTGTTCTATGGGCAGGGTTAGGATAGGGAAGGTGTAGTTACAGGTGTTCTATGGGCAGGGTTAGGGCAGAGGAGGTGTAGTTACAGGTGTTCAATGGGCAGGGTTAGGGCAGAGGAGGTGTAGTTACAGGTGCTCTGTGGGCAGGGTTAGGAAAGAGGAGGTGTAGTTACAGGTGTTCTATGGGCAGGGTTAGGTTAGAGGAGGTGTAGTTACAGGTGTTCTATGGGTAGGGTTAGGGCATAGGAGGTGTAGTTACAGGTGTTCTATGGGGAGGGTTAGGACAGTGGAGGTTTAGTTACAGGAGTTCTATGGGCAGTGTAAGGACAGAGGAGGTGTAGTTACAGGTGATCTATGGGCAGGGTTAGGACAGAGGAGGTATAATTACAGGTGTTCTATGGGCAGGGTTAGGGCAGAGGAGCTGTTGTTACAGGTGTTTTATGGACAAGGTTAGGACAGAGGAGGTGTAGTTACATGTGTTCTATGGGCAGTGTTAGGACAGAGGAGGTGTAGTTACAGGTGTTCTGTGGGCAGGGTTAGGGCAGAGGAGGTGTAGTTACAGGTGTTGTATGGGCAGGGTTAGGGCAGAGGAGGTGTAGTTACAGGTGTTCCATGGGCAGGGTTAGGGCATAGGAGGTGTAGTTACAGATGTTCTATGGGTAGGGTTATCGCAGAGGAGGTGTAGTTACAGTTGTTCTATGGGTAGGGTTAGGGCAGAAAAGGTGTTGTTACAGGTGTACTGTGGGCAGGGTTAGGACAGAGGAGGTGTAGTTACAGGAGTTCTATGGGCAGTGTAAGGACAGAGGAGCTGTAGTTACAGGTGTTCTATGGGCAGGGTTAGGACAGAGGAGGTATAATTACAGGTGTTCTATGGGCAGGGTTAGGGCAGAGGAGGTGTAGTTACAGGTGTTCTATGGGCAGTGTTAGGGCAGAGGAGGTGTAGTTAAAGGTGTTTTGTGGGCAGGGTTAGGGCAGAGGAGGTGTAGTTACAGGTGTTCTGTGGGCAGGGTTAGGGCAGAGCAGATGTAGTTACATGTGTTCTATGGGCAGTGTTAGGGCAGAGGAGGTGTAGTTAAAGGTGTTTTGTGGGCAGGGTTAGGGCAGAGGAGGTGTAGTTACAGGTGTTCTATGGGCAGTGTTAGGGCAGAGGAGATGTAGTTATTGGTGTTCTGTGGGCAGTGTTAGGGCAGAGGAGGTGTAGTTACAGGTGTTCCATGGGCAGGGTTAGGGCAGAGGAGGTGTAGTTACAGGTGTTCTATGGGAAGGGCTAGGGCAGAGGAGGTGCAGTTACAGGTGTTCTATGGGCAGGGTTAGGGCAGAGAAGATGTAGTTGCAGGTGTTCTATAGGTAGGGTTAGGACAGAGGAGGTATAATTTCAGGTGATCTATGGGCAGGGTTAGGGCAGAGGAGGTGTAGTTACAGGTTTTGTATGTGCAGGGTTAGGGCAGAGGAGGTGTAGTTACAGGTGTTCTATGGGCAGGGTTAGAGCAGAGGAGGTGTAGTTATAGGTGTTCTATGGGCTGGGTTAGGACAGAGGAGGTATAATTACAGTTGTTCTATGGGCAGAGTTAGGCAGAGGAGGTGGAGTTACAGGTGTTCTATGGGCAGGGTTAGGGCAGAGGAGGTGTAGTTACAGGTTTTGTATGGGTAGGGTTATTGCAGAGGAGGTGGAGTTACAGGTTTTGTATGGGTAGGGTTATTGCAGAGGAGGTGGAGTTACAGGTGTTCTATGGGCAGGGTTAGGGCAGAGGAGGTGGAGTTACAGGTGTTCTATGGGCAGGGTTACGACAGAGGAGGTGTAGTTACAGGTGTTCTTTGGCCAGGTTTAGGGCAGAGGAGGTGTAGTTACAGGTGTTCTATGGACAGGGTTTTAGCAGAGGAGGTGTAGTTACAGGTGTTCTATGGACAGGGTTAGAGCAGAGGAGGTGTAGTTACAGGTGTTCTATGGGCAATGTTAGGACAGAGGAGGTGTAGTTACTGGTGGTCTGCAGGCAGGGTTAGGGCAGTTGAGGTATAATTACAGGTGTTCTATGGGCAGGGTTAGGGCAGAGGAGGTATAATTACAGGTGTTCTATGGGCAGGGTTAGGGCAGAGGAAGTGTAGTTACAGATGTTCTATAGGCAGGGTTAGGACAGAGGAGGTTTAGTTGCAGGTGTTCTATGGACAGGGTTAGTGCAGAGGAGGTGTAGTTACAGGTGTTCTATGGGCAGGGTTATGGGCAGAGAAGGTGTAGTTACAGGTGTTCTATGGGCAGGGTTAGGGCAGAGAAGATGTAGTTGCAGGTGTTCTATGGGAAAGCTTAGGGCAGAGGTGGTTGCAGTTACAGGTGTTCTATGGGCAGAGTTAGGCAGAGGAGGTGTAGTTACAGGTGTTTTATGGGCAGGGTTAGGACAGAGGAGGTATAATTACAGGTGTTCTATGGGCAGAGTTAGGCAGAGGAGGTGGAGTTACAGGTGTTCTATGGGCAGGGTTAGGGCAAAGGAAGTGTAGTTACAGGTGTTGTTTAGGCAGGGTTAGGGAAGAGCCAGGTGGTCCGGGACTGTGGTTAAGTAGTTGTGGGATGTGGCCTGCCTAAAAGGGTAGGGTCAGAGAGTAGTCATTTTAACTTTTTACTCTCCTCCTCAGCCCAATGGGGGTGCACAATAAAAAATTGAGGGGCAGTGGAGAACTATAAAGCTTATATCCCCCACAGGTATTGGTAAATATGGAATTTATGAAGGATCTTCAGATTTGGATGTAACAAGCTGGAAACCACCAGTGACATATATTTAGCAGAGTATGTTTCACTCTGTGCGCTTAGTTTTACCTGTGAAAATGTTTGTTGATAATTATTTAAGAAAACTTTTCTATAGGATTACTTTAAACCTGATAATTCGCTAACATTTCAAAATTTGTATTGACATTTTACAGGGGAGTATTGGCCACACCCACTGATGGTTACCATAGATCCACCCACTCTACTTTGCTCCAAAGCACTCAATGTAATTTAAACACAATATTAAATATTGTATTGTTTAGTATAATCTGTAAAATGCAGGAAATGCACTGAAGCCATTTCATCTAAGGCTGAAACTATCATCTGGGGTTGTCATGTTCCTCGTTTAGAGGAATGTTGCTTGATATTTCAGGACTTTATAGGCAGGATCAGACTGATGTGCATTAGGAAAGTTTTCCTTTGTGAAAAGCACGATTTGACTAAGATAAAGCTGCTCCCAAGTGGTAACTCGCCAAAAAAACAAGCTAGTGAGCAGTTCATTCCTGGTTAATGGTTTATCTTTTTGTGTATTTGTAGGAAAAGGTTCCCTAAGGGTGATGGGGAAACCAGATGTAGACTCCTTGCCCACTGTACCTAGATATGGCTGCACCTCACTGATGATGCACACAAAAGGCTGAAATGATCGTCTGGAGTTGCCATGTTCCTCAGAGGACTATTGCCTGGTATTCCAGGGCTAGGTGATCCTTTATAGACAGGATTAGACTGATATACTTCAGGAAAGTTCTCCTCTGTGAAGATCACAATTGGGCTAAAAGAGGCTGCTCTCAGGTGGTGACTGGCCGAAGAACAAGCCGCAGAGCTGTTGATCATTCCTGGTTTAACTTTTATCTTTCCTTTATATTAGTTCACCTAACTAGACATATTTTATTAAGCCCCTATTCTAATGTAAAGTGATGGAGATTCAGATATTACAATAAGCTAACAAATATATAAAAAACAACTACAAATATCTTGTCTGATTTTTACAGTCAGAGGTTCACATGCCAAGGCAACACCTTTAAGGAACAGTAAAGTCAAAATGAATCTTTAAAGGGACATGAAACCCACATTTTTTCTTTTGTGATTTAGATAGAGCATGTAATTGTAAACAACTTTCTAATTTACTTCTATTATCTAATTTGCTTCATTCTCTTGTTATACTTTGCTGGAAAGCATATCTAGATAGGCTCAGTAGCTGCTGATTGGTTGTTGCCCATAGATGCCTTGTGTGATTGGCTCACCCATATACATTGCTATTTCTTCAACAAAGGATAGCTAAAGAATGAAGACAAATAATAGAAGTAAATTGGAATGTTGTTTAAAATTATATTCTCTATCTAAATCATGAAATAAAATGTTTGGGTTTAGTGTCCCTTTAATGATTCAGACAGAGTTTGCCATTTTAAACTTTCTATCTTACTTCTATTTAATGTAATTTGTTCTCTTGGTATCCATTGTTGAAAAGCATATGCTCAGGAGCAGCAATGCCCTACTGGAAGCTAGTTGCTGATTGGTGAATGCACATATATGCTTCTTCTCATTGGCTTACTCAATGTGTTCTGCTAGCTCCCAATAATGCATTGCTGCTCCTGTAACTAATGATACCAAGAGATTAAATTAAATTTGATAATAGAAGTAAATTGGAGAGTTGTTTTAAATTCTATGCTTTATCTGAATCACAAAAGAGAAATGTGGGGTTTTGTGTACATTTAGAACAGATTTTTTACAATGTGGGACGAGAAATAATATAATGGGACACTCAGGAGGACAAAGCCAGGATTATAATGGAAAATTCTGAACAGTTGGCAAGGGTGCATACTCCAGTATTAATGTGTAATTACAGCACACAAAGTGCATTTATTATGTCACTTGTATACATCTAAGGTATTGGCAAGGGTGCATACTCCAGTATTAATGTGTAATTACAGCACACAAAGTGCATTTATTATGTCACTTGTATACATCTAAGGTATTGGCCAGTGCTTTATAAATAAAGGATAAGAATAACAATTCAAATCCACATTGCCGTATTTACTTTTCCCTGTGTTCTTAGCCAGAGGGTAACGAGCAGTTGGGACAAGTTGTGCAATAACTTATTGTTCTTGAAATACATAAAAGGATCAAGGCAATTTATACATATGATTCATTTTTACTTGTGGTTTGATTTTCTCTTTTCATCACTATTTAAACCAGCCTCCTCGTCTAAATCTCATATAAATATTGCTCTACCAAAGATGGAAAATTATAGCTGGTGGGCCGGAGAGTAGGTAGCCTGTTGGAGAAACATATTAGACAGGTTTATTAAGGGAACCAGTTTAAACATAAAATGTTCTATTTAAAAATCGCTATGGGCCAGATTATTAGTGGAGCGCTAATTATTGCTCCGGCTCAAGCATTAATTGCATTAGAAGTAAGACATCTACATTCTCTTTTTTGCTGTTTTTGTTTGAGCGCTAACCCGACAAGCTCAAAAAGTCGAACTTAGAATACCAAGTCCGTGTTCACGTATGCCCCCCATAGAAGTCAACGGAGAGAAAAAGTGGAGAAAAAAAATCATAAAACCCCACTCTCGCACAAACCCGATCGCATATTCTCATGTGCGCTAACCTGACATGAAAATATGAATATTTCTCATTCAAATGTTCTTCACATAGCAGAATATATTCTATTTATTTAGAAATACATATTTTTATATATATATATATATATATATATATATATATGATTTTTTTTGGTACAATCTATTTTTACCTATATATATATATATATACAGGGAGTGCAGAATTATTAGGCAAATTAGTATTTTGACCACATCATCCTCTTTATGCATGTTGTCTTACTCCAAGCTGTATAGGCTCGAAAACCTACTACCAATTAAGCATATTAGGTGATGTGCATCTCTGTAATGAGAAGGGGTGTGGTCTAATGACATCAACACCCTATATCAGGTGTGCATAATTATTAGGCAACTTCCTTTCCTTTGGCAAAATGGGTCAAAAGAAGGACTTGACAGGCTCAGAAAAGTCAAAAATAGTGAGATATCTTGCAGAGGGATGCAGCACTCTTAAAATTGCAAAGCTTCTGAAGCGTGATCATCAAACAATCAAACGTTTCATTCAAAATAGTCAACAGGGTCGCAAGAAGCGTGTGGAAAAACCAAGGCGCAAAATAACTGCCCATGAACTGAGAAAAGTCAAGCGTGCAGCTGCCAAGATGCCACTTGCCACCAGTTTGGCCATATTTCAGAGCTGCAACATCACTGGAGTGCCCAAAAGCACAAGGTGTGCAATACTCAGAGACATGGCCAAGGTAAGAAAGGCTGAAAGACGACCACCACTGAACAAGACACACAAGCTGAAACGTCAAGACTGGGCCAAGAAATATCTCAAGACTGATTTTTCTAAGGTTTTATGGACTGATGAAATGAGAGTGAGTCTTGATGGGCCAGATGGATGGGCCCGTGGCTGGATTGGTAAAGGGCAGAGAGCTCCAGTCCGACTCAGATGCCAGCAAGGTGGAGGTGGAGTACTGGTTTGGGCCTTTTCGGGTTGAGGATGGAGTCAAGCTCAACTCCCAGTCCTAATGCCAGTTTCTGGAAGACACCTTCTTCAAGCAGTGGTACAGGAAGAAGTCTGCATCCTTCAAGAAAAACATGATTTTCATGCAGGACAATGCTCCATCACACGCGTCAAAGTACTCCACAGCGTGGCTGGCAAGAAAGGGTATAAAAGAAGAAAATCTAATGACATGGCCTCCTTGTTCACCTGATCTGAACCCCATTGAGAACCTGTGGTCCATCATCAAATGTGTCTGGGAGGCTGTGGTTGCTGCTGCACACAATGTTGATGGTGAACAGATCAAAACACTGACAGAATCCATGGATGGCAGGCTTTTGAGTGTCCTTGCAAAGAAAGGTGGCTATATTGGTCACTGATTTGTTTTTGTTTTGTTTTTGAATGTCAGAAATGTATATTTGTGAATGTTGAGATGTTATATTGGTTTCACTGGTAAAAATAAATAATTGAAATGGGTATATATTTGTTTTTTGTTAAGTTGCCTAATAATTATGCACAGTAATAGTCACCTGCACACACAGATATCCCCCTAAAATAGCTATAACTAAAAACAAACTAAAAACTACCTCCAAAACTATTCATCTTTGATATTAATGAGTTTTTTGGGTTCATTGAGAACATGGTTGTTGTTCAATAATAAAATTAATCCTCAAAAATACAACTTGCCTAATAATTCTGCACTCCCTGTATATATATATATATATATATATATATATATATATATATATATATATATATATATATAAAAAATGATTATATGTAGATATATGCAGATATATATTGGAATATCTATTTAGAAATACATTTAACATATTCTGCTATGTGCAGAACATTGGAATGTGAAATATTTGCAGTAAATGCACAGTATAAATCTTTATTAAAATGATACTAAACCCAAATGTTTTCTTTCATGATTCAGATAGAGCATGCAATTTTAAGCAACTTTCTAATTTACTCCTATGATCAAGCTTACATTTCTGCTTTTCAAATAAAGATAGCAAGAGAACGAAGAAAATTTGATCATAGGAGTAAATTAGAAAGTTGATTAGAATTGCATGCTCTATCTGAATCATGAAAGAAAAGATTACATGTGTACACACAGATATACACATATATACACACATACATGTACATCTTTAGACCTGTACATGTAGGTATCTCTATGTTAAACCCATTTGCCTGTCTTTTTTTTCTAACAAATGTATTTTTGATGTGTTTTTGGTGTGTTTTGTGACCCTGTTTTTGTTTTCGTGAAACAGTTAACCAGAGCTCTGAAGTTGCAGTAATCATTCTAGCATAAATTGCTATTGTGCTCAAGTGATCGTGTTTACTTTCTACTCTTAAAGGGACACTGAACCCAAAATTTTTATTTTGTGATTCAGATAGAGCATGCAATTTTAAGCAACTTTCTAATGTACTCCTACAGTATTATCAAATTTTCTTTGTTCTCTTTCTATCTTTATTTGAAAAAGAAGGCATCAAAGCTTTTTTTTGTTGTTGTTCAGTACTCTGGACAGCACTTTTTTATTGGTGGATGAATTTATCCACCAATCAGCAAGGACAACCCAGGTTGTTCACCAAAAATGGTCCGGCATCTAAACTTACATTCTTGTATTTCAAATAAAGATACCAAGAGAATGAAGAAAATTTGATAATTGGAGTAAATTAGAAAGTTGCTTAAAATGTAATGCTCTATCTGAATCACGAAAGAAAAAATTTGGGTTCAGTGTCCCTTTAATACAAGCGATAAGCCCAATGAGTGCAAACACCTGCAATAAACTCCATATCGATCGGGCTCCATTCGTAATCAGGCGCTTTGTGTTTAATTCTTGCACCCTTGCAATGGCATTTCCAAAAATTTACTGAGAGCAGAAAAGTACCTTCTACATTATTGCCTGATACAGGTGTTCTGCGTGATATTTTCCTGCAAATCAAATTATGTGAATTAACTATTTGCTAAAACAATTCTGAGAGTTGCAGAACTTATATTATTGATGGTATATAAGTTTATGATGTCATATTTGTTGTATTATAATCTCTAGTATGTTTTAGTTTATGTGTAAGCATTGCTAGTAGTTCCAGCTTTCAAGGGATTAAAGCTTATTCAGATTTTGCTCATTTTCAGAATTTGTTAACTTTGCAACTAAAGCAAAGTTTTAGTCAACAACAAAAAATATTTTTAAACATTTGCAGAAATTGAAAACGGGGGTATGAAAGATAAAATAAAATGATGAGAGTGTAAGGGAGGATGAAAAGAGAGAGAGGGGTAGTGAGAGAGGCAGGAATAATAAGGTTGAGAGCACAAGGGAGTGTATAAGAGACAACATGGTAGAGTTATTCTGAAGACACCTGTCACATGATGCATGTTCCAGGTCACATGCTAAATAGCAGATCATGTGATCCCAGCCAGGGCCGGATTGGGCAGCCGGGATACCGGGAAAAATCCCGGTGGGCCGCCTGCCTGCAGCTCAGCTGGGCTGGGCTCAGCTCAGCTGCTCAGGCTGGCTGGCTGCTGCTGCTATAATGCGTTGCAAATATATGGTTGCCGGTAATGAATAGTTAACTTTACACTGTCTGACTCTGACATCATGTCATTTATTTTTCTGATCTATTCTTACACTTAAGTCTTACTTACTAAATAATAGTAATTAATCCAGCCGTTACCAACCGCTAATTACCGCAAGTAGTTACTAGCCATGCCCATGCGCATTCATTCATCATATTATATTATATCTATTTCTAATCTTCAATTGACAATCTTCATTGCCAAATATTGAGGGAGCTCACGTGACTCAGAGACAGTGACTGACTGAGTCTGTGTCTGTAACTGTTAAATTGTCACTCACAGACAGTCACAGGCTCAGTCTGTCACTCACAGTGTCAATGAGGCGGCGGGCCGGGTCAGGTCAGGTCAGGTTGGGCGGGCTGGCGGCTTACGTGAGTGACGTCACTGAGTGAGGAGTGTAGACTGAATCTGTGTCTTCTGTTTAACTTATTCTCACACGTGCGCATGTGTGACGCGTCAGCGAGCCGACAGTAAACTTACTTGCAGCACTGCAGCAGGCCATGTGGTGTCACATGCGGAAGTACTAGCAGCAGGGACTAGACTAAGTCTGACGGCGGGTCAGGGACAGTGGCGTGCCAGAGTCCAGACAGTGAGTGGAGACACTAACGCTGGGAATTGATGTAAGTAAAGTCTTATTAACATAACCGTAACTTTGGCTGACAGTGATTTAAAAGCAATCTGTTATGATGATTTGTAGTTTACATAATAACTGAACTCAGGAGTTATAATACCCATAGCACTTTGAACAGTCTAACTTGAGATCTTATGTCTAATACAGATTGGCTTGAATACGCTTTAGTTTTAAAACACAATACCTTTGAAAAGCATCTTCGGGGAAACGCTGCAAAGAAAACCAACAGCCTGTATTATATAGAAAGGGCACCTAGTACCGGGATCGAAAATCCTAAAACCCTATTTGGCAATATAACTAATAATAGGTTAGAAATTGTAATACCTAGCAAATGTACACAGCAGATACATAGTATAACAACCAGTAATTTGAATGCCTGCCAATCATTAACAAACATAGTATAATGCCATAATTAATCCAGTAACATTACTGAAACAATAACTGATACTGTGAATTGTGCACATTTTATTAATATATTCCTACCAACAACAGCGATTGTGGTTTTACTAGATATAAGATACAAATACTAATTAGAGATTGCCTATATACTATCACAATCAACCATATTAATTATTGTTGGATCCAATTGGTATAATCCTTAATAAAGTGCCTAATAGGGTTACAGCAATCACGATAAATTAGTCTAATGGATACTGGTGATATTGAATAACCTAGCCTGTTGGGGACATTAATAAGCTACTTTGTGGTTAGTCTAGGTGGAGACATTGGCATCACATTGCCAAAGCCAGAAACCAACCAAAGTTCCTAGTTATGATTTGGGTGCAATTATGCTTATTCCCACCCACTGAGTTCCCATAATTCAAAAAACACCCTGCCCTTTAAATGCCCAGTTATGCACCCATTTTGTGCCAACTCGACCCCTTATCAACCTGCTAAGCCCACTTAGATTATTTGCTGATGATGAGTTCTGTTGAGGATAAAATAACTGTCCATGAATAATATTCTGACTTCTGTGATTTAGCCAGAAATCAAATCTGCATCAGAAATACTGTGTTCTGTATAAATCTGTGAGAAACAAAAAAAAACAATATTTTGTATGTATAATGTCACACACACACACACACATATATATATATATATATATATATATATATATATATATATACTCACACAGTCACACATAGACACACACTCACACAGACACTTACATATATACAGACACACACACATAGACACACAGACAGACACACACACACACACACACACACACACATACACAGTTGTAGGCTAAAGACTTTGCGGCGGTGGGGATGTTTTCTACCTGTATACTATTAACTATTTAAATGCCTGTTCTATGTTTCTGACTGACATTAATCTCTGAGGGGGCGTGGCTAAGATGAAGGGGCGGGGTTGACTCAGAGGGGGGTTGGGCTGGCCTGGGCTGGGCTGGTCTATACAAATTTCCAGGGCCGGTCTGATTTCCCAGTCCGGCCCTGATCCCAGCGTACTCTTTTAGTGTTCAGTTGTTTGTTTTATTATTTGACTGAGGGACCTGCTAGCTCATAAGCAAAAATGTAGCAGAGCTGGTCAAGTAAAAACAAAAACAAAAAAGTTAACTTCTACCTTTGTTTTAAAGATATGGTTCAGCTATCTTGTACTTTTCCCTGATGAGTACTCCCTGAGGCAGATAGATAGATAGATTATACATACACACACACAATTCAGACATGGGGGCCGATTTATCAATGTCTGTCCGACATGATATGCTGTAGTGTATCATGTCTGACAGACATTGCTGAATGCAGACAGCATATACTGTCAGCATTTAACATTGCACAAGCAGTTCTGGTGAACTGCTTGTACAATGTCGCTCACTGCAGATTTGCAGTTAAACAGCCGCTAGCAGGGGGTGTCAATCAACCCGATCGTATAGGATTGGGTGGATTGATGTCCGTAGCCTCAAAGGCAGAAGACCAGTTAAGGAGCAGCGGTCTTAAGACCGCTGCTTCATAACTGCTGTTTCCGGCAAGCCTGAAGGCACACGCGGAAACAGCGGCATCAGGGTAATGGCACTAACGCTCCTCATACAGCGTCCTTAATTGATTGTGCTTGAGGAAGCCCCAAGTGACGTAGGGTGAAACACGTGTAGCGGTTTCTCTATCGGCTGATGCCAATTTCCACGCTGTTTGGAATTACAGCATTCTAAATATTTCAGACCCAGGATCCCTTCGTAACACTCCCTATGTGAGCACAGGACATCTACTATGAATACCGGTGAGCGGTGAGCGGTGCATGTGAGTAACACGGGGTAAAATCACTACAACATTCAACATACAGGTAACACTAGGGAGACACTGAGTGAGAAGGGCAGTGTGTTTTTTGCCTGTCTGACACGGAGGAGGACGCTGTATGAGAAGCGTTAGTGTCATTACCCTGTTAGACTGTATTAGTTACCCCATTGGTGTACTTACGGCCTGCTAAACCGCCGGAGTGAGTGGTCTGGGATGAAGAGCAGGGTTGAGTGATAATCTTTATGCCCCTAATTGTGTTTGCACCGGAGCCCGCTTAAACAATATCTGTTTTGCCACATAGGGAGCGAAGGTGATAATCAGGAGGAACCAGACAGTTTGGCTTTTGCATTTACAAATAGCAGCAACTGTCTAGATTTAAGGACTTTATATTGGGATTATCCTATAGCTATATATTTTAGCTTCCTTGCTGTATGACTATACTAACGGGGATCCCTGTATATGCTTTTGGGTAATGAATGATTTGCCATTAATTAAACCATTAATTGTATGGTTTTTCTTGTGTTAGTTATTTTTCTTTTTGCACACTGTTCACAACTTTAATAAATGTATGTTTATTATTGCTCATCAAGCATCCGTGGTTGTGTGTTTTTGAGATTCTAGTAGTTCTTTTTATCTTTTTTATTAAGGCTTAATATGGGGTTGCTGGATAAGGTTTACTAAATGTTTTTCTTTTTTTGATATATATTATTCTCTAAACCTCCGTGCACCTTGGTACCCACGTCAGCATTGGAGTACTGTGGGTCCTTGATCATAGTCACTATATCCATTACCAGCTGGTACAAACGTTGTAAATATATATATATACTATAATCATGTTTGTAACGCGTCCGTCGCCGTTGCCAGTTGCGCACGCATCCTCAAAGGAATGTTGGTTGCGCAAGGCAGCCAAAAGAATATTGGCTGCGCGCGCAGCCAAAAGAATCCACCTGGATGCAGCGTAGGCAAAGGAAGCCTTAAAAAAAAATGCAACCGCCCGCACGAAACAACGAAAAAACACGTAACTGCCCGAAAGAAATTTAAAAAAATCTAACCGCTTGCACAAAGTATAGCAAAAAAAACTAACCTCCCGCACGAAGTATTAACAAAAACCAAAACCGTCAACCCCACATTGCAAAATAATAAAGTAATTAACCCCTATTCCGCAAATAACATAATTAAAATATTAACCCATAAACCGCCAACCCACCACATCGCAATAAACCTAATTAACCGATAAACCCCTAAACCGCCAAACCCCCACATCACAATAAACCTAATTAACCTATTAACTCCTAAACCGCCAACCCCCACAACGCAATAAACCTAATTAACCTATTAACCCCTAAACCGCCAAACCCCCACATCACAATAAACCTAATTAACCTATTAACTCCTAAACCGCCAACCCCCGACAACGCAAATAACTAATTTAATTTCTAAGCCCCCTAACCTAACACCCCCTAAATTAACCCCAATACTAAGTTACAAAATAATAAAACCTAACATTAAACTACAAAAAAGATCTAAAATTACAAAAAAAGAAAAAACTCTAAAATTACAGAAAAAATAAACAAAATTATCAAAAATAAAAAAAATTCAACCTAATCCGTATGAAAATAAAAAAGCCCCCCAAAATAAAAACACCCCCTAATCTAAACTAAGCTAAAACTAAAGACCTTTTGTAGGGCATTGCCCTAAGTTAAACAGCTCTTTTACATTTAAAAAAATACTAAGTACCCCTAACAGTAAAAAAAACCCCACCCACCAAACCCCCCCAAAAAAAAAAAAAAACTTACACTAAAAAAACCTAAACTACCCATTGCCCCTAAAGGGGCATTTCTATGGGCATTGGCCTTAAAAGGGCATTCAGCTCTTTTACTGCCCTTAAAGGGGCAATCAGCTCTTTTACAGCCCATTAAATCCCTAATCTTAAAAAAACAAAAATCCTAAAACTAAGACCCAATATGTACTCACGGTTCCTGAAGTCCGGTGGAGAAGGTCTTCTTCCAGGCGGCTCCATCAGGCAGTCTTCAGCGGCGTGGAGGCTCCTCTTCATGCGATCGTCCGTCACACACTGAAGTACTTTGCATTCAATCTTCAGTGTACTATGAAGAGGAGCCTCCATGCCCCTGGGGAATGCCACCACTAAGGACCGCCTTTGAGAACCACCGCCTTTGAGGACAGCCGCTGAGGATCCACGCATCGGGGAAGACAGCTCCGCACCGCCTTCGTTCCGGATGAAGATAGAAGATGATAGAGCCACCTGGAAGAAGACCTTCGCCAGACTTCAGGAATGGTGAGTACCTATTTAGGGCTTAGGTTGTTTTTTTGGGGGGAGGCTTTTTTTTTAGAATAGGGTTTTTGGACTGGAAAAGAGCCCATACAAATGCCCCTTTTAGGGGCAATGGGTAGTTTAGTTTTTTTTTTCTGTGTTAGTTTTTTTTGCGGGGGTTTGGTGGGTGGGGGCTTTTACTGTTAGGGGGTAATTGGTCATTTGTTTAGGTAAAAGAGCTGTTTAATTAGGGCAATGCCCTACAAAAGGGCTATTGGTAGTTTAGTATTTGATTAGGGGTAATATGTTTTTTATTAATATATATATATATATATATATATATATATATATATATATATATATATATATTACATTCCAGTTTACTGCTCCTTTATGCAGGACTTTCCAGATGCAAGGAGGCATTTTACATCTGCATAAAATGTTATACTCTCAGACGAAGATTGCTCAGTGTTTGAAATGAGACAGGTTATCTTAACACTGTTCAGTTTACACTACAGCTGACATAATTTTGAAATACATACAAACAAGCCTAAAGCCTGCATTTAACCATCTAATGATATGAGACTGAGTACCACACCTTATGGTTCCACCAAGACCATATAGATTACAGCATTTTCAAAATCCATAAGTACAGCTGACAGATGAAAACATTTGTACACCATATTTGAAGTGGTGGTCTTGGTTGGGGAAAATGGAGGGGGGAACAAACATATGCCAACCTTTCAAAAGTACTTTTCTTCATCTAGCTATCTACCCAGATCATTAATGTACAATTTTGAATTCACAGAATTATTTTTGTTTGCACATTTACAAATATGATTCTTTAAAAAGTGATCTCTTAAATTCTGCAATTTTTTCTATCATGCATGTCACACACTGTTGATTTAGGGGATGCAATGTACAGACATTTTACCTCCTGTGAGTGTTTCTGTGGGTGTCTGTGTTTATGCCTTTGTTCTTTTGTTTGTGTCTCTGAGTGTGTATGTATTTTTTTTCTGTGGGTCTCTCTGTGAGGGTGGGTGTGTATGTCTTTGTGCATTTTCTGTGGATGTCTGTGAGGGTGTGTGTGTATGTCTTTGTGCTTTTTCTATGGGTGTCTCTGTGAGGGTGTGTGTATGTATGTCTTTGTGTATTTTCTCTGGATGACTCTGTGAGGGTGGGTGTGTATGTCTTTGTGTGTTTTCTGTGGATGTCTCAGTGAGGGTGGGTATGTGTGTGTATGTATGTCTGTGTTTTCTGTGGATGTCTCTGTGAGGGTGTGTGAGTATGTCTGTTTGTTTTCTGTGTGTGTCTCTGTGAGGGTGTGTGTATGTCTGTGCATTTCCTGTGGGTGTCACGGTGAGAGTGTGTGTATGTCTTTGTGTGTTTTCTGTGGATGTCTCAATGAGGGTGTGTGTGTATGTATGTCTTTGTTTGTTTTATGTGGTTGTCTCTCTGTGTGTGTATGTCTTTGTGTGTTTTCTGTGGGTGTCTCTGTGTGTGTGTGTATATCTTTGTGTATTTTCTGAGGCTGTCTCTGTCGGCGTTTCCTTGGGTGTATGTGCAAATTTGTGTTTGGGTTTGTGTGTGTGTCCCCACTGTCTGTTCCTTTTTAGGACATTTTGACCTTACTACTGATTATTCACATCTTTCTACAGACTTTGAGACTAATGAGACCTTTCCGGAAGTCACCAATCCACCATTTAACCTTTAAATTATTGTTTAGGCAGTTCAGGGCCCTTCCATTCTGCCACTGCATGTTGTTGTCATCATTTAGTTGGCATCTTCCTTGACAAAAATATAATCAGAACTCCATATTTTGTTTTGTAAATCTCCTTTTTTGACAAAACGGTAGTCTACCTCATTACTTGTCAGGTCAATGTAAACAAGTGCTGAGTGTCTGTTTGAGTGTCTGTGTCTGAGTGTGTTTGTGTGTTTCTTTGCGTCTCTGCTAGAGTGTCCATATGTGAATCCTTATGTGTGAGTGTGTGTTTCAGTGTATGCGTGTGTCTGTGTGTTTCTGTGTTTGTGTGTTACTACCTTTACAACATTTCCAAGTTTGACTACACTTAAGAATAAAGTACATATATGTTTTAGTCACTTGGTGAAAAAAGGCACATGTCAAAGGGGGGGGGGGTGATCAATGGTTAAGCCAGGTGCCCCAAAATTTCTAGTGGCAGCCCTGCTTCTACTATTAAACTTTCTTCATTCCCTTCAGGTTTTTTTGTTGAAAAGCAGGAACATAAGCTCAAGAGCAAGGGTCAAGTTAAGCGGGAACGCATGGGAAAGGAGTTCCTGCACTATTTTTGCATGAGAAACTAAGTTCCCTCTGGACAGAAACCAGAAACACTCCACTAAACACTGCTGCTGCTGGTGAGAAGAGCTGGAGCATATTCTGGTTAGAGGGATAGTAAGATCCTCGAGTAATAGGCAGTAACACTTCCTACAATTACACCAAATGAAAGCCTGTCAGCATTCCTGCTTTGTGATCACCCTGCAATGTTTGTAATATATGGTGCTTACATTTCTGTATGGCTTGCTCTGGGATTATTTAGCTCTCCTTAGCAGTAATAGGACTATTGCACCTTAAGTGGGTGAGACTCTGTGACAGAGGAGGATTCTCAGGCAACCATTCAACCCTTCATTGGATTTAATTTGCTTTCATTAACTAAAGTGTATAGATTATATACATATAAATACAGTGTGTGTGTAAGTGTGTTTGTGTGTATATATATATATATATATATATATACTTTATATATTAATTGTGAGGGGGAGTGGAAGTCTTGGGGAGTTCTCACACTTTTTTTTGTAGGACTTGACCTCTGCTTCAAGAGCATGCACGTGTCTGCAGGGCCGGATTTATAATAAGGCAGAGTAGGCATGTGCCTACAGGTGCCCTCCCTAGAGGGGTGCCTATCTCTGTCTATTATAAAATTACCTTCAAAAACCACCGTAGTGAGAGATGGAAAAAAATGGTAACAGCTAGTTCCTGTTCAGCTAAAGGACTTCTGATGTCAGAGCTAGATGCTTCCTTAGCTTTCTATAATTTGTTAGCAGCAGTCATGTGACTACTCTGACCTCACAGGTGACTTTGGTGGATGGGAACTAGCTGCTAGCTGCAATATGATGGCTTCATGTAGTAGGTAACTACTAACCATAAGCACATTGTAATTTATAATAAATACTGTAATATAATATAAAAATAATTATGTTCTAATAGGGTCTGCACCATATTATTGATGCTATTATTTGTTAAAGAATATGATATGATTGTTTGTAGCCCACACAAATAAAAGTCAACCAACTAGAAACACAACTGTGCTTATAGTTACAATGTATCTGTATAATTTAAAGGGACATAATACTCATATGCTAAATCACTTGAAACTGATGCAGTATAACTGTAAAAAGCTGACAGGAAAATATCACCTAAGCATCTCTATGTAAAAAAAGAAGATATTTTACCTCACAATCTCCTCAGCTCAGCAGAGTAAGTTCTGTGTAAAAAGTTATACTCAGCTGCTCCCAGCTGCAGGTAAAAAAATTAAAAAAATGAAGAAATGAACAGCAGCCAATCAGCATCAGCAGTGCTGAGGTCATGAACTCTTACTGTGATCTCATGAGATTTCACTTAACTCTCATGAGATTTCATAGTAAGCTTCCTTTACCTGATTGGTGAAATAATATGAGAGTGCATGAAGCTCATCCTTTCAGTTGTCCCGGGACAGACATACTGATATGCTGCTTAGAAATCCTTTTCAATGGGAGGTGGCTACTGAGGAAATTTGAGGTAAAATATCTTTCTTTTTTACATAGAGATGTTCAGGTGATATTTTCTAATCAGCTTTTTACAGCTATGCTGCATCACTTTCAAGTGTTTAAACATTTGGGTATTATGGCCCTTTAACATATAAAAATAATTGATGTTCTAATAGAGTCTGCATTATATTATTGATGCTATTATATGTTAAAGGGACAGTAAAAAAAAAAAAAAAAAAAAAAAAAGAGAGAGAGATGCACTCAGCTGAGACAGAACAAAAGCTGGAAAAACTTCCGTGCCTGTTCATTTTATTATAGTGTGTCACTCAGGGTGCATACTCTTTTAGCACACTATGCCCCTTCACAGAGAAAAAATATCCTGTAGCATATCAGTCTGACCCTGCCCAATGACAGTCCAGCGCCGAAATACCAGGCAATTCTTCTCTGAACAAGAGAAACAACAACCCCAGACGATCGTTTCGGCCTTCTGTGGGCCTCGTCAGTGAGGTGCAGTCGCATCTCTCTAAGGGCATGTGGTATTTCGGCGCTGGACTGTCATTGGGCAGGGTCAGACTGATATGCTACAGGATATTTTTTCTCTGTGAAGGGGCATAGTGTGCTAAAAGAGTATGCACCCTGAGTGGCACCCAAAAATGAACAGGCACGGAAGTTTTTCTAGCTTTTGTTCTGTCTCAGCTGAGTGCATCTCTCTCTCTTTTTATATTTATGCAGATTGCTCTTGGGTCTCCCTAAGAGTAAAAGGGGAAACCAGACGTGGACTCCTTGCACACATGCCCTTAGAGGGATGCGACTGCACCTCACTGACGAGGCCCACAAAAGGCCGAAACGATCGTCTGGGGTTGTTGTTTTCTCTTGTTCAGAGAAGAATTGCCTGGTATTTCGGCGCTGGACTGTCATTGGGCAGGGTCAGACTGATATGCTACAGGATATTTTTTCTCTGTGAAGGGGCATAGTGTGCTAAAAGAGTATGCACCCTGAGTGGCACCCAAAAATGAACAGGCACGGAAGTTTTTCTAGCTTTTGTTCTGTCTCAGCTGAGTGCATCTCTCTCTCTTTTTATATGATTATGTAGCCCCCACAAATAGGTCTGTAACTATGAGCACAGCTGTGTTTCTAGTTGGTAATGAGTAGGAATGGGCGATTGTTTCTAAAAATTCGAAATTTAAAATGAATTTTGATACATTCATTCAAATCGAATTTCGAATGTTTATATAACATTCTATTTTTGAATTGTTCGTTTTTGAATTTTTCAATAAAATTCGAAAATTTTCGTTCGAATAATAGAATGTTTAGCTATGTATTCATTCAATTTCGAAATGTAATATTCAAATTTGAATGTGACATTCGAATTCGAATGTAACATTCAAATTTGAAATAGTATTTCTAGTCTAATACTGTGTTTTAAATGTGATATTCGATTCGAATGTGACATTTGAATTCGAAATAGTATTTCTAGTCTAATACTGTGTTTTATAAATGTAATATTCGAATGTGACATTCGATTCGAATGTGATATTCGATTCGAATATGACATTCGAAATAGTGTTTCTAGTCTACAATTGTGTTTTATAAATGTAATATTCGAATTCGAATGTGATATTCAAATGTAACATTCGAATTTGAATGTGACATTCGAAAATTGTAAATAACATTCGAAAATCAAATTTTTAAGAATATTCGTTCTTATCAACATTCTATTATGTAAATCAAATTTCTACAATAACATTCGTTCTAACATTCGAATTCGGATATAAACACATTCGCCCATCCCTAGTAATGAGTCTGTATAATTTAATATATCTGTATTCTTCATAAACTATATACACGATTTGCATTGCATCTTCTCATACCCTTACCCCTAATTAAAGTATGGGGCTTGAGGAGGTGCAGTTATTTCACTGCCGTTGCTAGATATAATGATGCATTCAAAGAAAAGATTAGTTTGAGAATAACATGTAGATGTATTTTTTAAAGTTTCATTAGTTGTTAAAATATTGACAAAATAAGTGTAAAGTGTCTATAAAACAATGGGAGCTGCCATGTTGTAACTTAGGTTACCTTCACTGCGGTAGCCAATTAGGGACAGTTATAAATAGGTCACTAGAGTGTGCAGCCAATGGCTGTGTAGAATATAACAGTGTTCTGCACTTCAATTTCTATCAGGAACTAAAATGCTCACAATTTCAGAATAGAATTAGAGGAAAAGGAGACAAAATAAATAATGAAAGTATATTGCAGAGTTTTTTTTACATAGATGATTTATCATTTTATATTACCATATCAAAGTGTTTAACGTCCCTTTAAGGTGGCCAGCACAGCAGTGAATGGGGAGCGCACACAGTATGTGTGTGGGGGGTGCTTTAAATTTTGGTGTCTACAGGCACCTGGGCTGTAAATCCGGCCCTGCTTGTCTGGAGCACTATATGGTAGCAGTTTTGCAAAAATGTGATCCATTTGTTTCTTCAATGTTCACCTTGTCATATATAAATGACAGAATAATATATATTCAGAATAACTCTTTAGAAAACAAACATAATGGAATTATAAACATTTTGGAAATGTCAAAAAACTGATGAAACATTGTGACAATTATTTGTTTAAATAATGTTAATACAACTTCTAAAATCATATTGACCTTAAAAATAAAAGGCTGGGAATATATCATAAGTCTGCGTAGCATGTTTTTGTAGGAGAGAGGAAGATTTTGTAGAGGTGATATGAGCATTTGGTTTCAACTTTCTAATCCATCTATATTCAAAAAATGTTAAAGCAATAACCAGCATTAAGGTGCAAACTAACTATGAACTGATAATTTGTGGTTAATGAGAAATAATTAATAATGTCCATAAGTGCTGATCCCTCATACCGTCATTCTGAACCATTAACTAACTACTTAAACATATATAGATATGCATATCCCCCCTTTAGTCCCTCGAATGAAAACACCACACAAAGAGCTGGGTATAAACCATATGATGGTTGCATTTATTTGTAATAACAAATATTAACTTTGAAACTTAAGCCATAAACCTATGGTGGCGGCAAGCAGGGCCCTAAACTAAACCCCATGCAGCCAGAGGTCACATCCCTTGAAAGGGGGGTATCAAATGGAAATAGGAGGGAGGGCCTCGCCAGGGCCCTACCCACACACCTGAGTACAGATGCCTGGGTACAGCACGGCCTGGGGGACGTCATCCCCACCCATTAGCTCGACTGTCACCCTTCCGGACTCTGTACTCTGACATTTAATGGGCGTGACCCCCCGCTACTAGGAGATAATCACAATTTGTATATTTATAATTAACAGGAATGCTCCTGCCACTACGTCACCAGTGTAATGAGCTCTACAGCAAACTACCTCCGGGAGTTCCAAACCTTAAAGGCTAAGGGCTTACTAAGACTAGGCCAATTAACCCTATCCCTGCCTTTGCTTCTAACCAGTAACCGAAGGAAGCCATCTAACGGCCTGATGCCACCACTTTACAAAACACAAACATGTTGGGAAAGGGAGGGCGGGGAAAACTTCCGGACTGTAGTCACCAGGAAAAAGAGGCAGAACCCTGGCCCCAGGCTTAAATCTGGTAAGGTAAAACCCTCCCCTAACTTTGCAACATAGTTGCTAACTTAAAGGGACACTGAACCCAATCTTTTTCTTTTGTGATTCAGATAGAGCTTGAAATTTTAAGCAACTTTCTAATTTACTCCTATTACCATTTTTTCTTCGTTCTCTAGCTATCTTTATTTGACAAAGAAGGCAGCTAAGCTTTTTTTTCTTGGTTCAGAACTCTGGACAGCACTTTTTTATTGGTGGATTAATTTATCCACCAATCAGCAAGAACAACCAAGGTTGTTCACCAAAAATGGGCCGGCATCTAAACTTACATTCTTGCATTTCAAATAAAGATACCAAAAGAATAAAGAAAATTTGATAATAGGAGTAAATTCGAAAGTTGCTTAAAATGTCATGCTCTATCTGAATCAGGAAAGAAAAAAATTGTGTTCAGTGTCCCTTTAACTCTAACCTAACTTCAACTAATGTTCTCCTTTCCACTAGAGAGTCATGCACTTAATTTCACTCCTGTACACAAGCTACCTTACACTACCATGTATTTTATGCTATTTCAAATGCTGAAATTTGAAATGCATTGGCTTCATCAAAGGGCACAAAATTGTTTTTGTTTTAAAATAGAATTGAGTAAGAAATCTTTATTATATATTTAAAAAATACTCTAAAAATTAATTGTGCCTTTTACAGAAAAATCATTAGATAATTATTTGCAAAAGATTAGTATATAATAGCAAATGTATATTAGGTAATGGTAAGGGAGGGAAATTGAATTAAATCATACCCACTAACAATTTTTCCTTACAAATAAGTTGTGGGGGTGCTCATTGCCAAATATAATATTTATAATAAGAGAGGGAAAAATAAGCACATATAGAGCACTCACAAAGGATCATATATAGTAGGGAAGCTATCCCTCAGAAGAAATTTAAAACATAACTTTTATTAGATATAAAATAAAATATATATATAATGTGAATGTGCACTAAAACTTATATTAAAAGTTCAAATGAATAGTGAATCCCTACAGCATTAGCTAATAAGAACTATCAAAGGGCAAAACAAAATACAATTAATAATAAGATACGGCGTGCCAATTGTGCAAGCGTAACTTGAAATTATTAGCTAGAAAAAGAGGACATGGTCCTCACCACAATTAACTACAATATAGCAGTGATCGCACAAAAATTGGGATCCGTGCAGCACAAAATAGTATAGTGATGCCCAACAGATTAAGAATGCAGAGGGATTCAGGTAATAATAGTTTTGTGATGTTGACTAGAATGAGCAAACCTTTGTCATGGTGTCTATGTATCGTTGTAACTGCCCTACAAGTATATCTGCCTAGCAACCACACCAGAAGAGTGCCATGCAGTAATGTCTTAAGGCTACTGACTGCATACATGTGTTAATCAGACTAATACATCACAAAGAGGCACAGTAACAAATAATTCCATTCTATTAACATCTAAATGGTAGGTGTTGTGACTATTTTTAGTGTGGAGTCAGTATTCCCTGGGTCCTGCTATTAATCTTACAGTCTCCATAAGTCTGAACTCTCATATGCCAGATGACTCCACAGAGAGTCATATAAGAGTGTATGATATAATACATCTAAATAATTACAGCTCTCACTAAATGGAATAATTATAGCTATGCACTTTATTGATGTTTATTAGCTTGGACTTGTTATGTTAAACAAATAATATATACACACATATATATATACATATATACACACACACACATACAGTATATACATATACATACACACATATATATTTACATATATACACACACACACATACAGTATATACATATACATACACACATATATATTTACATATATACACACTCACACATATATATATATATTTACATATATACGCACACACACATATATATATATATATATATTTACATATATACACACACACATATATATATTTACATATATACACACACACACACACACATACATATATATATATATATATTTATACATACATACACACATATATATTTACATATATACACACACACACATGTATACATATACAGGTGTATATATATATATATATATATATATACATTAGCTGATAAGAACTTCCTGCTAATACTAATTTAACTGCCAAAGTCCATTTGTACCTAACCGCTAATGAGCATTACCAGGATATAACTAGCACAGCTGCATTGAATCTGCACATTTTGTTCAGGCAGAGAAGAAAAATAAATATCATCTTTAAATGCTACTCTTTCATATGAATTATTTAAAAATTTGAGTACAGTGTCCACTTTAAATTTGACGTTTCAACTGATTTTGCAGTGGGTTATATAGGATTTCATTTAAAAGAACACGAAAAAGGAAAAAATAAAACAGTATAAATTCCTTTCATTAAAGTGATGTAACAAAAATATGAACCAAAAGAAAAAAAAAGACAACTTATTTACACCAAAAAAAATATTTTTGAAAAGTGGTGCAAAATTCCCTAGTGCACACACCCGTGGCTGGACTGTTATCCGACGGACATTTGTCCGACAGTCAAATGGCCGTCGTATAACAGTTCAGCCACGAGATAGATAGATAAGGATAGATACAGATCGAAAGATAGACCGATAGATAGATAAGGATAGATACAGATCGAAAGATAGACCGATAGATAGATAAATAGATAGATAGATAGATAGATAAGGATAGATACCGATCAAAAGATAGATAGATAGATAAATAGATAAGGATAGATACCGATCAAAAGATAGATAGATAGATAGATAAAATCACGTTGTGGGGGGGTGAGACCCATGGTTAGGTTCCCAGGGGCGGCTGTGGCGCCCGAGGCTCTGATTACAACAGAGCTCTCTGGAGTGTATCTGCCCTCGGCCGACCTCGGAACACTGTCTCTCGGACATATGTCAGACGGACAAATGTGATTCGGCATGCTGTCCTAACACCCACACACCTTGTATAGCCCCACAATGAAAGTTGTGTACCTTTATTAGTCACAAACTGATATAATTTTAAATACAACACATCACAGTAACTAATCGAGCTATGGTACACCCTCCTGCTAGCTTATCCTGGTTTACATGATTGAATGATACTTTTTAAGGAGATTTAGTAGCAATGGAGGGGTTAAAAAGGAACAAGAGATGTGAGCCAATAATTTAGCACAACATTTGCATTGCTATGTAGTTTTCTATTTGGATATTAGCAGAGATAAATAGTAACATTGTACTATAGTAAGGTTTGCTGAGTGCTTTTACAGAATTGTCGCTGTCACAAACCATTAAACTATAGGAAGTCGTTAATGGCATTTACTAAATAATGCTTTGACCATTCCTGTTGAATCTGGTTATACGAGTCATATGTTTGGAGAAACCCTTTTTTTTTTTTTTTGTAAAACTAAAAACATAATTTATGTAAGAACTTACCTGATAAATTCATTTCTTTCATATTAGCAAGAGTCCATGAGCTAGTGACGTATGGGATATACATTCCTACCAGGAGGGGCAAAGTTTCCCAAACCTCAAAATGCCTATAAATACACCCCTCACCACACCCACAAATCAGTTTAACGAATAGCCAAGAAGTGGGGTGATAAGAAAAAAGTGCGAAGCATAAATATAAGGAATTGGAATAATTGTGCTTTATACAAAAAAATCATAACCACCACAAAAAAGGGTGGGCCTCATGGACTCTTGCTAATATGAAAGAAATGAATTTATCAGGTAAGTTCTTACATAAATTATGTTTTCTTTCATGTAATTAGCAAGAGTCCATGAGCTAGTGACGTATGGGATAATGACTACCCAAGATGTGGATCTTTCCACGCAAGAGTCACTAGAGAGGGAGGGATAAAAATAAAGACAGCCAATTCCTGCTGAAAATAATCCACACCCAAAATAAAGTTTAATGAAAAACATAAACAGAAGATTCAAACTGAAACCGCTGCCTGAAGTACTTTTCTACCAAAAACTGCTTCAGAAGAAGAAAATACATCAAAATGGTAGAATTTAGTAAAAGTATGCAAAGAGGACCAAGTTGCTGCTTCGCAAATCTGATCAACCGAAGCTTCATTCCTAAACGCCCAGGAAGTGGAAACTGACCTAGTAGAATGAGCTGTAATCCTTTGAGGCGGAGTTTTACCCGACTCGACATAGGCATGATGAATTAAAGATTTCAACCAAGATGCCAAAGAAATGGCAGAAGCTTTCTGGCCTTTTCTAGAACCGGAAAAGATAACAAATAGACTAGAAGTCTTTCGGAAAGACTTAGTAGCTTCAACATAATATTTCAAAGCTCTAACAACATCCAAAGAATCCAACGATTTCTCCTTAGAATTCTTAGGATTAGGACATAATGAGGAAACCACAATTTCTCTACTAATGTTGTTGGAATTCACAACCTTAGGAAAAAATTCAAAAGAAGTTCGCAACACCGCCTTATCCTGATGAAAAATCAGAAAAGGAGACTCACAAGAAAGAACAGATAATTCAGAGACTCTTCTGGCAGAAGAGATCGCCAAAAGGAACAAAACTTTCCAAGAAAGTAATTTAATGTCCAATGAATGCATGGGTTCAAAAGGAGGAGCTTGAAGAGCCCCCAGAACCAAATTCAAACTCCAAGGAGGAGAAATTGACTTAATGACAGGTTTTATACGAACCAAAGCTTGTACAAAACAATGAATATCAGGAAGATTAGCAATCTTTCTGTGAAAAAGAACAGAAAGAGCAGAGATTTGTCCTTTCAAAGAACTTGCGGATAAACCTTTATCTAAACCATCCTGAAGAAACTGTAAAATTCTCGGAATTCTAAAAGAATGCCAAGAAAAATGATGAGAAAGAAATATAAGTCTTCCAGACTCTATAATATATCTCTCTAGATACAGATTTACAAGCCTGTAACATAGTTTTAATCACAGAGTCAGAGAAACCTCTTTGACCAAGAATCAAGCGTTCAATCTCCATACCTTTAAATTTAAGGATTTGAGATCCTGATGGAAAAAAGGACCTTGCGACAGAAGGTCTGGTCTTAGCGGAAGAGTCCACGGATGGCAAGAGGCCATCCGGACAAGATCCGCATACCAAAACCTGTGAGGCCATGCCGGAGCTACCAGCAGAACAAACGAGCATTCCTTCAGAATCTTGGAGATTACTCTTGGAAGAAGAACTAGAGGCGGAAAGATATAGGCAGGATGATACTTCCAAGGAAGTGATAATGCATCCACTGCTTCCGCCTGAGGATCCCGGGATCTGGACAGATACCTGGGAAGTTTCTTGTTTAGATGAGACGCCATCAGATCTATTTCTGGAAGCTCCCACATTTGAACAATCTGAAGAAATACCTCTGGGTGAAGAGACCATTTGCCCGGATGCAACGTTTGGCGACTGAGATAATCCGCTTCCCAATTGTCTATACCTGGGATATGAACCGCAGAGATTAGACAGGAGCTGGATTCCGCCCAAACCAGAATTCGAGATACTTCTTTCATAGCCAGAGGACTGTGAGTCCCTCCTTGATGATTGATGTATGCCACAGTTGTGACATTGCCTGTCTGAAAACAAATGAACGATTCTCTCTTCAGAAGAGGCCAAGACTGAAGAGCTCTGAAAATTGCACGGAGTTCCAAAATATTGATCGGTAATCTCACCTCCTGAGATTCCCAAACTCCTTGTGCCGTCAGAGAACCCCACACAGCTCCCCAACCTGTAAGACTTGCATCTGTTGAAATTACAGTCCAGGTCGGAAGAACAAAAGAAGCCCCCTGAATTAAACGATGGTGATCTGTCCACCACGTTAGAGAGTGTCATACAATCGGTTTTAAAGATATTAATTGAGATATCTTTGTGTAATCCCTGCACCATTGGTTCAGCATACAGAGCTGAAGAGGTCGCATGTGAAAACGAGCAAAGGGGATCGCGTGCGATGCAGCAGTCATAAGACCTAGAATTTCCATGCATAAGGCTCCCGAAGGGAATGATTGTGACTGAAGGTTTCGACAAGCTGAAATCAATTTTAGACGTCTCTTGTCTGTCAAAGACAGAGTCATGGACACTGAATCTATCTGGAAACCCAGAAAGGTTACCCTTGTCTGAGGAATCAATGAACTTTTTAGTGAATTGATCCTCCAACCATGATCTTGAAGAAACAACACGAGTCGATTCGTATGAGATTCTGCTAAATGTAAAGACTGATCAAGTACCAAGATATCGTCCAAATAAGGAAATACCACAATACCCTGTTCTCTGATTACAGACAGAAGGGCACCGAGAACCTTTGTAAAAATTCTTGGAGCTGTAGCTAGGCCAAACGGCAGAGCCACAAACTGGTAATGCTTGTCCAGAAAAGAGAATCTCAGGAACTGATAATGATCTGGATGAATCGGAATATGCAGATATGCATCCTGTAATTCTATTGTGGACATATAATGCCCTTGCTGAACAAAAGGCAAGATAGTCCTTACAGTTACCATTTTGAACGTTGGTATCCTTACATAACGATTCAATATTTTTAGATCCAGAACTGGTCTGAAGGAATTCTCCTTCTTTGGTACAATGAAGAGATTCGAATAAAACCCCAGCCCCTGTTCCAGAACTGGAACTGGCATAATTACTCCAGCTAACTCTAGATCTGAAACACATTTCAGAAATGCTTGAGCTTTCACTGGATTTACTGGGACACGGGAAAGAAAAAATCTATTTGCAGGAGGTCTTATCTTGAAACCAATTCTGTACCCTTCTGAAACAATGTTCTGAATCCAAAGATTGTGAACATAATTGATCCAAATTTCTTTGAAAAAACGTAACCTGCCCCCTACCAGCTGAGCTGGAATGAGGGCCGCACCTTCATGTGGACTTAGAGGCTGGCTTTGCTTTTCTAGACGGCTTGGATTTATTCCAGACTGGAGATGGTTTCCAAACTGAAACTGCTCCTGAGGATGAAGGATCAGGTTTTTGTTCTTTGTTGAAACGAAAGGAACGAAAACGATTATTAGCCATGTTTTTACCCTTAGATTTTTTATCCTGTGGTAAAAAAGTTCCTTTCCCACCAGTAACAGTTGAGATAATAGAATCCAACTGAGAACCAAATAATTTGTTACCCTGGAAAGAAATGGAAAGTAGAGTCGATTTAGAGGACATATCAGCATTCCAAGTTTTAAGCCATAAAGCTCTTCTAGCTAAAATAGCTAGAGACATAAACCTGACATCAACTCTGATAATATCAAAAATGGCATCACAGATAAAATTATTAGCATGTTGAAGAAGAATAATAATATTATGAGAATCATGATCTGTTACTTGTTGCGCTAAAGTTTCCAACCAAAAAGTTGAAGCTGCAGCAACATCAGCCAATGATATAGCAGGTCTAAGAAGATTACCTGAACACAGATAAGCTTTTCTTAGAACGGATTCAATTTTCCTATCTAAAGGATCTTTAAACGAAGTACCATCTGACGTAGGAATAGTAGTACGTTTAGCAAGGGTAGAAATAGCCCCATAAACTTTAGGGATTTTGTCCCAAAATTCTAATCTGTCAGACGGCACAGGATATAATTGCTTAAAACGTTTAGAAGGAGTAAATGAATTACCCAAATTATTCCATTCTCTGGAAATTACTTCAGAAATAGCACCAGGAACAGGAAAAACTTCTGGAATAACCACAGGAGATTTAAAGACCTTATCTAAACGTTTAGATTTAGTATCAAGAGGACCAGAATCCTCAATTTCTAAAGCAATTAGTACTTCTTTAAGTAAAGAACGAATAAATTCCATTTTAAATAAATATGAAGATTTATCAGCATCAACCTCTGAGACAGAATCCTCTGAACCAGAAGAGTCATTAGAATCAGAATGATGTTCATTTAAAAATTCATCTGTATAAAGAGAAGTTTTAAAAGATTTTTTATGTTTACTAGAAGGAGGAATAACAGACATAGCCTTCTTGATGGATTCAGAAACAAAATCTCTTATGTAATCAGGAACATTCTGAACATTAGATGTTGATGGAACTGCAACAGGTAATGGTACATTACTAAAGGAAATATTATCTGCATTAACAAGTTTGTCATGACAATTAATACAAACAACAGCTGGAGGAATAGCTACCAAAAGTTTACAGCAGATACACTTAGCTTTGGTAGTTCCAGCACCAGACAACGATTTTCCTGAAGTATCTTCTGACTCAGATGCAACGTGAGACATCTTGCAATATGTAAGAGAAAAAACAACATGTAAAGCAAAATTGATCAAATTCCTTAAATGACAGTTTCAGGAATGGGAAAAAATGCCAAGGAACAAGCTTCTAGCAACCAGAAGCAAAGAAAAATGAGACTTAAATAAAGTGGAGACAAAGACGACGCCCATATTTTTTTAGCGCCAAATAAGACGCCCACATTATTTGGCGCCTAAATGCTTTTGGCGCCAAAATGACGCCACGTCCGGAACGCCGACATTTTTAGCGCAAAAGAACGTCAAAAAATGACGTAACTTCCGGCGACACGTATGACGCCGGAAACAGAAAGATTTTTTGCGCCAAAAAAATCCGCGCCAAAAATGACGCAATAAAATGAAGCATTTTCAGCCCCCGCGAGCCTAACAGCCCACAGGGAAAAAAGTCAAATTTTTAAGGTAAGAAAAATAATTGATTCAAGTGCATTATCCCAAATATGAAACTGACTGTCTGAAAATAAGGAATGTTGAACATCCTGAGTCAAGGCAAATAAATGTTTGAATACATATATTTAGAACTTTATTAAAAAAGTGCCCAACCATAGCTTAGAGTGTCACAGAAAATAAGACTTACTTACCCCAGGACACTCATCTACATGTTTGTAGAAAGCCAAACCAGTACTGAAACGAAAATCAGCAGAGGTAATGGTATATATATGAGTATATCGTCGATCTGAAAAGGGAGGTAAGAGATGAATCTCTACGACCGATAACAGAGAACCTATGAAATAGACCCCGTAGAAGGAGATCACTGCATTCAAATAGGCAATACTCTCCTCACATCCCTCTGACATTCACTGCACGCTGAGAGGAAAACCGGGCTCCAACCTGCTGCGGAGCACAAACTTACTTCACCACCTCCATAGGAGGCAAAGTTTGTAAAAACTGATTTGTGGGTGTGGTGAGGGGTGTATTTATAGGCATTTTGAGGTTTGGGAAACTTTGCCCCTCCTGGTAGGAATGTATATCCCATACGTCACTCTTGCTAATTACATGAAAGAAATATCAATTATGGATTCAAATACTTCAACATTACACATGAGATTGAATTCCAATAACTTCTGCCTGCTATGGGCCAGATAACAAGTGGAGTGCTATCATTAGCGCTTGGAGCTGAAATGCAATTGCGCGATTTTAACCTAGAGTTACAATTTCTGCAGTTAAGGCAGGGAAAGCAGCCACATTGCTTCTCTGTATACCTGATACAGTGTCTATGTGGGCGAGTCTATGTTGGTGAGACCACCCGCCAGGTCAGGGAACATATCAATAAACATAAAAGCAATAAAAGGTGCTGGAATATGGAAGCCCCAGTCTCTTCACATTTTTTAGAATATGAACATTACATAAGTCAAATGTGATTCTAGGTTATAGATCATGTAAAGAGACCTAGACGTGGTGGTAATAGGGAAAAGGGAACAGTCACTGAAACTGAGAGAAGCATTTTGGATATATATTTTAAATGCTATGAATCCCATGGGTATGAACAAAGAGTTGGAACTTTCAGTATTTTTGTAAATTCTGCATTGGCAATTTATGGTCCTAATATTTTTTTGACTAAGATTTTTATTTGATCCCTTTTTTAGTTTAATACAGGTTTATCTGTTACACATACATTTGTTTGTTTTTTTTAAAAAAATTGAATATGTATTATTTTAATGTGACCTGTATAGGGTTAAATTGTCTATACTTACTGAATTGTGAAACCAAATGTACTGTTCTTCTAAAGTACCCACCATTGCTTGAATTCCTTGTTTTTTTTTTTTTTATAATAAAATGTTCTGGCAAGTAAATCGTGTAATTCAAAGCATATAAATGAACACATACATACTCATAAAATGTACTTCTTATTAACTAAATAGCTGCTTTCATTTAAAGGGACATAAAAGTGCAAAATGAAAATGCTCCATTGTGTTAGCATATTTTATTTTTGTACCATTGCTTGCATATAACTATGTGTTTAACGCCTGCAAAAAGAAGTAAAGCATTACTGGGAGCTAGCTGAATACTTCTGGAGAGCCAATCACAAGAGGCATATGCATGTAGCCACCAATCACCTCACCAACTTGCTCCTAGTAGTGTGTTTTTGAGCCTACCTAAGTATGTTTTTCAACAACAAAATACATTTTGAAGTCTCCTAATTTAGATGTGTAAGTAAAAAAAGGTTAATTGCAATGTCCCTTTAATAAATCCCATAATTAATAAAACATTTCTTAAAATATTCTTGCACAATCTTCCTCATGGTTGGGTGGTCATGGTTGGATTCTGGCTATTTTCTTGAAATGGGACTTTTCAATGACTTGATGTCCTTTTATTAGAAAGCAGTATGTCAGAACGAGCGAGCTACTTCTAGCCAAAGCAAGAAGGATTAGGTAACACAATCTATGGGAGTGTTCATTTAAAGCCAAAAAATAAAACACCAATGTTTTCAGAGGGTTTTTTATAACAAAAATATTTATAGATTTATTTTTTGTAAAGGCGCATTAAGCTGAATATGCACATTTTCCCCTTTGATTAAAAAAATCTCTACAAAAAGATTGTCTGTCTTGCTAAACTGAATGTACATAACATTTACAAACCATACTATATAGTTATAGGTAACTGATTACCTGACAAGTAACAATTATACATAATTTCAACTGAATATTAATTTTGCAGCTACTATTCTATGCAAGAAGTGTGCCATGATAGCAATTTTGTTATGCTTGTGGGAAATTTATCCTTAGAGCAAATTAGGACACATAGGAAAAAACGGGATTTTACCAATCTACTTTACCTATTTGACTTTTTTAGAATTAGAATTGTTACGTATTTATCAGTACACCGTTATATTCCTCCTGATTTTGCTAATTTACCTGGACCACGCTTATAGGAGACTTAGGGGACAAATTATCAAGGGGCAAATGGCCCCTGATACCCCTGTTTTTACGCGTGAGCCTTCAGGCTAGCCGTAAACAGGCGTTAAGAAGCAGCGTTCTTAAGACCGCTGCTCTTTAACTGGTCCACTGCTTTGAGGCTGCGGACATCAATCCGCCCGATCCTATACGATCGGGTTGATTGACACTCCCTGATAGGTTAGCGGCTGCAAATCTGAAGGGGGCGGCATTGCACAAGCAGTTCACTAGAACTAAAAAAGAGTGTGATGCAGCAGATTTAGGAAAATATCAAACAGCCAGATTCAAACAAGCCAAATTTTTGTCTGCTGCAATTATCTAGTCTCAACCTTATCCTAAGCCCATTGGCAGTTCTATGGGGTGTTGGAATCTGCTTTTAGCCTCTATTCATTACTGCAGCCTCAAAAACACCGGAATCAGAAAGCTAAATGGAACTCAAAGGCATTTAATTAGTGCCCAAAATATTGTTATTTCTTACATTATATCATATAGCATGACAGCTATCATCAAATGGAAGGAATGCATTGATTGTTGAATGCTTGTAATAACATTAATATCCTAATTAAACTGAAAAAAAAACTTCTCATAGGGTAATGAGAAAGGATGGTCACCATTAGGTTTTATCGGGGGGGGGGGGGGGTAATCAGTGTTAAAGGGACATGAAATCAAAACATTTCTCTTTTATATGGAGTATACAATAAAAAAAGTGTCTAATTTAATTCTAATATGAAATAAATTTTGTTCTCATGGTATTCTTTGCTGAAGATTGCATGTCTAGAGAGTTTGTCAGCAGTGCTGCAATAATGCTTTTGAGCACTAGATAGCAGCAGCGCTTGCACAACTTAGGCCTAGATTTGGAGTTCGGCGGTAGCCGTCAAAACCAGCGTTAGAGGCTCCTAACGCTGGTTTTGGGCGCCCGCTGGTATTTGGAGTCAGTGATTAAAGGGTCTAACGCTCACTTTTCAGCCGCGACTTTTCCATACCGCAGATCCCCCTACGCCATTTGCGTAGCCTATCTTTTCAATGGGATCTTTCTAACGCTGGTATTTAGAGTCGTTTCTGAAGTGAGCGTTAGAGCTCTAACGACAAAACTCCAGCCGCCTGAAAATAGCAGGAGTTAAGAGCTTTCTGGCTAACGCCGGTTTATAAAGCTCTTAACTACTGTACCCTAAAGTACACTAACACCCATAAACTACCTATGTACCCCTAAACCGAGCTCCCCCCACATCGCCGCCACTCAATTAAAATTTTTAACCCCTAATCTGCCGACCGCCACCTACGTTATACTTATGTACCCCTAATCTGCTACCCCTAACACCGCTGACCCCTATATTATATTTATTAACCCCTAATCTGCCCCCCACAACGTCGCCGACACCTGCCTACACTTATTAACTCCTAATCTGCCGAGCGGACCTGAGCGCTACTATAATAAAGTTATTAACCCCTAATCCGCCTCACTAACCCTATCATAAATAGTATTAACCCCTAATCTGCCCTCCCTAACATCGCCGACACCTACCTTCAATTATTAACCCCTAATCTTCCGATCGGAGCTCACCGCTATTCTAATAAATGGATTAACCCCTAAAGCTAAGTCTAACCCTAACACTAACACCCCCCTAAGTTAAATATAATTTTTATCTAACGAAATAAATTAACTCTTATTAAATAAATGATTCCTATTTAAAGCTAAATACTTACCTGTAAAATAAATCCTAATATAGCTACAATATAAATTATAATTATATTATAGCTATTTTAGGATTAATATTTATTTTACAGGTAACGTTGTAATTATTTTAACCAGGTACAATAGCTATTAAATAGTTAAGAACTATTTAATAGTTACCTAGTTAAAATAATTACAAATTTACCTGTAAAATAAATCCTAACCTAAGATATAATTAAACCTAACACTACCCTATCAATAAAATAATTAAATAAACTACCTACAATTACCTACAATTAACCTAACACTACACTATCAATAAATTAATTAAACACAATTCCTACAAATAAATACAATTAAATAAACTAGCTAAAGTACAAAAAATAAAAAAGAACTAAGTTACAGAAAATAAAAAAATATTTACAAACATAAGAAAAATATTACAACAATTTTAAACTAATTACACCTACTCTAAGCCCCCCAAAATAAAAAATTCCCTACCCTATTCTAAATTAAAAAAGTTACAAGCTCTTTTACCTTACCAGCCCTGAACAGGGCCCTTTGCGGGGCATGCCCCAAGAATTTCAGCTCTTTTGCCTGTAAAAAAAAACATACCATACCCCCCCCCAACATTACAACCCACCACCCACATACCCCTAATCTAACCCAAACCCCCCTTAAATAAACCTAACACTAATCCCCTGAAGATCTTCCTACCTTGTCTTCACCATCCAGGTATCACCGATCCGTCCTGGCTCCAAGATCTTCATCCAACCCAAACGGGGGTTGGTGATCCATAATCCGGTGCTGAAGAGGTCCAGAAGAGGCTCCAAAGTCTTCCTCCTATCCGGCAAGAAGAGGACATCCGGACCGGCAAACATCTTCTCCAAGCGGCATCTTCGATCTTCTTCCATCCGGAGCGAAGTGGCAGGATCCTGAAGACCTCCAGCGCGGAACATCCATCCGGACCGACGACTGAACGACGAATGACTGTTCCTTTAAGGGACGTCATCCAAGATGGCGTCCCTCGAATTCCGATTGGCTGATAGGATTCTATCAGCCAATCGGAATTAAGGTAGGAATTTTCTGATTGGCTGATGGAATCAGCCAATCAGAATCTAGTTCAATCCGATTGGCCGATCCAATCAGCCAATCAGATTGAGCTCGCATTCTATTGGCTGATCGGAACAGCCAATAGAATGCGAGCTCAATCTGATTGGCTGATTGGATCAGCCAATCGGATTGAACTTGATTCTGATTGGCTGATTCCATCAGCCAATCAGAAAATTCCTACCTTAATTCCGATTGGCTGATAGAATCCTATCAGCCAATCGGAATTTGAGGGACGCCATCTTGGATGACGTCCCTTAAAGGAACAGTCATTCGTCGTTCAGTCGTCGGTCCGGATGGATGTTCCGCGCTGGAGGTCTTCAGGATCCTGCCACTTCGCTCCGGATGGAAGAAGATCGAAGATGCCGCTTGGAGAAGATGTTTGCCGGTCCGGATGTCCTCTTCTTGCCGGATAGGAGGAAGACTTTGGAGCCTCTTCTGGACCTCTTCAGCACCGGATTATGGATCGCCAACCCCCGCTTGGGTTGGATGAAGATCTTGGAGCCAGGACGGATCGGTGATACCTGGATGGTGAAGACAAGGTAGGAAGATCTTCAGGGGATTAGTGTTAGGTTTATTTAAGGGGGGTTTGGGTTAGATTAGGGGTATGTGGGTGGTGGGTTGTAATGTTGGGGGGGGGGTATGGTATGTTTTTTTTTACAGGCAAAAGAGCTGAAATTCTTGGGGCATGCCCCGCAAAGGGCCCTGTTCAGGGCTGGTAAGGTAAAAGAGCTTGTAACTTTTTTAATTTAGAATAGGGTAGGGAATTTTTTATTTTGGGGGGCTTTGTTATTTTATTAGGGGGCTTAGAGTAGGTGTAATTAGTTTAAAATTGTTGTAATATTTTTCTTATGTTTGTAAATATTTTTTTATTTTCTGTAACTTAGTTCTTTTTTATTTTTTGTACTTTAGCTAGTTTATTTAATTGTATTTATTTGTAGCAATTGTGTTTAATTAATTTATTGATAGTGTAGTGTTAGGTTAATTGTAGGTAATTGTAGGTAGTTTATTTAATTATTTTATTGATAGGGTAGTGTTAGGTTTAATTATATCTTAGGTTAGGATTTATTTTACAGGTAAATTTGTTATTATTTTAACTAGGTAACTATTAAATAGTTCTTAACTATTTAATAGCTATTGTACCTGGTTAAAATAATTACAACGTTACCTGTAAAATAAATATTAATCCTAAAATAGCTATAATATAATTATAATTTATATTGTAGCTATATTAGGGTTTATTTTACAGGTAAGTATTTAGTTTTAAATAGGAATCATTTATTTAATAAGAGTTAATTTATTTCGTTAGATAAAAATTATATTTAACTTAGGGGGGTGTTAGTGTTAGGGTTAGACTTAGCTTTAGGGGTTAATCCATTTATTAGAATAGCGGTGAGCTCCGATCGGAAGATTAGGGGTTAATAATTGAAGGTAGGTGTCGGCGATGTTAGGGAGGGCAGATTAGGGGTTAATACTATTTATGATAGGGTTAGTGAGGCGGATTAGGGGTTAATAACTTTATTATAGTAGCGGTGCGGTCCGCTCGGCAGATTAGGGGTTAATAAGTGTAGGCAGGTGTCGGCGACGTTGAGGGCGGCAGGTTAGGGGTTAATAAATATAATATAGGGGTCGGCGATGTTAGGGCAGCAGATTAGGGGTACATAGGGATAACGTAGGTTGCGGCGGTTTACGGAGCGGCAGATTAGGGGTTTAAAAAAATATGCAGGGCTCAGCGATAGCGGGGGCGGCAGATTAGGGGTTAATAAGTGTAAGGTTAGGGGTGTTTAGACTCGGGGTACATGTTAGAGTGTTAGGTGCAGACGTAGGAAGTGTTTCCCCATAGGAAACAATGGGGCTGCGTTAGGAGCTGAACGCTGCTTTTTTGCAGGTGTTAGGTTTTTTTTTCAGCTCAAACAGCCCCATTGTTTCCTATGGGGGAATCGTGCACGAGCACGTTTTTGAGGCCGGCCGCGTCCGTAAGCAACTCTGGTATCGAGAGTTGCATTTGCGGTAAAAATGCTCTACGCTCCTTTTTTGGAGCCTAACGCAGCATTTGTTTGAACTCTCGATACCAGAGTTAAATTTATGGTGCGGCCAGAAAAAAGCCCGCGGAGCGTTAACAGCCCTTTTACCGCCGAACTCCAAATCTAGGCCTTAGAATGTAGTTAAAAGTATTCCATATATATGCATGCTTCTCAGCATACCTACCTGCTTTTCAAAGGAAACCAAGAAGAAGAGTTCATTTAAAGAGATTCTAAACAAAGTTAAATCCCAAAATTTCATTTATTCCCAATGATCCATGCTACTTGCTGGAGTGTATTAAATTGTTTATAAATTGCTCCTTTGCCTTTATTTTGCCATGTTTACCTGTTGAAATTACCACCTCTACTAAAAATATGAATACTGTTGCATTCTTTGTAGAAAAGCTTTGCAAGCATGAGATAAATTAACCTCCCAGTGGGGTTAAGAAACATAATTTATTTATTTTTTATTTTAAATAGTTGGTTTTGCTCATTGTACCTACCCACCCCTGTGACTTAATTAACATTTTAATACCTAATTATTATTCATTGTGTACACAAAGAGATAACATTATCAGGTCTGCTTTGTTTATGCAGTCAGACGATTTAAATAGGTATATCCTTGAGAACTGTAGGTGATGGTGTTAATGAGCAAATGCATCTATTTCAAGTACACAAATAAAGAGGAACGGTTTCATGTACATTTAATACTCTGCAGCAAATACAACAAGCTGTTTGACATTAAGTATAGACAAAGTAGGGGAAAAAAACAAATCAATATAATTTGTTTACTTGCTTTCCCTGCATTCAGCTCTGAAAACTGTGCTTTTTCCACAAATACAGAGGGAGAATACATTAAAGTCAAAATTAAATACTGTGTAAAAGGTTTAATTATGCCCAGTGATACAACTTTGCAATACACATTCATTATTCATTTTGTCTACTTTTTCTTCAAATTAGACATGAAGATTGTAGTTTTTCCACTGCCCAAAGAGAGGTTTGAATGTGTTCTGAGGAGTTCAGAACCTTGATGCTCTTACATTCCACACAGTGATTGCTTGATCACTTCAGCATTTATATCTGTCCCTTATTAACCAATGCAATGGTAATATAACCAACACTTAAAGGGACGTGAAACCTTAAATTTTACTTTCATGATACAGACAGGACATAGATTTTATAAGCAACTTTCCAATTTACTTCTGTTATCAATTTAGCTTCCTTCTCTTGTTATCCTTTGTTGGAGGAGCAGCAATGCACTCCTGGTAGATAGCTGAGCACATTGGTTAGTCAATGACAACAGGCATATATGTGCATCCACCATTCAGTAGCTAGCTCCCAGTAGTGCATTGCTACTCATAGGCCTACCTGGGAATGTTTTTTAACAAAAGGTACCAAAAGCAAATTAGATAATCTAAGTAAATTGTAAAGTTGTTTAAAATTGTATTCTCTAGTTGAATCATAATGGAAAAAATGTGGGTTGCATGTCCCTTTAAAGAGGCTTTTTAAGTCAAAAATGAACTTTCATGCAACAGACAGAGCATGCAATTAACAAAGACAAAACTTTCCCATTTCCATCCATTATCAAGTTGTATTTTTATATGCACACTTTCTGAAGCACCAGATCCTACCTCACTAATACAGGGCTTCGCTAATACGGCGCTTTGTGGAGCTCAAGTTTAACCTCCAAGGATTTTGAAACAGTGCTCTACTCATTGTGAGATTGCGAGAAAAGTGACTGGCACCATTTTGTTATGCACAGTTCACTCTGTTTACAGCATTAAAGAGCACTCTGGGGCTCCATTTATAGAGCAGTGAATGCTTCTTAACCTGTCCATCACCTTTTGGGTGGCGAACAGAAATCATCCCAATCCTATACGTTCGGGATGATTAACAGCATTAACTAGCGTCTGATTGGCCGCCAGTGAGCAGGGGCGGCATTGCACAAGCATTTCCCTAGAAATGCTTGTGCAATTATAAATTCCGACAGCATATGCTGTTGGCATTTAGCGATGTTGAGCGAACATGATTCCCTACTACAGTAATTGTCACTATTTTACAGGGTTTTTATTGAATACAAATTGAATTCTGTGCTGTGCTAGTGTTAAACTAAAGTTAGCACTATTGCACACCTAATATGTGTTAGTTCAAACATATTTTAACGTTTTTAAACACACTGGCAAGTGAAAAGAAAGCTAAAACCTCATTGTTTCCCTTCACAGCAGGGCTCCAGTCCCTAACCCGCTGTATGAGTGAGGTATACCTGTAGTTATATGACTCTGTGATTCACTAATATTGGTCACATGAAACAGGGAGCAGGAAAATTGAAGGAAATTTTGATATTCTTTTAATAAAATCTACCACTCATTTGAAATTCAGAGTAAATTTTATTCAATTGTTTTTTTACTATGCCAATGATGCTTATTAAATTCTGCTTTATTTAATAGTCCTTTATCAAGTGTGTCCTGAATTTGCAAAACAATGCACAGCTTCTTTTAAAACGTGTACGTTGTATGTAGATATTTTGCAATGCAGCAATGAATTTATGTTATGAGAATGTAGATCAGCACAGGTGTGTTTCTAGGGCAAGGTTGGATTCTGACTATTTTCTTAAAATGTGACATTTCAATGACTTGATGTCCTTTTATTTATTATAAAGCAGTAGGCCAGTAGTGATGTTGCGAATAGTTCGCCGGCGAATAGTTCCCAGCGAACATAGCTTGTTCGCGTTCGCCGCGGCGGGCGAACATATGCGATGTTCGATCCGCCCCCTATTCATCATCATTGAGTAAACTTTGACCTTGTATCTCACAGTCTGCAGACACATTTCAGCCAATCAGCAGCAGACACTCCCTCCCAGACCCTCCCAGCTCCTGGACAGCAGCCATTTTAGATTCATTCTGATCCTGCATTCTTAGTGAGAGGAGGGATAGTGTAGCTGCTGCTGATTTTAGAGGGAAATTGATAGCTAGGCTAGTGTATTCAGTGTCCACTACAGTCCTGAAGGACTCATCTGATCTATGCTGTAAGGACAGCACCCCAAAAAGCCCTTTTTAGGGCTAGAACATGTCTTTTTTTTTTTTTTGCCTGTGTAATTTTGACTGAAACATCAGTCTGCTAGTGTAATCTAATTGCAGTTGCCTGCCTGCAGTGCCACCACTCATATCTGTTGTAACAGTAGTGTAAATTTTTTAAAAAAAAACTTTTTTGACTGTGAAACATCAGTCTGCTAGTGTAATCTAATAGCAGTTGCCTGCCTGCCTGCCAGCGTGTGTGCCAGGCCCACTTGCCAACTAGTGCCACCACTCATATCTGTTGTAACAGTAGTGAACATTTTTAAAAAAAAAAACTTTTTTGACTGTGAAACATCAGTCGGCTATTGTAATCTAATTGCAGTTGCCTGCCTGCCAGTGTGTGTGCCAGGCCCACTTGCTAAGTGCCACCACTCATATCTGTTGTAACAGTAGTGTAAATTTTTTTTTAAAAAAACTTTTTTGACTGTGAAACATCAGTCTGCTAGTGTAATCTAATTGCAGTTGCCTGCCTGCCAGTGTGTGTGCCAGGCCCACTTGCCAACTAGTGCCACCACTCATATCTGTTGTAACAGTAGTGTAAATTTAAAAAACAAAAAACATTTTTGACTGTGAAACATCAGTCTGCTAGTGTAATCTAATAGCAGTTGCCTGCCTGCCAGCGTGTGTTCCAGGCCCACTTGCCAACTAGTGCCACCACTCATATCTGTTGTAACAGTAGTGTAAATTTTGTAAAAAAAACTTTTTTGACTGTGAAACATCAGTCTGCTAGTGTAATCTAATTGCAGTTGCCTGCCTGCAAGCGTGTGTGCCAGTGTAACAGTAGTGTAAATTAAAAAAAACAAATACTTTTTTGACTGTGAAACATCAGTCTGCTAGTGTAATCTAATTGCAGTTGCCTGCCTGCCAGCGTGTGTGCCAGGCCCACTTGCCAACTAGTGCCACCACTCATATCTGTTGTAACAGTAGTGTAAATTTTAAAAAAATTAACTTTTTTGACTGTGAAACATCAGTCGGCTAGTGTAATCTAATTGCAGTTGCCTGCCTGCTAGCGTGTGTGCCAGGCCCACTTGCCCAGTGCCACCACTCATATCTGGTGTAACAGTAGTGTAAATAATTTAAAAAAAAAAACTTTTTTGACTGTGAAACATCAGTCTGCTAGTGTAATCTAATTGCAGTTGCCTGCCTGCTAGCGTGTGTGCCAGGCCCACTTGCCCAGTGCCACCACTCATATCTGGTGTAACAGTAGTGTAAATAATTTTAAAAAATTAACTTTTTTGACTGTGAAACATCAGTCGGCTAGTGTAATCTAATTGCAGTTGCCTGCCTGCTAGCGTGTGTGCCAGGCCCACTTGCCCAGTGCCACCACTCATATCTGGTGTAACAGTAGTGTAAATAATTAAAAAAACAAAACTTTTTTGACTGTGAAACATCAGTCTGCTAGTGTAATCTAATTGCAGCTGCCTGCCTGCTAGCGTATGTGCCAGGCCCACTTGCCCGGTGCCACCACTCATATCTGGTGTAACAGTAGTGTAAATAATTAAAAAAAAAAATTTGACTGTGAAACATCAGTCTGCTAGTGTAATGCTAATTGCAGTTGCCTGCCTGCCAGCGTGTGTGCCAGGCCCACTTGCCAACTAGTGCCACCACTCATATCTGTTGTAACAGTAGTGTAAATTTTGTAAAAAAAACTTTTTTGACTGTGAAATATCAGTCTGCTAGTGTAATCTAATTGCAGTTGCCTGCCTGCAAGCGTGTGTGCCAGTGTAACAGTAGTGTAAATTAAAAAAAACAAATACTTTTTTGACTGTGAAACATCAGTCTGCTAGTGTAATCTAAGTGCAGTTGCCTGCCTGCCAGCGTGTGTGCCAATGTAACAGTAGTGTAAATTAAAAAAAAAAAACTTTTTTGACTGTGAAACATCAGTCTGCTAGTGTAATCTAATTGCAGTTGCCTGCCTGCCAGCGTGTGTGCCAGGCCCACTTGCCAACTAGTGCCACCACTCATATCTGTTGTAACAGTAGTGTAAATTTTAAAAAAATTAACTTTTTTGACTGTGAAACATCAGTCGGCTAGTGTAATCTAATTGCAGTTGCCTGCCTGCCTGCCTGCCAGCGTGTGTGCCAGGCCCACTTGCCAACTAGTGCCACCACTCATATCTGTTGTAACAGTAGTGTAAATTTAAAAAAAAATAACTTTTTTGACTGTGAAACATCAGTCTGCTAGTGTAATCTAATTGCAGTTGCCTGCCTGCTAGCGTGTGTGCCAGGCCCACTTGCCCAGTGCCACCACTCATATCTGGTGTAACAGTAGTGTAAATAATTTAAAAAAAAAAACTTTTTTGACTGTGAAACATCAGTCTGCTAGTGTAATCTAATTGTAGTTGCCTGCCTGCCTGCCAGCGTGTGTGCCAGGCCCACTAGCCAACTAGTGCCACCACTCATATCTGTTGTAACAGTAGTGTAAATTTAAAAAAAATAACTTTTTTGACTGTGAAACATCAGTCTGCTAGTGTAATCTAATTGCAGTTGCCTGCCTGCTAGCGTGTGTGCCAGCCCCACTTGCCCAGTGCCACCACTCATATCTGGTGTAACAGTAGTGTAAATAATTTAAAAAAAAAAACTTTTTTGACTGTGAAACATCAGTCTGCTAGTGTAATGTGTCATGATTACCTCCGTTCATCGCCGTGTCGCCGCGGCTCCCGGAACTTCTCTGTGTGTCTGACGTCATGTTGCTTAGCAACATGACGCCTTCTCGACACACCCCTCTGATGACGGTTACGCTCCTGCCTTTAAACCACGGCGGGAGATCTGAATCGGGGCCCGTTTGTTTGTTTTCCTTTGGAGTGTGAGTACCGTATCAATTCTGTTCTTTTGTGTACCGACTTCTGCCTGCCTGACCAAGCCTCATGCCTAAACCCTACTTGCTGATATTTTGATGTTGACTTCTGCCTGCCTGACCTTGCCTGTAGCCTTTACCCTTTTGCTGATACTTGGATGCCGACTTCTGCTTGCCTGACCTTGTCTTTTGCCTCTACCTTTTGCTGATATTTGGATGCCGACTTCTGCCTGCCTGACCTTGCTTTTGCCTTTATCTTTAAACCTTTTCTTTGATAAATAAAACCTGCTTAAAGGGACATTTTACTTTTACAAGCTGCAAAAGAGAACTTTGCCTTTCTGTCTGTTATAAACCTGCTTAAAGGGACATTTTTACTTTTACAAGCTGTACAAGAAAACTTTGCCATTCTGTTTGTTCTAAACCTGCTAAAAAGGGACATTTACTTTTACAATCTGCAAGAGAGAACTTTGCCTTTCTGTTTGTTATACACCTGCTTAAAAGGGACTTTTACTTTTACAAGCTGCAAAAGAGAACTTTTCCTTTGTTTTACAAGCCTGCTAAAGAGGACCTTTTTTCAGAAGCTTCAAGTAAGAGCATTTCCTTTTTGTTCTTTGTACTGCTTAAAGGGACGTTTTATCCTTTGTGGCTTTCCTGCATTCTGGAACAATATTCATTTTAGTTATCCTCTAATCTGCTTCCTGAGTGGGTCACGTCCTGGATATTTCTCAGTGTGCTAGCGTGTGCTTTCAATTCACGCTAGCAGTTGGGTTACATCCCGGATTGATTCCAGAGCGGCTGACATTACAAACGGGGCCATAAAAATGGACCCCACTGAATTATCTATGGCCGTGGCTCACCAGGGACAGCTCTTGGGTTCTCATGCCACTCACTTGCAATCTCTGGACACTAAACTTGATCAAATTACTGCTCTATTACAAAACTTGGTTGCTACCGCACCTCCCAATCCTAATCCCAATCCAATTCCGATTGAGGCATTACCTCCTTCGATTCCTAACAATCAGTCTCAGGTACAACTAAGTCCCAGGATACCTCTTCCGGATAAATATGATGGGAATCCTGAAGAATGTAGAGGCTTTCTGAATCAATGCCGCCTTCATTTCCGAAATAGCCCTACTCTTTTTGCTACTCCCTCTTCTAGAATCACATTTCTTATTTCCTTAATGAAAGGAAAAGCCTTGGCTTGGGTATCACCTTTGCTAGAAAAGAATGATCCTATACTGTTGGATGTTGATACATTTCTATCTACGTTCTCAAACGTATTCGATAAACCTGGAAGGTCATCTGCTGCTGAAGCTACTCTCCTGGATTTACGTCAAGGAAATCAACCAGTCTCTCAATATGCTATTGAGTTCCGCACCCTTGCCTCTGAAACCACTTGGAATCAGGGAGCACTCAGAGCCGCTTTCCGTAAAGGACTTTCTGAGCGTCTCAAGGATGAATTGGTGTATCGTGAACTTCCAGAGTCCTTAGAAGCCTTAATAAATCTCTGTATCAGTCTCGACGCCAGGTTTCGTGAACGCCAACAAGAAAAGGATAGAACACAGAGGACTTCAACTCGAACTCCTTTTCGTTTGGCTCCTCGTTTTTCTAATCCAGTCACTCCAGTCTCTCCTACTACTGATCAGGCTGAACCCATGGAAGTAAGAAGTATAAAATTAACTGAGACTGAACGCTTGAGAAGACGGACTCTTGGCTTATGTCTGTACTGTGGCCTTAAAGGGCATTTATTAAGGGATTGTCCTACTAGGCCAGTAAAAGCCAGGGCTTAACTCTAGTCCAGGGAACTGAGTTAAGCCAAAATAGTGGTCATTCCCTATACAAGAAACTCTTTGTTCCAGTAACTCTTCTAATTGGACATAAGAAGATCTATACCCAAGCTCTAATTGATTCTGGTGCTGGAGGAGTGTTCATTGACTCTACATTTGTCTCTACTCATTCTATACCCTTACTAAAGAAGGAGTATTCCATTTCAGTCTCTACGGTCCGTGGAGATCCTTTGGGTTCTGGATACATTCAGTTTTCTACTCAACCCTTACTCCTCACCGTAGGAATACTTCATTCCGAGACAATTTGTTTTGATGTCATTCCCACTCCGCAATTTCCCATTATCTTGGGATTACCCTGGCTCCAGATTCACAATCCCATTTTTTCTTGGACTTTCGGTGAACTCACTTCCTGGGGATCTACCTGCCAGACTAAATGTCTTCAAAAGATTACTAAGTTACCACTCACTATTGCTCTCACAGTTGAAACTCCGGAATCCTTACCTATGCATTATCATGACTTTGTGGATGTTTTCTCCAAAAAAGAAGCTGAACGTCTTCCTCCTCATCGCCCTTTTGATTGTCCCATTGATCTCCTTCCTGGGGCTGCCTATCCTCGAGGCAAGACATATCCACTTTCTAAACCAGAAAACATGGCTCTGGAAGAATATATAAAAGACAATCTGGCTAGAGGATTTATTCGGCCCTCCTCTTCCCCTGTAGGGGCTGGTTTCTTTTTTGTGGGAAAAAAGGATGGCGGATTAAGACCCTGTATTGATTATCGAGGATTGAATCAGATTACCATCAAGAACAGTTATCCTCTGCCCCTTATTCCTGAACTTTTTACTTATCTTCAGGGAGCCACCATTTTCACCAAACTCGACCTACGTGGTGCATACAACTTGATCCGTATACGCAAAGGAGATGAGTGGAAGACTGCCTTTAACACTCGATTTGGGCATTATGAATATTTGGTCATGCCCTTCGGGCTATGCAATGCTCCGGCGGTTTTCCAGCATTTTGTAAACGAGATCTTTCGTGATTTTTTGAATATCTTTGTTATCATATACCTGGACGACATCTTAATTTTTTCTCAGAACCACCAAGATCATGTGCACCACGTCAAGAAAGTACTTCAACGTCTAAGAGAATTCCATCTGTTTGCTAAACTGGAGAAATGTTCTTTCCATCAAAAATCCATACCCTTTCTGGGTTATGTAATATCGGCATCTGGATTCGAAATGGACCCTACTAAACTTTCTGCCATTTTGGATTGGCCTAGACCTGATTCTTTGAAGGCTTTACAACGTTTCCTAGGCTTCGCCAATTATTACAGAAAGTTCATCAAGAATTTTGCTACTATTACTTCTCCTCTTACTTCTCTCACTAGAAAAGGACAAAACTGTAAAGTATGGCCGTCTGAGGCTATAGAAGCTTTTGAATCTCTCAAAGAAGCTTTTTCCTCAGCTCCTATCCTTCGTCATCCAAATCCTGAGTTTCAATTTATTCTGGAGGTGGATGCTTCCTCTGTTGCTGCTGGAGCTGTTCTGTCTCAACGAATACCAGAGACTGGAAGGATTCATCCTGTTGCTTTTTTCTCTAAAAAATTCACTCCTTCCGAATTTAACTATGACGTAGGGAATAAAGAGTTGCTTGCCATCAAAATGGCATTGGATGAATGGAGACATTGGCTGGAAGGTACTTCTTTGCCATTTACTATACTTACTGATCATAAGAACCTTCTGTATCTCCAAACAGCCAAACGATTAAATTCCAGGCAAGCACGCTGGTCATTATTCTTCTCTCGGTTTCACTATAATTTGTCTTACATACCTGGTTCAAAAAATATTAAAGCAGACGCCCTTTCCAGACAATTTCAAGATACCCCAGTTCCTGAGGCTGGTACCATTCTCCAACCTCATGAAGTCATTGCCCAGTTAACAACTTCTTGGTTACAAGAATTACAGTCCGCTCAAGAGCATCTTCCTTTGTCCTGTAAACCTCCCGATGGTTTACTCTTTGTTCCTGAACGCCTTCATTCCAAGATTTTATTTTGGGCTCATGATAGTCCCCTTTCTGGACATCCTGGCATCAGTATTACCACTCGAAACCTCAAACAACATGTCTGGTGGCCTACACTCTCTCAAGATGTGAAGGATTACGTCTCAGTATGCACACAATGTGCCATGAACAAAACTCCACGCCAACTTCCTTCAGGATTACTCCAACCATTGCCTATACCTCACCAGCCTTGGACTCATGTATCCATGGACTTTATTACCGATCTTCCCTTGTCCACTGGGAACAATACTATCTGGGTGGTGGTCGACAGGTTCACTAAGACTGCTCATTTTGTACCCTTGCCAGGATTACCATCTGCCAAAAGACTCTCTGAACTTTTTATTTTACATATTGTAAGAATCCATGGATTTCCTCTAGATATTGTTTCAGATAGAGGGGTACAATTTGTTTCTCGATTTTGGAGGTCACTTTGTAAACATTTTGGAACTACTATATCTCTCTCTACTTCTCACCACCCACAATCGAACGGTCAGACTGAAAGAGTAAACCAGTGTCTTGAAACATATCTTAGACATTATGTGGATCATTATCACTCTAACTGGACTTCTTACCTTCCTTTGGCTGAATTGGCTCATAATGCCCGGTACAATTCCTCCCTTCAGACTTCTCCTTTTCATGCAGCTTACGGGTATCAGCCTAGAACATTCCCTTTGCATACTTCCTCCACAGTGAATCCTGCTTCTGATCTTACAGCCCGAAGATTAACTCGACATTGGCAGAAGATACATCGTATTCTTTCTGTAACTTCTAGACGATACAAGTTCTTTTCAGACCTTCGACGGAAGAGGGCTCCCAAATATCGCCCTGGTGATAAAGTTTGGATTTCCTCTCGATTTCTTCGCCTGAAACAACCTTCTAACAAATTGGGACCACGATATGTGGGTCCTTTCCGAATACTGGGTCAGGTGTGTTCCACTGCTTATCGGGTGGCTTTACCCAAGTCTCTCAAAGTCCATCCGGTATTCCATGTTTCTCTTTTAAAACCTGTGATGATTAACAGGTATTCTAAGCCTTTTTCCAAACCTCCACCGTTATTGGTGCATGGACACCCTGAGTTTGAGATCAGCCATATTCTAGATTCCAAGTTGCGGGGCAGGAAATTGTATTATCTCATTCATTGGAAGGGTTATCCAGTCACGGAACGTTCTTGGGAACCTGCTCATCAAGTAAATGCTCCTATTTTGGTCAAGACCTTCCACAAGACTCATCCTGATAGACCTGGTCCTGTCCCCCGGAGGGGTCCTTGAGGAGGGGGGTGCTGTCATGATTACCTCCGTTCATCGCCGTGTCGCCGCGGCTCCCGGAACTTCTCTGTGTGTCTGACGTCATGTTGCTTAGCAACATGACGCCTTCTCGACACACCCCTCTGATGACGGTTACGCTCCTGCCTTTAAACCACGGCGGGAGATCTGAATCGGGGCCCGTTTGTTTGTTTTCCTTTGGAGTGTGAGTACCGTATCAATTCTGTTCTTTTGTGTACCGACTTCTGCCTGCCTGACCAAGCCTCATGCCTAAACCCTACTTGCTGATATTTTGATGTTGACTTCTGCCTGCCTGACCTTGCCTGTAGCCTTTACCCTTTTGCTGATACTTGGATGCCGACTTCTGCTTGCCTGACCTTGTCTTTTGCCTCTACCTTTTGCTGATATTTGGATGCCGACTTCTGCCTGCCTGACCTTGCTTTTGCCTTTATCTTTAAACCTTTTCTTTGATAAATAAAACCTGCTTAAAGGGACATTTTACTTTTACAAGCTGCAAAAGAGAACTTTGCCTTTCTGTCTGTTATAAACCTGCTTAAAGGGACATTTTACTTTTACAAGCTGCAAAAGAGAACTTTGCCTTTCTGTCTGTTATAAACCTGCTTAAAGGGACATTTTTACTTTTACAAGCTGTACAAGAAAACTTTGCCATTCTGTTTGTTCTAAACCTGCTAAAAAGGGACATTTACTTTTACAATCTGCAAGAGAGAACTTTGCCTTTCTGTTTGTTATACACCTGCTTAAAAGGGACTTTTACTTTTACAAGCTGCAAAAGAGAACTTTTCCTTTGTTTTACAAGCCTGCTAAAGAGGACCTTTTTTCAGAAGCTTCAAGTAAGAGCATTTCCTTTTTGTTCTTTGTACTGCTTAAAGGGACGTTTTATCCTTTGTGGCTTTCCTGCATTCTGGAACAATATTCATTTTAGTTATCCTCTAATCTGCTTCCTGAGTGGGTCACGTCCTGGATATTTCTCAGTGTGCTAGCGTGTGCTTTCAATTCACGCTAGCAGTTGGGTTACATCCCGGATTGATTCCAGAGCGGCTGACATAATGCTAATTGCAGTTGCCTGCCTGCCAATGTGTGTGCCCGGCCCACTTGCCCAGTGCCACCACTCATATCTGGTGTAACAGTAGTGTAAATAATTAAAAAAACAAAACTTTTTTGACTGTGAAACATCAGTCTGCTAGTGTAATCTAATTGCAGTTGCCTGCCTGCTAGCATGTGTGCCAGGCCCACTTGCCCAGTGCCACCACTCATATCTGGTGTAACAGTAGTGTAAATAATTTAAAAAAAAAAGTTTTTTGACTGTGAAACATCAGTCTGCTAGTGTAATCTAATTGCAGCTGCCTGCCTGCTAGCGTGTGTGCCAGGCCCACTTGCCCGGTGCCACCACTCATATCTGGTGTAACAGTAGTGTAAATAATTAAAAAAAAAAAATTTGACTGTGAAACATCAGTCTGCTAGTGTAATCTAATTGCAGTTGCCTGTCTGCCAGCGTGTGTGCCAGGCCCACTTGCCCAGTGCCACCACTCATATCTGGTGTAACAGTAGTGTAAATAATTAAAAAAAAAAAAAAATTTTTGACTGTGAAACATCAGTCTGCTAGTGTAATCTAATTGCAGTTGCTTGCCTGCTAGCGTGTGTGCCAGTCCCACTTGCCCAGTGCCACCACTCATATCTGGTGTAACAGTAGTGTAAATAATTTAAAAATAAAAAACTTTTTTGACTGTGAAACATCAGTCTGCTAGTGTAATCTAATTGCAGTTGCCTGCCTGCCAGCGTGTGTGCCCGGCCCACTTGCCCAGTGCCACCACTCATATCTGGTGTAACAGTAGTGTAAATAATAAAAAAAAAAAAACTTTTTTGACTGTGAAACATCAGTCTGCTAGTGTAATCTAATTGCAGTTGCCTGCCTGCTAGCGTGTGTGCCAGGCCCACTTGCCCAGTGCCACCACTCATATCTGGTGTAACAGTAGTGTAAATAATTTTTAAAAAAAAACTTTTTTGACTGTGAAACATCAGTCTGCTAGTGTAATCTAATTGCAGTTGCCTGCCTGCTAGCGTGTGTGCCAGGCCCACTTGCCCGGTGCCACCACTCATATCTGGTGTAACAGTAGTGTAAATAATTTTTAAAAAAAAACTTTTTTGACTGTGAAACATCAGTCTGCTAGTGTAATCTAATTGCAGTTGCCTGCCTGCTAGCGTGTGTGCCAGGCCCACTTGCCCGGTGCCACCACTCATATCTGGTGTAACAGTAGTGTAAATAATTAAAAAAAAAAAAAACTTTTTTGACTGTGAAACATCAGTCTGCTAGTGTAATCTAATTGCAGTTGCTTGCCTGCTAGCATGTGTGCCAGGCCCACTTGCCCAGTGCCACCACTCATATCTGGTGTAACAGTAGTGTAAATAATTTAAAAATAAAAAACTTTTTTGACTGTGAAACATCAGTCTGCTAGTGTAATCTAATTGCAGTTGCCTGCCTGCCTGCCAACGTGTGTGCCCGGCCCACTTGCCCAGTGCCACCACTCATATCTGGCGTAACAGTAGTGTAAATAATTTTAAAAAAAAAAAAATTTGACTGTGAAACATCAGACTGCTAGTGTAATCTAATTGCAGTTGCCTGCCTCCTAGCGTGTGTGCCAGGCCCACTTGCCCAGTGCCACCACTCATATCTGGTGTAACAGTAGTGTAAATAATTTAAAAAAAAAACTTTTTGACTGTGAAACATCAGTCTGCTAGTGTAATCTAATTGCAGTTGCTTGCCTGCTAGCGTGTGTGCCAGTCCCACTTGCCCAGTGCCACCACTCATATCTGGTGTAACAGTAGTGTAAATAATTTAAAAATAAAAAACTTTTTTGACTGTGAAACATCAGTCTGCTAGTGTAATCTAATTGCAGTTGCCTGCCTGCCAGCGTGTGTGCCCGGCCCACTTGCCCAGTGCCACCACTCATATCTGGTGTAACAGTAGTGTAAATAATAAAAAAAAAAAAACTTTTTTGACTGTGAAACATCAGTCTGCTAGTGTAATCTAATTGCAGTTGCCTGCCTGCTAGCGTGTGTGCCAGGCCCACTTGCCCAGTGCCACCACTCATATCTGGTGTAACAGTAGTGTAAATCATTTTTTAAAAAAAACTTTTTTGACTGTGAAACATCAGTCTGCTAGTGTAATCTAATTGCAGTTGCCTGCCTGCTAGCGTGTGTGCCAGGCCCACTTGCCCGGTGCCACCACTCATATCTGGTGTAACAGTAGTGTAAATAATTTTTAAAAAAAAACTTTTTTGACTGTGAAACATCAGTCTGCTAGTGTAATCTAATTGCAGTTGCCTGCCTGCTAGCGTGTGTGCCAGGCCCACTTGCCCGGTGCCACCACTCATATCTGGTGTAACAGTAGTGTAAATAATTAAAAAAAAAAAAAACTTTTTTGACTGTGAAACATCAGTCTGCTAGTGTAATCTAATTGCAGTTGCTTGCCTGCTAGCATGTGTGCCAGGCCCACTTGCCCAGTGCCACCACTCATATCTGGTGTAACAGTAGTGTAAATAATTTAAAAATAAAAAACTTTTTTGACTGTGAAACATCAGTCTGCTAGTGTAATCTAATTGCAGTTGCCTGCCTGCCTGCCAACGTGTGTGCCCGGCCCACTTGCCCAGTGCCACCACTCATATCTGGCGTAACAGTAGTGTAAATAATTTAAAAAAAAAAAAAATTTGACTGTGAAACATCAGACTGCTAGTGTAATCTAATTGCAGTTGCCTGCCTCCTAGCGTGTGTGCCAGGCCCACTTGCCCAGTGCCACCACTCATATCTGGTGTAACAGTAGTGTAAATAATTTAAAAAAAAAACTTTTTTACTGTGAAACATCAGTCTGCTAGTGTAATCTAATTGCAGTTGCCTACCTGCCAACGTGTGTGCCCGGCCCACTTGCCCAGTGCCACCACTCATATCTGGTGTAACAGTAGTGTAAATAATTAAAAAAAAAAAAAACTTTTTTGACTGTGAAACATCAGTCTGCTAGTGTAATCTAATTGCAGTTGCCTGCCTGCTAGCGTGTGTGCCAGGCCCACTTGCCCAGTGCCACCACTCATATCTGGTGTAACAGTAGTGTAAATAATAAAAAAAAAAAAAAAAAACTTTTTTGACTGTGACACATCAGTCTGATAATGTAATTCTAATTGCAGTTGCCTGCCTGCCAACGTGTGTGCCCGGCCCACTTGCCCAGTGCCACCACTCATATCTGGTGTAACAGTAGTGTAAATAATTAAAAAAAAAAAACTTTTTTGACTGTGAAACATCAGTCTGCTAGTGTAATCTAATTGCAGTTGCCTGCCTGCTAGCGTGTGTGCCAGGCCCACTTGCCCAGTGCCACCACTCATATCTGGTGTAACAGTAGTGTAAATAATTTTTTAAAAAAAACTTTTTTGACTGTGAAACATCAGTCTGCTAGTGTAATCTAATTGCAGTTGCCTGCCTGCTAGCGTGTGTGCCAGGCCCACTTGCCCGGTGCCACCACTCATATCTGGTGTAACAGTAGTGTAAATAATTTTAAAAAAAAAACTTTTTTGACTGTGAAACATCAGTCTGCTAGTGTAATCTAATTGCAGTTGCCTGCCTGCTAGCGTGTGTGCCAGGCCCACTTGCCCGGTGCCACCACTCATATCTGGTGTAACAGTAGTGTAAATAATTAAAAAAAAAAAAAACTTTTTTGACTGTGAAACATCAGTCTGCTAGTGTAATCTAATTGCAGTTGCTTGCCTGCTAGCATGTGTGCCAGGCCCACTTGCCCAGTGCCACCACTCATATCTGGTGTAACAGTAGTGTAAATAATTTAAAAATAAAAAACTTTTTTGACTGTGAAACAGTCTGCTAGTGTAATCTAATTGCAGTTGCCTGCCTGCCTGCCAACGTGTGTGCCCGGCCCACTTGCCCAGTGCCACCACTCATATCTGGCGTAACAGTAGTGTAAATAATTTAAAAAAAAAAAAATTTTGACTGTGAAACATCAGACTGCTAGTGTAATCTAATTGCAGTTGCCTGCCTCCTAGCGTGTGTGCCAGGCCCACTTGCCCAGTGCCACCACTCATATCTGGTGTAACAGTAGTGTAAATAATTAAAAAAAAAAACTTTTTTACTGTGAAACATCAGTCTGCTAGTGTAATCTAATTGCAGTTGCCTACCTGCCAACGTGTGTGCCCGGCCCACTTGCCCAGTGCCACCACTCATATCTGGTGTAACAGTAGTGTAAATAATTAAAAAAAAAAAAAACTTTTTTGACTGTGAAACATCAGTCTGCTAGTGTAATCTAATTGCAGTTGCCTGCCTGCTAGCGTGTGTGCCAGGCCCACTTGCCCAGTGCCACCACTCATATCTGGTGTAACAGTAGTGTAAATAATAAAAAAAAAACAAAAAACTTTTTTGACTGTGACACATCAGTCTGATAATGTAATTCTAATTGCAGTTGCCTGCCTGCCAACGTGTGTGCCCGGCCCACTTGCCCAGTGCCACCACTCATATCTGGTGTAACAGTAGTGTAAATAATTAAAAAAAAAAAACTTTTTTGACTGTGAAACATCAGTCTGCTAGTGTAATCTAATTGCAGTTGCCTGCCTGCTAGCGTGTGTGCCAGGCCCACTTGCCCAGTGCCACCACTCATATCTGGTGTAACAGTAGTGTAAATAATTTAAAAAAAAAAAAACTTTTTTGACTGTGAAACATGTCTGCTAGTGTAATCTGTCAAACATCAGTCTGCTTTTTTGTGTCAGGTTCACAGCGTATACTGTGCCCACTTGAACAGTGCCACCACTCACCACTCATATCTTGTTTAATAGTAGTGTAAGTGTACATTTAAAAAAAAATGACAGGCAGAGGCAGGCCACCCCGCAGGTGCCGTTGTGGTCGTGGTGCTGTGATTCCCTTTGGCCATAGAATAATGCCCAGTGTTCAGAGGCCACGTCCCATGAACTCAAAAAGTTCTGAGGAGGACATAGTTGACTTTTTAACACAGGACACCCAATCTTCTATAGCTTCCGCTCCGAACCTTGACGCACCATCCTCCTCCAGCTTATCTTCGGGCACCTCTCAAGTTACCACCACTCGCCCGCCTGCCGCCACCACCAACACTAGCACCACAGCCGCTTCACTTGATCTGTCAGAGGAGTTTTTTACACATCAGTTGGAAGAAATGAGTGATGCGCAACCATCATTGACAGAGGATGTAGATAACAGTGATATGTCTCAGTCAGGCAGCATTACAGACATGGACGTACGGTGTGATGATGATGATGATGTTGTACCCGCTGCTGCTTCCTTTGTTGATTTGTCAGATAAGAGTGAAGCGGTTGATGATGACTATGCGTCCGTGGATGTCACATGGGTGCCTGCTAGAAGAGAAGAAGAACAGGGGGAAAGTTCAGATGGGGAGACAGAGAGGAGGAGGAGGAGGAGACGAGTTGGAAGCAGGGGGAGGTCGTCGCAAGGAGCTAGTGGCACAGTCAGACAGCATGCATCGGCACCCGGGGTCAGCCAAACAGCACGCCAATCAACGCATGCTGTTGCCACCACCAGAATGCCATCATCGCAGAGCTCAGCAGTGTGGCATTTTTTGTGTGTGTCTGCCTCTGACAACAGCGATGCCATTTGCAACCTGTGCCAAAAGAAACTGAGTCGTGGGAAGTGCAACACCCACCTAGGTACAACTGCTTTGCGAAGGCACATGATCGCACATCACAAACGCCTATGGGATCAACACATGAGTAGAAGCAGCACACAAACTCAAAGCCGCCATCCTCCTCCTGGTCCAGCATCTTCAGCCACGTCAACCACTGCTGTCCTCCTTGCCCCCTCTCAACCATCCGCCACTCCGTCTCTCTTCCGGAGCAGTTCCTGCTCATCTGCCCACAGTCAGGTGTCTGTCAAGGACATGTTTGAGCGTAAGAAGCCAATGTCACAAAGTTACCCCCTTGCCCGGCATCTGACAGCTGGCTTGTCTGAACTCTTAGCCCACCAGCTTTGACCATACAAGCTGGTGGAGTCTGAGGCGTTCAAAAAATTTGTAGCTATTGGGACACCGCAGTGGAAGGTACCCGGCCGAAATTTCTTTTCACAAAAGGCAATCCCCAACCTGTACTCGATTGTGCGAAAGGAAGTAATGGCATGTCTGGCACACAGTGTTGGGGCAAGGGTCCATATGATCACTGATAGCTGGTCTGCAAAGCATGGTAAGGGCAGGTATATCACCTACACTGCGCATTGGGTAAACCTGCTGACGGCTGCCAAGCATGGAATGCGTGGCTCTGCAGAGGAGGAGTTGGTGACACCGCCACGACTTGCAGGCAGGCCTGCTGCCACCTCCTCTACTCCTCCTACTCCATCCTCTTCCATAACCTCCTCGGCTGAGTCCTCTTCTGCTGCTGCGTCTTGCTCCACATCAACGGCACCCCCCCAGCTCCGCAGGTACTATTCCACATCCCGGATACGGCAGTGTCACGCCGTCTTGGGGTTGACTTGCCTGAAAGCAGAGAGTCACACCGGACCAGCACTCCTGTCCGCCCTGAACGCACAGGTGGATCAGTGTCTGACTCCGCACCAACTGGAGATCGGCAAAGTGGTTTCTGACAACGGAAGTAATTTGGTGGCGGCATTGAAATTGGGCAAGTTGACACATGTGCCGTGCATGGCACATGTGTGTAATCTGATCGTACAACGCTTTGTGCATAAGTACCCAGGCTTACGGGACGTCCTGAAGCAGGCCAGGAAGGTGTGTGGCCATTTGAGGCGTTCCTACACGGCCATGGCGCACTTTTCCGATATCCAGCGGCAAAACAACATGCCAGTGAGGCGCTTGATTTGCGACAGCCCGACACGTTGGAATTCAACACTCCTAATGTTCGACCGCCTGCTCCAACAAGAAAAAGCCGTTAACGAGTATTTGTATGACCGCGGTGCTAGGACAGCCTCTGCGGAGCTGGGAATTTTTTTTGCCACGTTACTGGGCGCTCATGCGCAATGCCTGTAGGCTCATGCGTCCTTTTGAGGAGGTGACAAACCTAGTCAGTCGCACCGAAGGCACCATCAGCGACATCATACCATTTGTTTTCTTCCTGGAGCGTGCCCTGCGAAGAGTGCTGGATCAAGCCGTAGATGAGCGTGAAGAGGAAGAGTTGTGGTCACCATCACCACCAGAAACAGCCTTATCAGCATCGCTTGCTGGACCTGCGGCAACGCTGGAAGAGGATTGTGAGGAAGAGGAGTCACAGGAGGAATGTGGCTTTGAGGAGGAGGAGGAAGACCAACTACAACAGGCATCCCAGGGTGCTCATTGTCACCTATCTGGTACCCGTGGTGTTGTACATGGCTGGGGGGAAGAAGATACCTTCAGTGACATCACTGAGGACGAGGAACGGGACATGAGTAGCTCGGCATCCAACCTTGTGCAAATCGGGTCTTTTATGCTGTCGTGCCTGTTGAGGGACCCTCGTATAAAAAAAGCTGAAGGAGAACGACCTGTACTGGGTGTCCACGCTACTAGACCCCATTATAAGCATAAAGTGCCAGAAATGTTACCGAATTACAACAAGTCGGAAAGGATGCAGCATTTCCAAAATAAATTAAAAAGTATGCTTTACACAGCGTATAAGGGTGATGTCCCAGCCCAACCTGAATCTAACAGGGGAAGAGCTGAAAGTAATCCTCCGACTCCCACAACCACGCCGGCAAGGACAGGACGCTTTACAGACGTGTTGTTGATGGAGGACATGCAGAGCTTTTTAACTCCTATGCATCGCCACAGCCCTTCGGGGTCCACCCTCAGAGAACGACTAGACCGACAGGTAGCAGACTACCTTGCCTTAACTGCAGATCCCGACACTCTGAGGAGCGATGAACCCCTTGACTACTGGGTGTGCAGGCTTGACCTGTGGCCTGAGCTATCCCTATTTGCAATAGAACTTCTGGCCTGCCCCGCTTCAAGTGTCCTGTCAGAAAGGACCTTCAGTGCAGCAGGAGGTATTGTCACTGAGAAGAGAAGTCGCCTAGGTCAAAAAAGTCTAGATTACCTCACCTTTATTAAGATGAATGAGGGATGGATCCCGAAGGGACTGACATTGGGCGATACATTCAAGTAAAAAAGGCCTGACGAGATGAGCTGCCTTGGGCTAAAAATGGTCCACACGCTGCTGTATTTTATATTCAAATGCCGGATGACTTGCGTGACTTATCCGCCACCAGCTAGGGTTCAAGCCGCAATGTTTTAGGGCACTTTCTGCCTGGGAAACAAACATTAATTTTTCTGCTACAGCAGCGGCTGCAACAATACCTAATTTTTCAGGCATGTGTACATGCCAAATTTTTCTGGCCTCTGGTGCTGCACTGTGGCTTCAAAAACAAAACAAAAAAAAAGACACTTAACAGGATTAAACTGAGAGGAATAGTACTACTTAACACACCACTCCTATCTGGTGGCACATTAGATTGCACACGCAGTGTCCCAAATTTGAAGTAGGAGGACCGACCAAGCATCTTTTTCCATCTCCCGGTTCCTAAAATCCATGCCATATACACATCCCCTGATAGGGGACACCGCAGTGGAAGGTACCCGGCCGAAATTTCTTTGCACAAAAGGCAATCCCCAACCTGTACTCGATTGTGCAAAAGAAAGTAACCTTACCATGGGTCCCAGACCACACGTCTTGTAATTCTCTGTCTGGGAAATTATCTATCTATCAAATCTATCTATTTATCTATCAAATCTATCTATCTGTCTATCGTATCTATCAAATGTATATTGCATCTATTGATCTATCTAATCTATGTATCTATCTATCAAATCTATCTATCTCGTGGCCGGACTGTTTTGGGACAGCCACTTGTGTTTTGGCCAAATGTCCGTCGGACAAATGTCCGTCAACCAAATGTCCGTCGGCTAAAAGTCCGGCAACGATTGCACGCACAGTGCCCCAAATTTGAAGTAGGAGGACCGACCAAGCATCTTTTTCCATCTCCCGGTTCCTAAAATCCATGCCATATACACCTCCCCCGATAGGGGGAGTAACAGGTATTAAACTGATCAGAATAGTACTGCTTAACACACCACTCATATCTGGTGGCACAGTAGATTGCACGCGCAGTGCCCCAAATTTGAAGTAGGAGGACCGACCAAGCATCTTTTTCCATCTCCCGGTTCCTAAAATCCATGCCATATACACCTCCCCCGATAGGGGGAGTAACAGGTATTAAACTGATCAGAATAGTACTGCTTAACACACCACTCATATCTGGTGGCACAGTAGATTGCACGCGCAGTGCCCCAAATTTGAAGTAGGAGGACCGACCAAGCATCTTTTTCCATCTCCCGGTTCCTATAATCCATGCCATATACACGTCCCCTGGCGCCGCAACTGCCTCTGGGAACCTTACCATGGGTCCCAGACCGCACGTCTTGTAATTCTCTGTCTGGGAAATTATATATCTATCAAATCTATCTATTTATCTATCAAATCTATCTAACTATCTATCGTATCTATCAAATGTATATTGCATCTAATGATCTATCTAATCTATGTATCTATCTATCTATCTATCTATCAAATCTATCTATCTCGTGGCCGGACTGTTTTGTGACAGCCACTTGTGTTTCGGCCAAATGTCCGTCGGACAAATGTCCGTCGGCTAAAAGTCCAGCCATGATTGCACGCGCAGTGCCCCAAATTTGAAGTAGGAGGACCGACCAAGCATCTTTTTCCATCTCCCGGTTCCTAAAATCCATGCCATATACACGTCCCCTGGCGCCGCAACTGCCTCTGGGAACCTTACCATGGGTCCCAGACCGCACGTCTTGTAATTCTCTGTCTGGGAAATTATATATCTATCAAATCTATCTATTTATCTATCAAATCTATCTAACTATCTATCGTATCTATCAAATGTATATTGCATCTATTGATCTATCTGATCTATGTATCTATCTATCAAATCTATCTATCTCGTGGCCGGACTGTTTTGTGACAGCCACTTGTGTTTCGGCCAAATGTCCGTCGGCTAAAAGTCCGGCCACGATTGCATGCGCAGTGCCCCAAATTTGAAGTAGGAGGACCGACCAAGCATCTTTTTACATTTCCCGGTTCCTAAAATCCATGCCATATACACGTCCCCTGGCGCCGCAACTGCCTCTGGGAACCTTACTATGGGTCCGAGACCGCACGTCTTGTAATTCTCTGTCTGGGAAATTATATATCTATCAAATCTATCTATTTATCTATCAAATCTATCTATCTATCGTATCTATCAAATGTATATTGCATCTATTGATCTATCTATCTAATCTATGTATCTATGTATCTATCTATCTCGTGGTTGTGCAAATGGACTGTTTGTGGTTGTTTGCGGTGCGTTAAACGGGGAGTTTGGTCTGTCACTGTGAAGCGGGCGTAACCCTTACACTACCTGATCGATACAACATCATACCTGATGTTTTAAAGCACGTTATTCCAAACAATTTAGGAATGTTAGGTGATTTATGCCCTTTATGGATTAAAACCAGACTCTGCATCAACTATGTAATTTTCCGTGGGAGTTTTGCCATGTATCCCCCTCCGGCATGCCACAGTCCAGGTGTTAGCCCCCTTGAAACAACTTTTCCATCACTATTGTGGCCAGAAAGAGTCCCTGTGGGTTTTAAAATTCGCCTGCCTATTGAAGTCAATGGCGGTTCGCCCGTTCGCGAACAGTTGCGGAAGTTCGAGTCCGCCGTTCGCAAACGGAAAATTTTCAATTCGCGACATCCCGGTTCCTAAAATCCATGCCATAAACACCTCCCCCGATAGGAGGAGTAACAGGTATTAAACTGATCAGAATAGTACTACTTAACACACCACTCATATCTGGTGGCACAGTAGATTGCACGCGCAGTGCCCCAAATTTGAAGTAGGAGGACCGACCAAGCATCTTTTTCCATCTCCCGGTTCCTAAAATCCATGCCATATACACGTCCCCTGGCGCCGCAACTGCCTCTGGGAACCTTACCATGGGTCCCAGACCGCACGTCTTGTAATTCTCTGTCTGGGAAATTATATATCTATCAAATCTATCTATTTATCTATCAAATCTATCTAACTATCTATCGTATCTATCAAATGTATATTGCATCTATTGATCTATCTGATCTATGTATCTATCTATCAAATCTATCTATCTCGTGGCCGGACTGTTTTGTGACAGCCACTTGTGTTTCGGCCAAATGTCCGTCGGCTAAAAGTCCGGCCACGATTGCATGCGCAGTGCCCCAAATTTGAAGTAGGAGGACCGACCAAGCATCTTTTTACATTTCCCGGTTCCTAAAATCCATGCCATATACACGTCCCCTGGCGCCGCAACTGCCTCTGGGAACCTTACTATGGGTCCGAGACCGCACGTCTTGTAATTCTCTGTCTGGGAAATTATATATCTATCAAATCTATCTATTTATCTATCAAATCTATCTATCTATCGTATCTATCAAATGTATATTGCATCTATTGATCTATCTATCTAATCTATGTATCTATGTATCTATCTATCTCGTGGTTGTGCAAATGGACTGTTTGTGGTTGTTTGCGGTGCGTTAAACGGGGAGTTTGGTCTGTCACTGTGAAGCGGGCGTAACCCTTACACTACCTGATCGATACAACATCATACCTGATGTTTTAAAGCACGTTATTCCAAACAATTTAGGAATGTTAGGTGATTTATGCCCTTTATGGATTAAAACCAGACTCTGCATCAACTATGTAATTTTCCGTGGGAGTTTTGCCATGTATCCCCCTCCAGCATGCCACAGTCCAGGTGTTATCCCCCTTGAAACAACTTTTCCATCACTATTGTGGCCAGAAAGAGTCCCTGTGGGTTTTAAAATTCGCCTGCCTATTGAAGTCAATGGCGGTTCGCCCGTTCGCGAACAGTTGCGGAAGTTCGAGTCCGCCGTTCGCAAACGGAAAATTTTCAATTCGCGACATCACTATATGCCAGAACAAACCAGCTACTTCTAGCCAAAGCAAGAAGGATTAGGTAACACAATCTATGGGAGTGTTCATTTAAAGCGAAAAAAACAAAATCAATGTTTTCAAAGGGTTTTTTATGACAAAAATATGTATTTATTTATTTTTTGTAAGGTTACATTAAAGGGACAGTCTACACCAGAATTGTTATTGTTTAAAAAGATAGACAATCCCTTTATTACCCGTTCCGCAGTTTTGCATAACCAACACTGTAAAATTAATACACTTATTACCGTTGTGATTACCTTGTATCTAAGCCTCTGCAGATTTCCCCCTTATTTCAATTCTTTTCACAGACTTTTATTTTAGTCAATCAGTGCTGACTTCTAAGTAACTCCACGTGCGGGAGCTCAATGGTATCCATAAGGCACACATTAACTAATGCCCTTCAGTTGTGAAAAAAAGTCAAAATGCAATCAGATAAGAGGCGGCCTTCAAGGGCTAATACATTAGCATATGACCCTACCTAGGTTTAGCTTTCAACTAAGAATACAAAGCAAAATCGATAATTGGAAAGTTGTTTAAAATGACATGCCCTATCTGAATCATGAAAGTTTATTTTTGACTAGACTCTCTCTTTAAGCTGAATATGGACATTTTTCCCATTGATTAAAAAAGTCTACCAAAATATGTATATTGTCTGTCTTGTTAAACAGAATGTACGTAACATTTACAAACCATACTATATAGTTATAGGTAATTAAATACAAGTAATTTGATTACCTGACAAGTAACAATTATAAATCATTTCAACTGAATATTAAATTTGCAGCTATTATTCTATGCAAGACGTGTGCCATGATAGCAAATTTAGTTATGCTTGTGGGATGTTTATCCATAGAGCAAATTAGGACACATTGGAAATTATCTCTCAACTCTAAAAATAGATTTTGTTATTCGAACCTAAAACCTGAGACAGATGTTTAGTCTCCTAGTGATTTGCTTCGTGCCAGTAACAAGAGATGTCAGGGTTTTTGTTTGTAAAATATAATTCTGCAGAAAATGATCAGGATTACACTAATAGCACTGGAGGGGCCAGAACTGTATTCACAGTGTGTGTAATCCATTATCTGAAAAAAATACCAGTGAATGTGAAGCCTGATGAGAATGTAGCTCAGAGCAGGGGGGTTTCTAGAGCATATCTGTGGGGGTGAAATGTTATATATCAAGGGCATAGGCGTAATGAGTTTTCTACTTCTTCCATCTTTATATTTCAATACATGACATTTTCAAGAAGCCTTCCAGGATTGAGAGGTCTAAGAGGTGTCAGACATGGGCGGGGCCATGGGTTTTAAGTGGATGGAGCTGCAGCCAATGGGAGAGTGTAACAGGTGTTTTTTTTTTTTTTTTTTAATTATATATTTACTAGCCATTTCAGTATGCAATTACATGAAATTAGAAATGTAAATAATCAATTACATTCAACGGCATTATTAAAAAATTCACAATATACATCTGTGCAGAAAAAAAAAGGAGCAAAATAATGCTAATATTGCCGTCAATCAGATAATAAAAAAATAAAAAAAAACATATTAAGCATTGTAAAATGAACTATGCCATACATTACAAATATAAACAATATTAAGTACTCTAGCTTGAGGTTAACATACATATATTTGCTATCTAAGTATTGCTATTAATTAACAATATTTATGGTTTCAAAGATAGATAGATACATTTGCATACCAAATGGTGGTTTTCTTAATAAACTAAAAAAAACTAAGAAAAAAAAAAAAAGTAAACAACAGCACCAGAGTCCAGACCCCTTCCCCGTCCCCATCCTCCCCTTGCGCCCCTCCAACCTCTTATTTAATCAGGATATTCCCTATTTGCAATGGCCATTTCCATGTAGATAGAGCCCCTGAATGGAGAGATTATTTGCTTCTGTATTTCTTCAGGAAAGCTGAGAATTATACTTTTCCATTTATAGCAAAATTGTTTAATTTGAGATTCGGAATTTACTGAGGTATCCATTTGTTCCAATATTAATTGATTTTTGAGCGTCTGAATGAATTCCTTTAAACTTGGAGCTTTATTAGATTTCCAGTATTTCAGAATTAGCAGTCTTCCCGTAATGATTATCATCTTTAGTTGACGGGTATTTTTAATCAGGGATTCTTCTTGGTCAATGAAGAAGAAAACCTGTTTATCTTTTAAATATATGTTACTTTGATTAATTTTATTAATCCAGTTAGTTATTTTGTGCCAACATTTCTTAATCTTAGTGCAATTCTAAAAACAGTGCTCTAGATCTGCATTTATGGTTTTACATTTATGACAACGTGCCAGTGTTTTATCCCCTCTGGCTTTCACCTTGGGTGTAATATAAGTTCTATTTATAACTTTCGTATGGGATTCCCTCCATGAGGAGGAAGTTGTTGTTCTGTCCAAAAGATTAAAGCTTTCCTGTATTCTTTCTGGTGCAATCTGCCAGGTATCTGCTAATCTTTGCAGGTTATTATGGCCATAGGAAGCAATAATTATTTTATATATAGTTGAAATGCTGTATCTACCTGCCTTAAAAAGAGTTACCACAGGTTCTAATTTGTTCCACGCCTCTGCCTCTATATTATTCTGCGAAATTCCTTGTATATAATGCCTTATTTGTAGGAAGGCAAAGAATTCTCTATTTGTTACATCAAATTCCTGCTTAATTTTTATAAAGGTTTTACACTCCCTTGACTCTTTATCTATTACTTGTGTAACCATCTTAATTCCTTTCAGCGCCCAATTTTTCAAGATCTTAGATTCTAGGCCTGGAATAAAGTTAGGGTTTCCCTGAATAGGGAGATATTTAGAATAAGACATGTCTAGCTGTCTGAGTATTTTTTGCCATGCCATAATTATCGACTGAATAATAGGGTATCGTCTAATTTTATACGGGCATTTGTCCACAGGAATGTGAAGAACTGCACATAAAGAAAATGGATATACTAGGATTTCTTCTAGTGGTAGTACTGCGTGATAGTCTGCTCCCGGTAACCAATCTATGGCTACCTTCCCAAGACAGGCTAAATTATAAACCTCTATGTTCGGTAACGCAAGTCCTCCTTCCCTTCTAAATAATGTGAGTTTCTTATATGATATTGCCCTCCTTTTCTTACCCCCAAAAAATTGTGTACATGCTTGTTTAAATGCATTAAGCTCCTGCTTTTTTATAAGAATTGGTAAATTTTGCATTAAATAAAGCAATTTAGGAAATAACAAAATGTTTATTAGATTAATTTTGCCAGTTAAAGTAAGCTTACATTTTGCCCACTTTTCCATGTCATGTTTTATTTTAAGGAAAATTTTTAAGATAGTTAAAATTGTACAATTTTTTTAAAATTAATCGATAATTTAATGCCCAGATAAACAAAAAATTATTTTGCCTCTTTGAAAGGGGGGGATTGCAATGAATTCTTATTTTTACTTAACCAATAAATTTCTGATTTTAAGGAATTAACTTTCGGCTAGATTTAGAGTTTTGTCGGTAAAGACCCACGTAGCTAACGCTGCTTTTTTTCCCAATGCACCCTTCCAACAACGCTGGTATTTATAGTTGTCTGAGGGGCTGCGTTAGGCTCAAAAAAGGGTGCGTTGAGCCAAATGTAGCTCCACTTCAACCCTCAATACCAGCGCTGCTTACGGTAGCGATAAGCTGGAAAAACGTGCTCGTGCACAATATCCCCATAGGAAACAATGGGGCATTTTGGGCTGAAAAAAACCTAACACCTGCAAAAAAGCAGCGTTCAGCTCCTAACGCAGCCCCATTGTTTCCTATGGGAAAACACTCTCTAAGTCTGCAACTAACACCCTAACATGTACCCCGAGTCTAAACACCCCTAACCTTACACTTATTAACCCCTAATCTGCCGCCCCCGCTATCGCTGACACCTGCATTATATTATTAACCCCTAATCTGCCGCTCCGGACCCCGTCACAACCTACATTATCCCTATGAACCCCTAATCTGCTGCCCCTAACACCACTGACCCCTATATTATATTTATTAACCCCTAATCTGCCCCCCCCCCAACATCGCCGCTACCTTACCTACACTTATTAACCCCTAATCTGCCGACCGGACCTCGCCGCCACTATAATAAATGTATTAACCCCTAAACCTAAGTCTAACCCTAACAACCCCCTAACATAAATATAATTTAAATGAAACGAAATAATATTCCTAAAAATAACTAAATTATTCCTATTTAAAACTAAATACTTACCTATAAAATAAACACTAATATAGCTACAATATAACTAATAGTTACATTGTAGCTATTTTAGGATTTATATTTATTTTACAGGCAACTTTGTATTTATTTTAACTAGGTACAATAGCTATTAAATAGTTAATAACTATTTAATAGCTACCTAGTTAAAATAATTACAAAATTACCTGTAAAATAAATCCTAACCTAAGTTACAAATACACCTAACACTACACTATCAATAAATTAATTAAAGAAATTAACTACAATTATCTAAACTAAAATACAATAAAATAAACTATTCTATAATACAAAAAAAACAGTAAATTACAAAAAATAAAAAAGAATTACAATAAGTTTAAACTAATTACACCTAATCTAAGCCCCCCTAATAAAATAAAAAAGCCCCCCAAAATAAAAAATTCCCTACCCTATTCTAAACTACCAAAGTAATTAGCTCTTTTACCAGCCCTTAAAAGGGCTTTTTGCGGGGCATTGCCCCAAAGTAATCAGCTCTTTTACCTGAAAATAAAATTACATTACCCCCCAACATTACAACCCATCACCCACATACCCCTACTCTAACCCACCCAAATCCCCCCTTAAAAAAACCTATCGCTAACCCCTTGAAGATCTCCCTACCTTGAGTCGTCTTCACCAAGCCGAGCCGAATTCTTCATCCAAGGTGCGCAGAGGAGGTCCTTGATCCGGTAGAAGTCGTCATCCAAGCGGCAAAGAAGAGGTCCTCCATCCGGTAGAAGTGTTCATCCAGGCGGCGTCTTCAATCTTCATCCATCCGGAGTGGAGCGGAGCCATCTTCAACGGAGCCGACGCAGAGCCATCCTCTTCAACCGACAACTTCCCGACGAATGAAGGTTCCTTTAAGGGATGTCATCCAAGATGGTGTCCCTTCCATTCCGATTGGCTGATAGAATTCTATCAGCCAATCGGAATTAAGGTAGAAAAAATCTGATTGGCTGATGCAATCAGCCAATCAGATTGAAGTTCAATCCGATTGGCTGATCCAATCAGCCAATCGTATTGAACTCGCATTCTATTGGCTGTTCCACTCCGCTCCGGATGGATGAAGATTGAAGACGCCGCATGGATGAACACTTCTACCAGATGGAGGACCTCTTCTTTGCCGCTTGGATGACGACTTCTACCGGATCAAGGACCTCCTCTGCGCACCTTGGATGAAGAATTCGGCTCGGCTGGGTGAAGACGACTCAAGGTAGGGAGATCTTCAGGGGGTTAGCGATAGATTTTTTAAGGGGGGTTTGGGTGGGTTAGAGTAGGGGTATGTGGGTGGTGGGTTGTAATGTTGGGGGGGGGGTATTGTATTTTTATTTTCAGGTAAAAGAGCTGATTACTTTGGGGCAATGCCCCACAAAAAGCCCTTTTAAGGGCTGGTAAAAGAGCTGATTACTTTGGTAGTTTAGAATAGGGTAAAGAATTTTTTATTTTGGGGGGCTTTTTTATTTTATTAGGGGGGCTTAGATTAGGTGTAATTAGTTTAAACTTCTTGTAATTCTTTTTTTTTTTTGTATTATAGAATAGTTTATTTTATTGTATTTTATTTTAGGTAATTGTAGTTAATTTCTTTAATTAATTTATTGATAGTGTAGTGTATTTGTAACTTAGGTTAGGATTTATTTTACAGGTAATTTTGTAATTATTTTAACTAGGTAGCTATTAAATAGTTATTAACTATTTAATAGCTATTGTACCTAGTTAAAATAAATACAAAGTTGCCTGTAAAATAAATAAAAATCCTAAAATAGCTACAATGTAATTATTAGCTATATTGTAGCTATATTAGGGTTTATTTTATAGGTAAGTATTTATTTTTAAATAGGAATAATTTTGTTATTTTTAGGAATATTATTTCGTTTCATTTAAATTATATTTATGTTAGGGGGGTGTTAGGGTTAGACTTAGGTTTAGGGGTTAATAAATGTATTATAGTAGCGGCGACATTGCAGGCGGGAGATTAGGGGTTAATAATTGTCGGTAGGTGGCGGCGATGTTAGGGAGGGCAGATTAGTGGTTAATACTATTTATTCTAGTGTTTGCGAGGCGGGAGTGTGGCGGTTTAGGGGTTAATACATTTATTATAGTGACGGTGAGGTCCGGTCGGCAGATTAGGGGTTAATAAGTGTAGGTAAGGTAGCGGTGACATTGGGGAGCAGATTAGGGGTTAATAAATATAATATAGGGGTCGGCGATGTTAGGGGCAGCAGATTAGGGGTTCATAGGTATAATGTAGGTTGCGGCGGTGTCCGGTCGGCAGATTAGGGGTTAAAAAAATGTATTATAGTGGCGGCGATGTGGGGGGCCTCGGTTTAGGGGTACATAGGTAGTTTATGGGTTTTAGTGTACTTTGTAGCACAGTAGTTAAGAGCTTTATATTCCGGCGTTAGCCCATAAAGCTCTTAACTACTGACTTTTTTTGGCGGTAGGAGTCTTGTCGGTAGAGGGTCTATCGCTCACTTCTCCCTAGACTCCAAATACCAGCATAGGCAGATCCCATTGAAAAGATATGATACGCAATTGGCGTAAGGGGATCTGCGGTAGCCTAGAATCGCGGTAGGGAAGTGAGCGTTAGACCCTTTCCTGCCTGACTCTAAATACCAGCGGGCGGCCAAAAGCAGCGTTAGGACCCCTTAATGCTGCTTTTGATGGCTAACGCCAAACTCTAAATCTAGGTGAGTGTAACCTGCAAAGGCCCTGAAGTCTTGTAATATTTGAGTTAAGGTTGGTATATTATTTTTTCTGTTAGATACTAGTACTAATAGGTCATCAGCATATAGCAGTGTTGTTATTCTCCTTTTGCCCAACCTGATCCCATCCAGTTCTTTCCTTAACAGTATAGCAAGGGGTTCCAGTGCCAAGTTAAACAAATAAGGGGACAATGGGCAACCCTGTCTTGATCCCTTATGTAAGGGAAAATAATCCAAAAGAGTGTCATTCACAATAACAGCCGCTGTAGATAGGTTATATATTGAACAAGTAAATTGCAGAAAAGGACCCTCGTCTCCATACTTTCTTAATGCTGTAAACAAATGATCCCATATGATGGAGTCGAAGGCCTTCTCTGTGTCAATTGAAATTATTGCTGCGTCTAATCCTAGTGTTGTGTATTCCTTGTCTGATTGGTTTTGAAAAAAATTAAGTATTAACTGGAGTTTACGTAAGTTATGCAAAGCGTTTCTGCCTGGCATAAAGCCTACTTGATCTTTATGAATTAATGAGCCGACAAGGGATTTAAATCTATAAGCAATATTTTGTAGTCGCTATTTAATAGCGAAATCGGTCTGTAAGAGCTGATATCTTCTGGATTTTTATTTTTTTTAAGGATCAAAGTTATAAGTGATGCAGCAAAATACTTTGAGCATGGAATATTCTCAATAAAATATTGATTAAATAGGGATGCTAACAGGGGTGCAATATCTTCAGAAAGGATCTTTTACAACTCCGCAGGAAGTTGATCTGGCCCTGCAGCCTTATTTGTTGACAATTTTTTAATTGCATTTGTTACCTCTGACACTGTAATAGGCGAATTCAGTTCATCTAATCTAGCCCTCTCTAACCTTGGGACCTGTATTTTTCCCCAGAAGTCATTTTTGATTTGCATATTTACTGCAGTTTCTGCATATACTTCCTGAAAATACAAGAATATATCATTTTGAATTTCTTTAATATTAGTAATTCGGCCTGATGGGGTCTTATTGGGTCCAATTGTATCCCTCCTTTTTTTAAATTTGGTTAGATTTGCGAGGAATTTTCCGGCTTTCCCTCCATGTCTAAAGAAGAAGTACCTTTTCCTAAGATCATCTTGCGCTACCTTTTGTGCTAAGAATATTTCTCTTTCCTTTTTAACTTTTTGATAAGCTGTCCATAATACCCTTGAGGGGTCACTAATGTAAGAATTATATATATTATGCAGCTGAGAAGCAAGCTCAATATCTCTAGACATATATTTACTCTTTTAAACTACCAAATATGCTTTGATTTCACCCCTTATCACAGCTTTAAAAGTCTCCCATAGAATTTCTAGTTTGACCTCTGATGTTGAATTGGTCTGAATAAAGTCTAACCATTTTATTCTTAGACATGCCTTAAATTGGGTATTTGTGGTGAGATATCTAGGGAAGAAAAACCTATTAAAATTGCTTTCTTGTAAACTATTTATTTTAAGATTCAAAGTAATAATAGTGTGGTCTGATATGATTATTTCTTGTATTTCAGACTTCATCTCTAACCTTAAAGGGACAGTATACACTCATTTTCATATAACTGCATGTAATAGACACTACTATAAAGAATAAGATGCACAGATACTGATATAAAAATCCAGTATAAAATGGTTTAAAAACGTACTTAGAAGCTTTCAATTTAACTCTGTTGAAAAGGCAGCTGGAAAGCCCACTGCAAGTGGGAAATAAGACACCCCCCCCCTCCCCCTTCTTTTGCATATGAAAAGACCCTTTACACAAACAGGAGCAAGCTGGAGAAGGTAGCTGACGGTATTCAAATTAAACTTTGGGGCTTGGTTAGGAGTCTTAAAATCAGAGCAATGTTATTTAAAAATAAGCAAAATTATAATTTTTTTAAAAAACAACAACTTTATGGGCTATATAAATAGATCATCTACAAAACATTTATGCAAAGAAAAAATGAGTGTATAATGGCCTTTAACATTTTTTCACTTACTAAAAAATAGTCTATCCTAGACATTGTACAATGTGAGTGAGACTCACATGAAAATTTTCTAGTATCTGGGTTTTGCACCCGCCAAATGTCTTTAAGATATAATGAACTACAAACATTCCTAAGTAATTTAACTTCCTGTTTACTGTTTTTATTTAATGAGGGTTTTAATCTATCTAATGTAGGATACCTGGCTAGATTAAAATCACCTGCAACAATTAAGTTATCTGAAAAACTGGATATCAATTTGTACTGTAGATTTGCCCAGAAGACTTTATCTATTTTATTAGGACCATAAACATTGCACAGTGTGAGCTTTGCTCCTGCTATTTCAAATTGGACAATAAGATACATTTCTTCTGGGTCTAGCTCCTTTCTTAAAATGTTATATTGAAGTTTTTTATGGAACAGGAGTGCAACTCCCTTTTTCCGATTTACACAAGGAGTACCAACCACTTCTCCCACCCAGTCATACTTAAATTTACTTAATGCAGACTCATTCAGGTGTGTTTCTTGTAGGAAAGCAATGTCAGTTGTATGTCTTTTTAACTGTGCCAGGATTTTTTTGTGTTTTTGCGGCGATGTAACGCCCCCCACATTCCAGGAGGCGAAATTAACTATATGAACCATTTAAGATTATCATAAATTCAAGCCACCTTACCAAATATGTAAAAATTCTAGGCATTAATTTCAATGAAGATAAGCAGGAGGAGGGGGGAGAGAGGAAGAAGAGGAGGGGGGGGGAGAAAATAAACAAAAAAAACCTGTCCCTTAAAAATAAAAAAAATATTGAACAGCATCAAGATCTTTAGCCGAAGCACATTCCATAGGCGGCTTATTCTCATAATCCATATATACATGTCTATAGTAATTTAAAACAACATTTTTGTAAATCATTATTTCAAAGTGGGATGGTTTTCACCTTTGCAAATTCCCTAACTTCCTCAGGAGTATTAAGAATCTTATTTTCACCATCTGTTAATATCTTAATTTTTGCAGGGTAAATAACCGTGGCTTTTATGCCTGCCTGTATTAGCTTTGTACATAAGGGGGTCATTTCTCTTCGTTTTTGAGATGTCTTGGCTGAATAGTCTTGAAACATTAACACAGATTTGCCTTCCATTATTAATGGGGTCTTCTGTCTATAATATTGCATAAGCTTGACCTTGTCCTGAAAATCAAGGTACCTAGCTATAATAGGCCTAGCCTTGATTGTTCCATCTGGTAATGTTTTTAATGGACCCAGTCGGTGTGCCCTCTCAACTACTAATGGTAGTACATTAGATGATATTCCTAGTCTCTGCGGTATTATTAAGGAAGTAAGGTTAAGTAGGTCTTGGTACTCATTTGTCTCTGGTATACCCAATAATCTGACATTATTACGTTGTGCGCGATCTTCCAAGTCATTTAGCTTATACTGTAAACTTGCTATGTGTAAACCTTGATCTTTCACTATTTGCTCTTGAGTCATCTTAGCATCCTCCAAATCAGAGATACGCTGCTCTGCCTCGTTTAGTCTTGACGTGAACTGTTTAATTTCTACAGTCAGGCTACTTATATCCATTTTGATTTGATCGAACTGAGGTAACATAAGTTCAGCTATCTGTTTAACTATATCTTGCGATTCTAATATAGTGGTATCTGTAATAGTAGCTATTGGAGGGGTATTCCCTGTGTTGTCAATGCTCACTTTATTTTTCCTGTCTCTAATTTTAACTGGCATATTGGTGATTGAGTTTTATAGTTCGTAATAAATTTCTCCATGTGAATGTGAAAGGCAAACATTTTTTTACCAAAAATACAGTGACATAAAAGTAAATAAGTGAGAAAATTTGGTTACACAATGAGTTGTGTTCTTATGCTAAGTATGTTGTCTATTGCCAATACCTAAAAAAAAGTTTTTTTTGTTTTTTTTTCTCCTTTTTTTTTTGTGTTATAAGATTGCAATTATCGGAGGTCAGCTGACCTTACGTGTAAATTGTGAACAAGTGGTTCCTGTATAAGAGTGCTCTATGTAACTATTAACTCATATAAAAAAATAAAGCAGTCTTAAATATCTGAGCTTAAGTAGACTTAGGGTAATAATAGAGCAATTTCAATATGTTATAAACAACATTTTACCAGTTACCAGATGTCTCTCTTTTATGCTGGCAGCCTTCCATGGCAAATACTGGCAAAGACAATACCTGGTCAGTAGATTATGTGCATAGATTACATATGCTTCGTGGGTTCAATGTGAGCTATGCTCACCTCACCTTCCGTTGGGACCGCTCCCCTCTCCAGCTTCCCTGCCAGAGGCCACAGACTCACGGTTGGGGCGTCTTCTAAGCAAAGATCCAAGTGGTATGGAGAACACGATGTCAGCCACTCACAATGTCATCTCCTGCTTCCACAGCTCTCACCGGCTATTCTTGCTTTCCGCTATTTCTCCTTCAGCCTGGTCTCATACACGCGAGGCTACTTCTCCCCGGCGTCAGTGCCAGTGCTAATCAGGCAAGCCCGGATCACTTGCGCCCTGGGATGCTTCTCTCCGGTGCCAGACTCCAATGCTGGTCAGTTAAGCCCGGGCGTAGAAGGCCAGCAATCCCCTAAGAGGGAACCGGGGAACAAAGTGCAGGCAGCTCCAGACAGGAGCTTCAGTATCCGTGAGCCGAAAACAAAATACTGCCCCAAGGATTCGCCTGCTGGTGCTATCAGATGCGGCTTCACTCTATCCCGTCTGAGTGACAACACGCCGTTACCAAGCGTGTCTCCGCCCCTTCCGGTTCCTGAGTGTAACAGGTGTTACGTGGATGGGATATGGGCAAAGTTTGAGCGGTCATGGTTGGATTCTGGTTATTTTCTTGCTCTGAAGGGAAAGGTGTGGTGCCTTGCTAGAGCAGTGAATTTGTAGAAGATGAATGACATCAAGGGCAGTTGGCAAGTGTGATGTTTGGTAGTTTTACAGTAATATATGGGGATGTACACAGCCCTCCCCAAGATGCCATTAGAACTGATAATGGTCCAGATTAAAAAATGTTGTGCAGTGGTAAATTCAATCTGTAAAGAGATACATAGCATATACCAAAGAGTAAGAACTGCATTGTAAAATAACTTAACATTTTTTAAGTCACTATACCTAAAGGTATATGAAACAGTGCTCCTTCAGTAAAAACAAATATATCAAATAAAAAGAAAAAGAAACAGCAAACAACTTTATTTCTTGCTAAACCAGCACTTAAACTGTTTAACAAAAAATATTTTTAATATGTGTCCTTACTACAAATAATCATAACAGTTTTGGATCAAGAAAAACAAATTTGATTTCTAATTTGAATTCTAGTTTTTGAGATACACTACTTGTGCTTCAATAACATAGCATTCTATTTCAGATCTTCAACAGGGAGTGGCGATGTACCGAAGTAAAAAGAAAATCAGATGTCCTAATCTTGAAAGAGTTGCCTCCAAGCAAAAGACACCTGAACAGGAAAAATTAAATGGTTTACTAAACATAAAAAGCTGAAATAGAAACCCACTCCTCTTGCCCTCAGTCTGGAACTAAGAATGTTAAAAGAAAACCCTACTTAAAAGGACACTGAAGTTAAAATAAACTTTCTTTGATTCAGATAAAGGGGCCTATCAGGCTCGCCAGAAACACCAGTTGTGAAGCAGCGGTCTAAAGACCGTTGCTCCATAATCTGTCCGCCTGCTCTGAGGAGGCGGACAGACATCGCCGCAATTCAACCCGACATTGACACCCCCTGCTAGTGGCCGCAAATCTGCAGGGGGTGGCGTTGCACCAGCAGTTCACAAGATCTGCTGGTGCAATGCTGAATGCGGAGAGCAATGTCGGACAGGCCTTTCATATATAGGCCCAAAGTGTCAGATTCAAGACACCTTTCAATTTACTTTCATGATCACATTTTTACGGCTTATTTGAAATTTAGAGTAAGTGATCTTGCATTGTCATGCAATTATGCCCCTGTATATATATTTCCTTAAAGGAAATTTAAACTTACGTGACTCCCTTTCCTGCTAAAAAAGCAGTACAGTGTAGTAACTACAAAACACACATACATCTTTGTGTGAGACAGGCCTGTTTTTACAGTACAATAAATCTATAGAGAAGAATTACTAAAAGATCAGATTATATAACCAAAAAACATATTCTATATAGAATAACAAAATTGGATCTGTTCCTGAAAAGAAAGGCAGAATTGCTTTATCTTTCTTTCCTAAGATATGGTGAGTCCACTGCTTGAATAATTACTGTTGGGAAAATCACTCCTGGCCAGCAGGAGGAGGCAAAGAGCACCACAGTTAAACTGTTAAGTATCACTCCCTTATCCACAACCCCCAGTCATTCTCTTTGCCTTCGGTGCATTCAGGAGGTGAAGTTTAGGTGTCTGAAGAAAAATGTTGATTTCATCTACAAGCAAGTTTTGGGGTATAGCCATATTCCACATAATTCCTTGCAGTCGGGTAGTGGTGGCTTTAAAGCAGTTAGGAACTTGTAAAGAGGTACTTACTGAGTTTTCCTAATAATTGCTGCTCTAGTTTAGAAAGCCAGAGTTGGCTACTCTGTTCTTTCTTTTTCAAAGGTCTCTGTGAAGAACTGTGTCTTTTCATACCTTGTAACTGTCTACATACCAAGCAGTGGAGCAGGTAAGTGCTTTTTCTTCCAGTTGGGGAGACCATGCACTTAACAAATTAAAAGACACTGCTTTTTTATTGGGAAATAGATCATCCTGTTGTATGGGTTACACAGGGGCATGAAGCAGACACTGTAGCATGTGTGAGACTAACATTTAAACTCTTATAAAAAGAAAGGGTAAAATGTTTTTATTAGGCTTTATTTTCTGACACATATTTACTTGATAAAACAATACAAGTTTAAACTGAAAGTAAGGCTGAATTTTCTATGTTAGCAGCTTATTCATTTCCCCTTTGCTTTAAAATAAAACAATGCAACATTTTAAACTGTCAGGTTTGAAAAAATGGTTATTTCTGGTACTCAGTGTACCAGGAAGCTATTTTTAGTGCCTCTCTGTGTCGCAGCAGTAATTTGAGCTTGGCAGTTGCGGTCACATGACCAGCTTTACTTCATAACGTTTCTGAGGAAAAAGTTGTTTATTAAATGTTTTTCTTAACTTTTCTCACATAATTTTAGCTGAGGATCGATCCTAATTTGGGATAAAATTTAAAGTCAATTTTTTCCTTGGCTTATTTTAATTGAATATTAAAATCTTATCTGTACAAGTTTATTTACTGTTTCACAACATGTCTGATATGGAGTAAGCGCCTGCTCTCATGAATTCATGCTTATTATGTTTAGATGCAAAAATTGCAGCTCCTGTGCAATTCTGTTCTTCAAGTGTCAAGAAAACTTTGCAAAATAAAGGTAACATTTTTGAGCCTAATGTCTCAGGATGATGCTGTTAAAACATTACCTCAGTTTTCTCCTGCTACATCCCAAGCCTCAATGGCGTCACATGCAGTGCCCTGCAGTTCCTCTAAAACTCCTAGTGGAGTTTATTTAAAAGCAGAAATTGCTGCTCAGATATCTTCAGCTGCATTTGCTGCCATTCTCAGATTACAGGGAAAACGCAAGAGAAAATCTAGAAATTCAGAAAGTAAGATGCCTGTCCTTAGTTCTGCTTCCCAAGTTGGCCTTTCTCATAAGTCTGATGAGGAAGATACATCGGAACTTTCTGAGGGTGAAATCTCAGATTCGGACAGTATAATTCCTTCTTCTGAGACTGAGGTGGTATCCTTCAGATTTAAGCTTGAACACCTTTGTGTATTGTTAAAGGAGGCTTTAGCTACTTTAGATGACTCTGATACCCCTGTCGTTGTCACTCCTAAGAAATCTAGTAAACTTAATAGTTTCTTTTATGAACCTTCCACTTCGTTTTTTTCTGTGCCGGACCATGCTAGGGAGATTATCTTATAGGAATGGGAGAAACCAGGGGTGTCTTTTTCCCCATCTCCCATTTTTAAGAAAACGCTTCCTGTCGAGGACTCCATTAAAGACCCTTGGTATACTGTACCCAAAGTTGAAGGGGCCATTTCCACTCTGGCTAAGAGAACCACTATTCCTATTGAGGATAGCTGCTCTTTTAAGGCTCCGATGGACAAGAAGCTGGAGACTTATTTGAAAAAGATTTATGTTCATCAAGGTCTCCAATGGCATCCTGCGGTGTGTATTGCCACCATGACTAGTGCAGTTTCTTATTGGTTCGATGCCTTGTCTGATTCTCTTCAGTTAAGTTGGCCAATTCCTTTATTGCAGATGCCATTTTACAGGTTGTTAGACTAGGAGCTAAAACTTCTAGTTTCGCTGTCCTAGCCTGCAGGGCGTTATGGTTGAAATCCTGGTCTGCGGAGGTTTCCTCTAAAGTCAAGCTTCTGGCAATTCCTTACAAGGGCAAAACCTTGTTTGGACCCGGTTTGGCCGGAATTATCTCTGATATTATGGGTAAAAAAGGGTGTTTTCTACCTTAAGATAAGAAGAATAGGCCTAAAGGAGGTCAGAGTAATTTTCGTTCCTTTCGTAACTTCAGAGGAAAGCCTTCCCTTTCTTCTTCCAATCAGGAACAATCCAAGTCTTCTTAGAAACCCAATCAGTCTTAGAACAAGGGGAAACAATCAAAGAAACCCACAGCTGATTCCAAATCAACATGAAGGGTTTGCCCCCAATCCGGGATCGGATCAAGTGGGGGGCAGACTTTCTCAGTTCTCTCAAGCCTGGATATAAGATGTCCTAGGTCCCTGGACTGAGGACATAGTATCCTAGGGTTACAAATTGGAATTCAAGACTTTTCCTGCCAGAAGCAGAATCCTTCTCTCAAGATTATCTGTAGACCAGATAAAGAGAGAGGTGCTCTTGAAATATATACAACATCTTTCCTCCCTGGGAGTGATAGTTCTAGTGCAGGAACAGGGTCTTGGGTTCTACTCCAACCTATTTGTGGTTCCCAAAAAAGAGGGACCATCACAGATACCTGAGATTTGCCTTTCTGGACAAAAATTTCCAGTTCGTGGCCCTTCCATTTGGTCTAGCCATGGCTCCCAGAATTTTTTCAAAGGTTCTGGGGGCTCTTTTGGCAGTGATACGTTCTCATGGAATTGCTGTGGCACCCTACCTGTACAACATACTAGAAAAATCTCACACAAAGATATTGTTGTCTTTTCTTTGTTTCCACGGATGGAATGTGAATCTGGAAAAAAGCTCCCTTTCCCCTGCTACAAGCAAGAGTAGTGTTCTTAGGGACCATAATAGATTCTCTATTGATGAAGATTTTTCTGACAGAGGTCAGGAAAAACAAAATAATTTCCTCTTGCCTCTCTCTTCAGGCTACTGCTCATCCTTCAGTGGCTCAATGTATGGAGGTAATCGGTCTGATATTGGCTTCCATGGACATCATTCCTTTTGCTCGAATCCATTTGAGAGCTCTTCAGTTGTGCATGCTCAGATAATGGAATGGCGACCATGCGGATCTATCTCAGAGAATAGAGTTAGATCAGTTGTCAAGGGATTCTCTTCCGTGGTGGATTTCTCAGGAACATCTGTCTCAGGGCACATGCTTTCGGAGACCTTCCTGGGTGATCGTGACCACGGATACCAGCCTGCTGCGCTGGGGAGCAGTCTGGAACTCGTTAAAAGCTCAGGGCCTTTGGACTGGGAGGAGTCTGCTCTTCCCATCAACATCTTGGAGTTGAGGGCGATTTACAATGCTCTATTGGCTCGGCCTCAGTTGTCCTCAGCCCAGTTTATCAGGTTCCAGTCAGACAACATAACCTCTGTGGCTTACATCAATCACCAGGGAGGAACACAGAGTTCCTTAGTCATGTAGGAGGTTACTCAGATTCTTCAGTGGACAGAGACCCACAATTGCTGTCTATCTACCATCCATATTCCAGGAGTAGACAAATGGGAAGCGGGTTTTCTGAGCAGACAGACTTTTCATGCCGGGGAGTGGGAACTACATCCGGAGGTGTTTTCCAGTCCAGCTTAGTTCTCAAATGGGGGTGCCGGACTTAGATTTGATGGCGTCCCATCAGGACACCAAGCTTCCAAGGTACAGTTTAAGGTCAAGAGATCTGTAGGCCGTTCTGATAGATGCTCTGGCGGTTTCTTGGGTTTTCAGGTTGGCATACCTGTTTCCTCCGTCTGCTCTCCTTCCATGAGTCATTGCTCGTATCAAACAGGAGAGGGTGTAGGTGATTCTAATAGCCCCGGCCTGGCCTCGCAGGATCTGGTTTGCAGACCTAGTGGAGATGTCATCTCTCTCACCTTGGAGACTACCTCTGAGGAAGGACCTCCTGATTCAGGGTCCCTTCCCTCATCCAAATCTTGTTTCTCTGAAGCTGACGGCTTGGAGATTGAACGCTTAATTCTGTCTAAGCGTGTTTTTTTCTGAGTCAGTCATTGAGACCATGATTCAGGCTCGCAAGCCTGTTACTAGAAAGATTTACCATAAGATATGGCATAAATATCTTTATTGGTGTGAATCCAAGGGCTACTCTTGGAGTAGAATTAGAATTCCTAGAATTTTATCTTTTCTTCAGGAAGGCCTGGAGAAAGGATTGTCAGTCAGTACCCTGAAGGGTCATATTTCTGCTTTATCAGTTTTACTACATAAACGTTTGGCGAATGTGCCAGATGTGCAATCTTTTTGTCAGGCCTTGGTCAAAATCAGGCCTGTCTTAAAGTCTGTTGCTCCTACTTGGAGCCTTAACCTTGTTCTCAAAGTTTTACAGCTGGCTCTGTTTGAGCCGTTGCATTCCATAGACATTAAGTTGTTATCTTGGAAGGTTTTGTTTCTTGTTGCTATCTCTTCTGCTCGAAGAGTCTCGGAACTCTCAGCTCTACAGTGTCATTCCCCTTATCTTATTTTTCATGCTGATAAGGCGGTTCTTCTTACTAAGTTAGGTTTCCTTCCTAAGGTTGTTTCTAATAGAAATATCAATCGGGAAATTGTTGTTCCCTCTCTGTGTCCTAATCCTTCTTCTTCCAAAGAATGTTTGTTACACAATTTGGATGTTGGACGTGCTCTGAAATTCTACTTACAGGCGACTAAGGATTTTAGCCAGTCCTCTGCCCTCTTTATCTGTTTCTCTGGGAAACGTAAAGGTCAGAAAGCTACTGCTACTACTCTTTCTTTTTGGTTACGAAGTATAATTCGTTTGGCTTATGAGAATGCTGGACAGCAGCCTCCTGAGATAATTATGGATCATTCCACAAGAGCTGTTTCCTCTTCTTGGGCTTTGAAAAATTAAGCTTCTGTGGAACAAATATGCAAGGCTGCAACTTGGTCTTCTCTACATACTTTTTTAAAATGTTTACAAATTTAATACTTTTGCTGAGGCTTCTTTTAGGAGAAAGGTTCTTCAAGTGGTGGTGTCTTATGTTTAGGACTGCCCGTCTTGTCCCTCCCTATTTATTTGGTCCTCTAGCTTGGGTATTGATTCCCAACAGTAATTACTCGAGCCGTGGACTCTCTTAGGAAAGAAAAAACAAATTTATGCTTACCTGATAAATGTATTTATTTCTGGATATGGTGAGTCCATGGCCAAACCCTTTATTTTAAGACAGTTGTTCTTTTGACTATAACCTCAGGCACCTCTACACCTTTTTCTCCATTTCCCTTCGGTCGAATAACTGGGGGTTGTGGGTAAGAGAGTGATACTTAACAGTTTAACTGTGGTGCTCTTTGCCTCCTCTGCTGGCCAGGAGTGATATTCCCAACAGTAATTACTCAAGCCATGGACTCACTGTATCCGGAAAGAAAGAAATTTATCAGGTAAGCATACATTTTGTTTTTTGTCTTCTAAAATAGCAGCTGTTATCTTTTGTTCTTGTTTTTATCATAATTACTTAACTTGTTACTTGTATTGTAACTAGGGTTCCACCTCAGTCATGTTTTCCTGGACACTTATAAGTTACACATGCTGGAGGGTGTGCAGGGAGGAATATGTGTCCAGGAAAACATGGCTGAGGTGGCAACCCTAATTGTAACTGAAACACTCCATATTTTAAACCATATAAGTTACAAAAGGTAAATAAGTTAACTATTGAGACATAATAAGTGTAAAAAAAACCTGAGGCTTAAGACTCTTCTTACCAGATTTGTGACAACCATGGAAACAGCATAAAGAACAACTAGTACATAGCTGATAGCGATACTTATTTTTTTTTTTTACCTAAAGGTTTACAAAAGATGACAAAAAATTGGCATTGCTTTTTGGTAATTAGAAGGCTGCTAAATGCCACTGTGCACCACACTTGTATTATGCCCAGCAGTTAAGGGGTTAATTAGGTAGCTTGTAGGGTTAATTTCAGCCTTAGTGTAGAGATCAGCATCCCACCTGACACATGCCACCCCCTGACCTCCCCTCAAACAGCTCTATTTCCTCCCCCACATCACAATTGTCACCACCATCTTAAGTAATGGCAGTACTAAAAACATAATTTATGTAAGAACTTACCTGATAAATTCATTTCTTTCATATTAGCAAGAGTCCATGAGCTAGTGACGTATGGGATATACATTCCTACCAGGAGGGGCAAAGTTTCCCAAACCTCAAAATGCCTATAAATACACCCCTCACCACACCCACAATACAGTTTAACGAATAGCCAAGAAGTGGGGTGATAAAAAAAAAGTGCGAAAGCATATAAAATAAGGAATTGGAATAGTTGTGCTTTATACAAAAAAATTATAACCACCACAAAAAGGGTGGGCCTCATGGACTCTTGCTAATATGAAAGAAATGAATTTATCAGGTAAGTTCTTACATAAATTATGTTTTCTTTCATGTAATTAGCAAGAGTCCATGAGCTAGTGACGTATGGGATAATGACTACCCAAGATGTGGATCTTTCCACGCAAGAGTCACTAGAGAGGGAGGGATAAAATAAAGACAGCCAATTCCTGCTGAAAATAATCCACACCCAAAATAAAGTTTAATGAAAACATAAGCAGAAGATTCAAACTGAAACCGCTGCCTGAAGTACTTTTCTACCAAAAACTGCTTCAGAAGAAGAAAACACATCAAAATGGTAGAATTTAGTTAAAGTATGCAAAGAGGACCAAGTTGCTGCTTTGCAAATCTGATCAACCGAAGCCTCATTCCTAAACGCCCAGGAAGTTGAAACTGACCTAGTAGAATGAGCTGTAATCCTTTGAGGCGGAGTTTTACCCGACTCGACATAAGCATGGTGAATTAAGGATTTCAACCAAGATGCCAAAGAAATGGCAGAAGCTTTCTGACCTTTTCTAGAACCGGAAAAGATGACAAATAGACTAGAAGTCTTTCGGAAAGACTTAGTAGCTTCAACATAATATTTCAAAGCTCTAACAACATCCAAAGAATGCAACGATTTCTCCTTAGAATTCTTAGGATTAGGACATAATGAAGGAACCACAATTTCTCTACTAATGTTGTTGGAATTCACAACCTTAGGTAAAAATTCAAAAGAAGTTTGCAACACCGCCTTATCCTGATGAAAAATCAGAAAAGGAGACTCACAAGAAAGAGCAGATAATTCAGAGACTCTTCTGGCAGAAGAGATGGCCAAAAGGAACAAAACTTTCCAAGAAAGTAATTTAATGTCCAATGAATACATGGGTTCAAAAGGAGGAGCTTGAAGAGCCCCCAGAACCAAATTCAAACTCCAAGGAGGAGAAATAGACTTAATGACAGGTTTTATACGAACCAAAGCTTGTACAAAACAATGAATATCAGGAAGATTAGCAATCTTTCTGTGAAAAAGAACAGAAAGAGCAGAGATTTGTCCTTTCAAGGAACTTGCGGACAAACCTTTATCTAAACCATCCTGAAGAAACTGTAAAATTCTCGGAATTCTAAAAGAATGCCAGGAAAAATGATGAGAAAGACACCAAGAAATATAAGTCTTCCAGACTCTATAATATATCTCTCTAGATACAGATTTACGAGCCTGTAACATAGTATTAATCACAGAGTCAGAGAAACCTCTTTGACCAAGAATCAAGCGTTCAATCTCCATACCTTTAAATTTAAGGATTTGAGATCCTGATGGAAGAAAGGACCTTGCGACAGAAGGTCTGGTCTTAACGGAAGAGTCCACGGCTGGCAAGAGGCCATCCGGACAAGATCCGCATACCAAAACCTGTGAGGCCATGCTGGAGCTACCAGCAGAACAAACGAGCATTCCTTCAGAATCTTGGAAATTACTCTTGGAAGAAGAACTAGACGCGGAAAGATATAGGCAGGATGATACTTCCAAGGAAGTGATAATGCATCCACTGCCTCCGCCTGAGGATCCCGGGATCTGGACAGATACCTGGGAAGTTTCTTGTTTAGATGAGAAGCCATCAGATCTATTTCTGGGAGTTCCCACATTTGAACAATCTGAAGAAATACCTCTGGGTGAAGAGACCATTCGCCCGTATGCAACGTTTGGCGACTGAGATAATCCGCTTCCCAATTGTCTATACCTGGGATATGAACCACAGAGATTAGACAGGAGCTGGATTCCGCCCAAACCAGAATTCAAGATACTTCTTTCATAGCCAGAGGACTGTGAGTCCCTCCTTGATGATTGATGCATGCCACAGTTGTGACATTGTCTGTCTGAAAACAAATGAACGACTCTCTCTTCAGAAGAGGCCAAGACTGAAGAGCTCTGAAAATTGCACGGAGTTCCAAAATATTGATCGGTAATCTCACCTCCTGAGATTCCCAAACCCCTTGTGCCGTCAGAGACCCCCAAACAGCTCCCCAACCTGTAAGACTTGCATCTGTTGAGATTATAGTCCAGGTCGGAAGAACAAAAGAAGCCCCCTGAACTAAACGATGGTGATCTGTCCACCACGTCAGAGAATGTCTTACAATCGGTTTTAAAGATATTAATTGAGATATCTTTGTGTAATCCCTGCACCATTGGTTCAGCATACAGAGCTGAAGAGGTCGCATGTGAAAACGAGCAAAGGGGATCGCGTCCGATGCAGCAGTCATAAGACCTAGAATTTCCATGCATAAGGCTACCGAAGGGAATGATTGTGACTGAAGGTTTCGACAAGCTGAAATCAATTTTAGACGTCTCTTGTCTGTCAAAGACAGAGTCATGGACACTGAATCTATCTGGAAACCCAAAAAGGTTACCCTTGTCTGAGGAATCAATGAACTTTTTAGTGAATTGATCCTCCAACCATGATCTTGAAGAAACAACACAAGTCGATTCGTATGAGATTCTGCTAAATGTGAAGACTGAGCAAGTACCAAGATATCGTCCAAATAAGGAAATACCACAATACCCTGTTCTCTGATTACAGACAGAAGGGCACCGAGAACCTTTGTAAAAATTCTTGGAGCTGTAGCTAGGCCAAACTGCAGAGCCACAAACTGGTAATGCTTGTCCAGGAAAGAGAATCTCAGGAACTGATAGTGAGCTGGATGAATCGGAATATGCAGATATGCATCCTGTAAATCTATTGTAGACATATAATGCCCTTGCTGAACAAAAGGCAAGATAGTCCTTACAGTTACCATTTTGAATGTTGGTATCCTTACATAACGATTCAATATTTTTAGATCCAGAACTGGTCTGAAGGAATTCTCCTTCTTTGGTACAATGAAGAGATTCAAATAAAACCCCAGCCCCTGTTCCAGAACTGGAACTGGCATAATTACTCCAGCCAACTCTAGATCTGAAACACATTTCAGAAATGCTTGAGCTTTCACTGGGTTTACTGGGACACGGGAAAGAAAAAATCTCTTTGCAGGAGGTCTTATCTTGAAACCAATTATGTACCCTTCTGAAACAATGTTCTGAATCCAAAGATTGTGAACAGAATTGATCCAAATTTCTTTGAAAAAACGTAATCTGCCCCCTACCAGCTGAGCTGGAATGAGGGCCGCACCTTCATGTGGACTTAGAAGCTGGCTTTGCTTTTCTAGAAGGCTTGGATTTATTCCAGACTGGAGATGGTTTCCAAACTGAAACTGCTCCTGAGGATGAAGGATCAGGCTCTTGTTCTTTGTTGAAACGAAAGGAACGAAAACGATTATTAGCCCTGTTTTTACCTTTAGATTTTTTATCCTGTGGTAAAAAAGTTCCTTTCCCACCAGTAACAGTTGAGATAATAGAATCCAACTGAGAACCAAATAATTTATTACCCTGGAAAGAAAGGGAAAGTAGAGTCGATTTAGAAGACATATTAGCATTCCAAGTTTTAAGCCATAAAGCTCTTCTAGCTAAAATAGCTAGAGACATAAACCTGACATCAACTCTGATAATATCAAAAATGGCATCACAGATAAAATTATTAGCATGTTGAAGAAGAATAATAATATTATGAGAATCATGATCTGTTACTTGTTGCGCTAAAGTTTCCAACCAAAAAGTTGAAGCTGCAGCAACATCAGCCAATGATATAGCAGGTCTAAGAAGATTACCTGAACACAGATAAGCTTTTCTTAGAAAGGATTCAATTTTCCTATCTAAAGGATCCTTAAAGGAAGTACCATCTGCCGTAGGAATAGTAGTACGTTTAGCAAGGGTAGAAATAGCCCCATCAACTTTAGGGATTTTGTCCCAAAACTCTAATCTGTCGGATGGCACAGGATATAAATTGCTTAAAACTTTTAGAAGGAGTAAATGAATTACCCAAATTATTCCATTCTCTGGAAATTACTTCAGAAATAGCACCAGGAACAGGAAAAACTTCTGGAATAACCACAAGAGATTTAAAGACCTTGTCTAAACGTTTAGATTTAGCATTAAGAGGACCAGAATCCTCAATCTCTAAAGCAATTAAAACTTCTTTAAGTAAAGAACGAATAAATTCCATTTTAAATAAATATGAAGATTTATCAACATCAACCTCTGAGACAGAATCCTCTGAACCAGAAGAATCATTAGAATCAGAATGATGATGTTCATTTAAAAATTCATCTGGATAAAGAGAAGTTTTAAAAGATTTTTTGTGTTTACTAGAAGGAGGAATAACAGACATAGCCTTCTTAATGGATTCAGAAACAAAATCTCTTATGTTATCAGGAACACTCTGAACATTAGATGTTGTTGGAACTGCAACAGGTAATGGTACTTTACTAAAGGAAATATTATCTGCATTAACAAGTTTGTCATGACATTTAATACAAACAACAGCTGGAGGAACAGCTACCAAAAGTTTACAGCAGATACACTTAGCTTTGGTAGTTCCAGCACCAGACAGCGATTTTCCTGAAGTATCTTCTGACTCAGATGCAACGTGAGACATCTTGCAATATGTAAGAGAAAAAACAACATATAAAGCAAAATTGATCAAATTCCTTAAATGACAGTTTCAGGAATGGGAAAAAATGCCAAAGAACAAGCTTCTAGCAACCAGAAGCAATGAAAAATGAGACTTAAATAATGTGGAGACAAAAGCGACGCCCATATTTTTTTAGCGCCAAAAAAGACGCCCACATTATTTGGCGCTTAAATGCTTTTGGCGCCAAAAATGACGCCACATCCGGAACGCCGACATTTTTGGCGCAAAAGAACGTCAAAAAATGACGCAACTTCCGGCGACACGTGTGACGCCGGAAACAGAAAAGATTTTTTGCGCCAAAAAAGTCCGCGCCAAGAATGACGCAATAAAATGAAGCATTTTCAGCCCCCCGCGAGCCTAACAGCCCACAGGGAAAAAGTCAAATTTTTAAGGTAAGAAAAATGATTGATTCAAATGCATTATCCCAAATATGAAACTGACTGTCTGAAAAAAAGGAATGTTGAACATTCTGAGTCAAGGCAAATAAATGTTTGAATACATATATTTAGAACTTTATAAAAAAAGTGCCCAACCATAGCTTAGAGTGTCACAGAAAATAAGACTTACTTACCCCAGGACACTCATCTACATGTTTGTAGAAAGCCAAACCAGTACTGAAACGAAAATCAGGAGAGGTAATGGTATATATATAAGAGTATATCGTCGATCTGAAAAGGGAGGTAAGAGATGAATCTCTACGACCGATAACAGAGAACCTATGAAATAGACCCCGTAGAAGGAGATCATTGAATTCAAACAGGCAATACTCTCTTCACATCCCTCTGACATTCACTGCACGCTGAGAGGAAAACCGGGCTCCAACCTGCTGCGGAGCGCATATCAACGTAGAATCTAGCACAAACTTACTTCACCACCTCCATAGGAGGCAAAGTTTGTAAAACTGATTTGTGGGTGTGGTGAGGGGTGTATTTATAGGCATTTTGAGGTTTGGGAAACTTTGCCCCTCCTGGTAGGAATGTATATCCCATACATCACTAGCTCATGGACTCTTGCTAATTACATGAAAGAAATAAAAGGCATTTTTTTTTTAGCTATTCTGCAGTTTTGGACCCCCTTAGCCCCCACCCTCCCTGATCCCCCCCCCCCCCCCAACTGCTCTCTAACTTTCCCCACTCTACCTAGTTGCCGCCATCTTGGGATCTGGCAGTTTGTTAAAAAAAAGCGCCTTATTTATAAATAAATAAAACCCCAATTTTTAGCTGCCCCCTCATATCCCTCCCCCCTCCCAAATCCCTTTCTAAACATTTATTTGCCCCCTCTCCCTCCATCCCTTACACTTTTCTGTAGTGTAGCAGTCCCAGTCCCACCTGCACTCACTCACCCGCCCCCCGCTACTCAGGACCGTCTTTAACACAGGGCAAAAGGGGCAGCTGCCCTGGGCCCAGTCTCTGCTGAGGGGCCCAGTCTCTGCTGAGGGGCCCAAGAGTCCTTAAAAAAAAAAAAAAAAAAAAAAAAAATTTTTTTTTATGGTTCTTACCAGACTGCTGATGTGACATGGGGAACACACACATTCAGTCCTAATACTGTCACAGTTCAAAGTACTCTGCTTATATTTTTTTAAAAACTGTGCCAGACCGTGCCGGTGTCATGTGACATGCCAAGCTAGTGCCATGTGCTGTTTTAGATGTGCACTGTGCAGCACTGAATGCAAAGCCCTAACTCGGCATCCAGCCATTTCCCACTGCATCAGAAAAGGTCCTACTGGGGTTACCACTGTTACCAGGTAACTGCTCTGGTGGTGGGGATTGTTTCTGGGTAGGGCTGACTGTAGGCGCATGCAGAAGAAAGCTGGAGCGGCAGGCACATGAGGATTTGAGCATCTGTGCAGCTGCATACACTGCTCTCTTCAGTCTAGAGACTGTGTGTCTCATCTCACACTGTATCCATGCAGCCTTGCACAGACAGCATCCAGTCTACTGGTCCCCTTAGCCCTGCTCTTTCTGCTGTGTAGAAAGGTGTCAGTGGAAAGAATAAGTGAGTGCACACACGCCCCTCCCCATGCAGCATTGTCTAGTTCAGGGTGAGAGGGAACTTGTTCCTAGCAAAGAAGCGACATGTGCTGGTGTGGCTGATGTATAGCGTCATGCTGATACTTCACACATTAATGTAAGGTTTATTTTTATAGTTTTTATTTTTTCTCTGTCTCAGATTTTACAGCTTCCCATAGTAGTTCTGCTGTTCCAGTCAGTAAACTTATATTTGTCTGCACCTCCATGCTTCCTCCTTTACCTTGCTTTGCTCCTGTTGGCTGCCCTAAATCTCTTTAACCAGCTAACCTCACACCAGAATCACATTCAAAAGAATATTAAATTAATCCACAGTGGAGGAATTTATATATTTATTTACTCATACTGCTTAGGTCCAGTTTCACATATTGCAATTTTTTTTTTTTAAATGATTAGCCCAGCAGTGGATGATCCACCGCTGGGCTAATAATAAAAAAAAATTGATTTAGTTGTTTTTGGGATGTTGGGGTGGAGAGCGAAATTGCATGGGGTGAGGGGGGGGCCAAGAAAAGTTTTGCCCAGGGTCCAATCAATATTAAAGATGGCCCTGCCGCTACTGGCACCTGGAAGGAAGTAGAGCAGTGATGGGCCGCCCACCCGCCTCCCTGCTACAGCTCCCACCCACCAACGATCGGCACCATTGCTGGCTGATGCAGAGACGGCCATAGAGTGGCTCTCTCTGCATCAGTGTCTAAAAAAAAGGGCATTGCAGGATGCCTCAATATCGGCGCATCACTGCAATACCCTGAAAGCATCTGGAAGCGATCAGGATCGCTTCCAGTGCTTGAAACCCCAGAGGACATGTCAGGCACTTTCTTGGTCATTTGGAGGAGACGGCTGCACAACTGGTCAAACAAAATATATCAAAATTTATTTGAACGTACTAAATAGCAGGTACATACCAAGACAGACAGATGGAACAGAAAAAGACAGTCTGACTCATTTTGCGCCCCCTAGTGACGCTTAATCATAGACTTAGTTAGTGTACATGACAGACACCCCAAATAGGGCCCCAAATGCCCTCAAACTTGCCCATACTTAAAACAAGCATAGAGCACAAATAAAAACACTGACTCAATGTATATATGTATATATATATATATATATATATATATGGGTCTGAATCATGTACACTATCTGCACAAATAAAATTAAACAATAAAGGAATTACTCTAGTTCACTAAAAATAAGAATCAACTTTTTCGTATATAAAAGGAGACTTCTACATATAATGCATTGTTATTATCGATACTTATAATTGGCTGATATGGTGGAAAGAAACATAACAGTATTTTTAGGTTACAGGTTCTTAAATTAACATTAACAGGACATTCAAAAAAGAAACACATAACTATAACATACCACACAAGCTTATCACAAAGATTCTATAATTAAAGGTTAAGTATTGTGAAAAGTATTAATATGAAGTTAGTGTTTGTACGACACATACACATATTATATACTCTGAACTACACTACACAGCTTTTCACCTCCACTCATATAATAGGAGCTAATGGTTTATACAAAATAGCTAATGTCCTATTCTTTGTTCATTCCGCTAGCAATCCTCTTATTTTAATTTAAATATCCAGTATAACTCCTTTATATCCAAAACTTTGGATGTATTTCCTCCTCTGATTGGCATTTTTGCCACATCAATTGCCTTAATTGAAAACTTACCAACATTTGTAAAGTATACTCCATTGAAGTGCTGGGCTACTGTAGAATCTTTATTATAATTCTTCACATCGTTATAATGTTCACGAGCCCTAGTGCCCATCTGCCTAGTAGTTTTCCCAACATACTGACAGTGGCAAATCAAGCACTCCAACAGATACACCACAAATGTTGTTTTACAATTGGCATAAAACTCAATAGTATAATGGGAGTTATCTGTTGTGGATCTAAATTCTTTAGTCAAATCTATCATACCACAAGTCAAGCATCCCCTAGCCCCACATTTAAAATTGCCCTTTGTTGTCAACCAAGTGTGGTCTTTTCTAGTTTTCTGTACTAAGCTAGGAGCTAATTTAGTTGCTAGGGTCACAGGTTTCTTAGACACAAATTTGCATTGACCTATGGTATCCTTCAAAACTTCATCACTAGCCAAGACAGACAAATTCCGCTTTAAAATCCTGACAATTTCGGGAAATTGATTGGTGTACTCGATGGTGAATAAAATATCACACCTTTAGATGTATTATTTTTTTATTCCCCACATCTCCTTGCATCGCCACATCCAGAAAGTCAACCTGTACAATATTTCAAATTCCATCAAAATCAAGTTGCATATCATTCTGTCTTGCATATCTCAAAAAATCATCAAAACCCTCATCACCTAATGGCCCATTGAATATGAATATTAAATCATCAATGAACCTTTTGTAAAACAAAATCCTATCAACAAAAGGGTTATTCTGATCAAAGATATATTTAAGTTCCCAAAAACCAACATATAAGTTTGCAAAAGATGGAACATATATTGCCCCCATTGCAGTGTCGCAGCACTGCAAATAGAACTTATCATCAAAAAGAAAAAATTATGGGTAAGGAGGAACCAGGAGAACAAAAAGGAAAAAGAAGAAAAAAGAACGCTTAAGAAAACTGGGGACTTTGTTTTAAATGTAGTGAACCTTTCTAGCTATAATTTAAGTAAAAGACAAATTGATATACTTAGTAGGGGTTTAGGATTTGCTCCATCTAGAAATTTTTCCCCATTTACCACTCTATTAGACATCAATAAGTTTGTTAGGAAGTTAACACTTAAACGTTTCTTTGCAATTAACCAACAGTCAAAATTAGATGATAATCTTGATGTGCAGACTTCGAACAGGGAATTTGAAAATGTATCATTCAATGACTCCATCTTTTGCAAACTTATATGTTGGTTTTTGGGAACTTTAATATATCTTTGATCAGAATAACCCTTTTGTTGATAGGATTTTGTTTTACAAAAGGTTCGTTGATGATTTAATATTCATATTCAATGGGCCATTAGGTGATGAGGGTTTTGATGATTTTTTGAGATATGTAAGACAGAATGATATGCAACTTGATTTTGTTGGAATTTGGAATACTGTACGGGTTGACTTTCTGGATGTGGCGCTGCAAGGAGATGTGGGGAATCAAAAAATAATATCAGAAACATATCGTAAGCCTAGTGCAGGCAATACTATCTTGCATGCTAGTTCTTGCCATCCCCAACACCTTGTTTGCGCCATACCCAGAGCTCAATTTATTAGATTAAGGAGGAACACCAGGGATACACAAGTGTATTTGCGTCAGTCAATTGACCTATGTGAAAGACTTGAAGCTAGGGGATATGATAGACAAAAACTGCAGTTGGCCAGGATGGAAATTAGCTGTTGTCACGAGCAAACACAGGCAATGAGCAATACAACTAAAGGTGTGAAACAAGGTGATATTTTATTCACCACCTTTTTCTGTTCCATCTGTCTGCCTTGGTATGTACCTGCCATTTGGTACGTTCAAGTAAATTTTTATATATTTTGTTTGACCCATTGTGCAGCCGTCTCCTCCTTCTGTCTATCGTTTGGCGGATTGGTTCCTGCTTATTTTCTGGCTTGCACCATGCCATTACTGTGACTTCAATATTGGCTGTCTCTTACCTATGAAGACAGCACCTTGCAATCAGCATTTCCTCCAGGACGCCGGCTGTTGCGGCTAGTGACTTACCTTGTACTTCCTTGGTCATTAACTGACACCCAAAGTAGGATTTGCCTGACACTTCCCAAGGGGTTAAACAACTTTCCCATTTTCTTTTATCATCAAATTTGCTTTGTTCTCTTGGTATTTTATGTTGAAGGCTAAACCTAGGTAGGCAGAAATAAGAAGAAAGAGTCGGGAGCACCGGTATATGAATCAGTAGTATTTATTCCACCATAAATAACTACAAATAAAACTTCTGTTTTGTTAAGCTGACAAAAAACAGCAATATGTCAACATAAATCGAGACTTGACAGCAGCTGGTTGGTCAATCAGAGAAAAAGGTGATAAACAGCTGACATGTTTCGGCTTTACAGCCGTACTTCCAAGCTGATAAAAAGTTAAAATAAGCGGCCTTTTTCTAGGGCTGACCTCTCTCCCATTGGCCAACCAGATAAACCAATCCGGGGCATTTCTTGCTGACAAGCAAATATAACAAAAAACATATATATGTAGACTGCTTTCTTTGCATATTTCATCAGTTGCTGTGTGAAGGCATTCCTGCTTCAATACTTATCTTTTATTCTGCCATAGCCTTGTTTACAAAATTAGCATTCATACTCTGACAAAAAGCACTATATCCGTGATTCGGTTAAAACCTGAACCTACTTAAATAACTTGCAACATGTATAAATTTGCAGCAATAAATATTCCGCAAAGGAAATTAGAGGCTGTAACCAAACACATATATGATTACTGGTTACGTCTATATGTGAAATGATGCTTATGTTGAAAAAATGTGTTTTCCTGATTTAAAGTGTTTGAGGCTTAAGTCTTTGCTGACCTATACTATATGGCAATACACTATCGAAAAGGGTGTAGTAAGGTGTTGGTATATGTTTTTCAAAAGTATATCGGTAATATGAAATGACTATTGCCAGTAATTAATCAAATCATAGGCAGAGTTTAATCCAGAAGGTGTTCTGGTCCTTAATTTAAAGATCCAGAACACCTCCTGTTTGCCCAAAAGATTTTCTCTGTCTCCCCCTCTCGATGGCACTTGTATCCTCTCTATAGCTGTCCATCTGAAACTGTCCATTACTTTGTTATGTACTTGTACAAAGTGCTGTACTAAGGGGGTGCTTGACCTACCTATCCTGATTGTGGAAAGATGTTCCCTAATACGCGATCTTATCTCCCTAGTGGTAAGTCCTACGTATTGTATCCTGCAATGTATGCAGGTAATCAGGTAGATAACATATTTCGATCTGCATGTAATACATGATTTGATTTCAAATTGTTGACCTGTGGTGGTGGACTGAAATGTTTCACCACAGATTACTTTTTCACAGGCCACACAGTCCCTAAAGTTACATCTATGCATCCCTTTTACAGTTAACCAGGCTGAACCGCTTGGTGCAGCCATTTTTAGTTTAGTCGGAGCTATCATATTGCCAATGGTCTTGTTTCTCTTGTATGCAAATTGACAGCCTGATTTGGAGATCTCTATTAAATCATCATCCACAGAGAGCATATTAAAATGTCTCTTAATGATATTGCAGATCTCGGTATATTCCATGGAATAGTCTGTAATGAAAAGTGGGCCTTTCTTGTGTTGTTTCTCATTAAGAATGGTTTTGTTTTTGGGCTGTAATAGGTCCTTTCTTTCCAGATGTTCGGCTGTCTCTCTGGCCTTTCTAATTACCTTAGGCTCATAACCTCTGTTCTTGAGTCTTTTCGTGACTTCTTTACTCTCTCTCTCATAATGGTCATGATGACTACATTATATACTGTCCCTTGGCTACTGCTTTGAACACTTGTTTGGGGTGACAACTGTTTGCATGTAGCAATGTATTTCCTGTTATTGGCTTCCTATATATGGTGGAAGTAACTCTTTCACCTGGTTTGCCTATAAGGGTAACATCAATATAATTAATGCTGTCACTGTTACTTTCAAAGGTAAACTCAATTCCCTTATGATTCTCATTCAAGTAATCAATAAAAGCACTTACTCCAGATGCACTGCCTCTCCACACAAACAGGAGATCGTCGATAAATCTTTTGAAAAAGACTATATCTTCTCTGTATGGATTTCTCTCTCCAAATATGTGGTCCTCCTCCCACCAACCCATGAATAGGTTGGCGTAGGAGGGGGCAAACTTTGCCCCCATAGCCGTACCACACATTTGGAGAAAGAAACTGCCATTGAACTCAAAGAAATTATGTGTCAAGAGGAAATGCATGACCCTGATCACATAGTCACACAGTGTGGAATCATTTCTATGGTATTTCCTCATATAATAACTGACTGCTTTCAAACCCTGATCATGAGGGATGGATGAGTAGAGAGACTTGACCTCAACAGTCACCCACCTATATCCCTCCTACCAATCAATGTCTGACACCAAATTCAAAACATGCTTGGTGTCCAGGACATAGCTTGTCAATTGTCTAATCATCGGTTGTAAAAGTGCATCAAGCCACTCTGACAGGGGTTCAAAAAGTGACCCAATGTCACTGACAATGGGCCTACCCCTGACATCAGTGAGTGACTTGTGCACTTTGGGAAGATGGTTAAATACCGGCATACGAGGGTGGTTTACAAATAAATAATCACCGGTTTCCTTATCTAGTAATCTCAATTCAAGACCATCATTTATCAAATCCTTTAGCTGCTTTTGAAAATCCTTAGTAGGATCTGAAGTGAGTACCCTATATTCATGGGTATTGGAGAGTTGCCTGGTTGCCTCCTTGACAAAATCATCCTTGTCAAGAATGACTACAGACCCCCCCTTATCTGCTGAACGGATCACCAAGTCCGGGTTGTCACTCAATTTTTGTAGTGCCTGTCTCTCTACTGCTGTAATATTAGGTTTGTATAATTTCTCACGATAGTGTAAATTAGTAAGATCTCTTTCCACTCTAGATTGAAACTTTTCAATCATTGAGCCCTTATCCTGAATGGGGTAAAACTGAGACGGTCTTTTGAATTTTGGCAGAACAGTGTGTCCTCCATGCTGGTCAAATTCTTCTTCATTAAGTAGGGATTCCAGGACTCTAACATCACACTGTTCCCCAAAATTCAACATATCCTCTTGTACCAAACCTAAAGATGATGACTGTATGTAATCAGTCACTTCATCTTCCCTATGCAGGGTTATTCTTTGAAAATGTTTGTGAAGTGTCAATTTCCTAACAAGTTTATTCACGTCAAGTAACGTATTAAAGAGATTAAAGCTAACAGTAGGAACAAATCCCAATCCAAATTCCAATACCTTCTTTTCAATCTCATTTAATTCGTAAGACGACACATTTATAATACTCATTACTGCTGGGTCATTCATTTTTTCCTCAGTGTATACCTTCCCTTTGGAGTATCTCTTATATCTTGCCCCCCCACGTCTCCTCTTGGGGGGCTATCGAAAAAACCTGATTCACTTGTGCTCTCTCTATACTAGTGGCAGTACTAACAGTGTTGCTCGTGGTTGCTTCTGGTTTTTGTATATTATATTTTGAGTATGCATTGAGTTTAGCATTCTTAAGAATGGGTACTATTGGTGTACTTCCCTCTTTGGGTCTAACTCCTTGTGTTGAGATTTCATGGCTTTGGGGAGGTGTGTCACCTAGGTAGGCTCATGCTTATTTCTAAGCCCTTGAAAGCCACCTCTTATCTCAGTGCATTTTGAGAGTCTTTCACACTTAGACACTGCTAGTGTCATGTTTGTCATATAGATAATACTGAGCTTACTCCAGTGAAGTTATTTATGAGTCAGCATTGATTGGCTAAGATGCAAATCTGTCAAAAGAATTGAGATAAGGGAGCAGTCTGCAGAGTTAGAATCAGTTTCAGCCTACCTAGGTTTAGTTTTTCAAAAATACCATCAAGAGAACAAAGCAAATGTAATGATAAAAGTCAATCGGAAAGTTGTTTAAAATGGCATGCCCTATCTGAATCATGAAAGTTTAATTTTGACTAGACTGTCCCTTAAAGTCTGTGCAGGAAGAATATAGATATTTGCTGTTATCTCTAACATTTATAGCTTTATAACAAAATCAGTTGGTTTTCCTTTTGCAAACAAACACTGACTATAAAAAAAATCATAAAGGCAGATATGCAAACTTTGTAATGAGCTATAAATGTTAGAGATAACAGCAAATATTTATATTCTTCCTGCACAGTCACACATTTGTAGGAGATAGACTCCATAATAAGGTAGGCTTACATGCATAGGAATCATATAAGCGTAACGATGAATAGAAAAAGTAAGCAGCTGAAATTAATTACAGACTTAACAATAGCAGCTGCCTTTGATCACCCAGAGAAACCTAGGTAAGTGCATTCATGTGGAGAGGGTCAACAAAGTCCAGTACACCTGATGCTGGACAGAACTAGAGGAGGAGGGGGCAGTGTTAAAGGAGGTACCTTTATACAGGTCACCAGAGAAGTGGGCAGTTCTGTCCACACACCCTAGGGGAGGGGTTCTCATTACCAGTCAGCGCCAAGATAGCAATATTACAACAATCTGATATTTTCTTGATACTATATAAATGAAAATTGTTTTCATTCAATCAATCACAAATAAAAGCACAAACCAAAAAAACGTACAGCAATTGAAAGTAATATCTGAAATAGTGGCCTATTCCCGACAGCACCTTCTCTTTGCTTGTCACTTGTACTCCTCTCCTGGGACATATCTTGTGAATGTCCAACAGTAGTCAGCAATTCCACATACCCTGATATCGTCATTCCATTGCTGAAATGTCTTGGTGGAACCGCTCACCGTGCTCATCACTCACTGCACCACAGTTGTCAGGGAAGAAGTCCAGAGAAGAGTCAAGAAAGTGAATTTTGACTGGCATGATGCTCCCTAATGGATGATACTTTTCTAGAAGGTTGTTGGCAAGCTCAACATAGTTTACAGCTCTTTTCATTTACCCAAGAAGTCATGCACAACACCTTTTAAAGCTTCCCAAACTGTTTTCTCATTACTCTTGAAAACTTGCCCAAAGTTTTCATCCGTATTAAGTTGTCGAATTTGTGGACCAACAAAGATTCCTTCCTTAACTTTAGCCTCACTCAGAAGTGGAAATTTTCCTCTCAGGCGCTTGAAGGCTTCTCCATCCATTTTCATCCCGTTTAATAAGTTCTTCATGAGCACATTTATGTGGCATTGTGGCTTATAACGTAAAGCATAACCACATGACACTAACCTTCACTCCATGCAAGCTATACCACAGACAATAAACAAAACAAGGCCTACAGTGACTCATCATTCCTGTACTCAGGTTTGCCAGGCCGCTAGGAGCACCACAACCTTTACTCAATACCCTATATCATCATAAATGGGTTATATCTCAGAAATGAGCGCTATCAGAGAGATTTTTTTATTTTTTTTAATATCTTTTTATTCTTTTTCCAAAATTATATTATACAATAGTAGTATCATTTGTTGAAACAGCTTGTAGATACTTTAACAACAAAAGAGAAATTAATAATGTCACACAAAAAAAAGAATAAAATAACAACATAAACATTTTGTATAATATTTTCACATGAATATGATAATGATGGTATGTCATTGTGTTAAGTCTAAATGTGATATATACTCCAATTCATTGAAGGAAGAGAGAAAAAAAAACAACCTCCCATTCCCTCATCCCCCACCAGATACACGGCTTATGTATTAATAACATATTATTCGCTGTCAACCATTGGGCTGGGAAGTGACCTGCATGAATATTTAGCAATACATATTCCAAGTTGCTAAAAGGCTATGTTAACTGAATCTGCAAATTTAGTGGCAGTGATTTAATAACAGATGTCCATTTATTAAAAAAACATTTTAGCTTTACATTAGTAGGATATTGTAAGGGATATTGCTCTAAGGTATATTGTGTTATTAGTGCCTGTTTAAATTCCTTAAATTTAGGAGCTGTAGGTGCTTTCTATTTTTTCAGTATGAGATTCCTATAGGTTAGGATTAATGTGTTGATTATTGTGTCATTCCTGCATTGTTCTGAATATTTAGTTAAAAAAAATACATGCTGCGGCAGGATCTTAACATCCTATAGGTATTTTTTTAAGCCAATAATTTATTTGTGACCATTGTTGGCAAATTTTAGGACATGACCAAAAGTAATTAAATATATTGGCGGACTCTGAACTACATTTTGGGCAAACTTGATTTACTTTATACCATTTATTTAGGTTATGTGCTGTTATATATGCACAATTTACTATTTTCAAGTGTGACTCACACCATTGTGTTGAAACCCATGGTTTGTTGATTAATTGTAAACTATTCTGAATATCTACTGTGTTAATTTCTGGGATATACGTCTGCCATATGCCTTGTATATCCTCTATTTGTTTCTGGGTGTGCCACGAGTTCACCAAATTGTATAAGGGTGAAATTAAGTGAATCCCTTCTTGGTATTATTTTATTTTGGAGCCCAGTACACCTGAGGACCAGTCTGGCTTATATGTTCATTGCAATTCACTAATGTAATGTCTGATTTCTAAAAAGGCGAAAAAATCTCTCTTTGGTATTTCAAATTGGGTAGATAAGTTTGTGAAAAGTATTAACCAATAAATCTGGCATTAATAATTGTTTGATATTTGTAAGCCCTTTACTCTTCCATTGTTTGAAGACAGTTTATGACAGACCTGGGGTGAATTCAGGATTCCCTATGATCGTAAGAAATTCTGTACAATATGGATTAATGTCAATCTCTAGGCAGTATTTTTGCCAGGCTAAAATTATGTTTTTAAAAGATATTAAATTTGCAATCTTATTTGGAAGTTTCGCGATGGGAAAATGTAAAATAGCTTTTAAGTCAAATGGTGTTATCATATCAATGTCAAGACTTAGGACCGTGACATATTGTTGTTGGGGGATCCAATCTAATGCAAATTTAAGTAGAGCAGCTAAGTTATAGTATTTGATATTAGGAAATGCTAAGCCTGCAGTTTCTTTAGGGTACATCAATCTTTTAAGAGAAATTCTTGGGTCTCTTCCCATTCCATATAAATCTTGTACATACTTGATTAAAATATGTTAAATCTGCCCTATGTAGAAGGAGTGGTATATTTTGTAAGAGGTACAATAGCTTGGGGAACAAAATAACTTTTATCAACATAATGCGAGCCGTAATAGATACTGGAAGGTTCATCCATTCTAACATCTTCCTTCTACATTCTAGAAAAAAATTAGCAAAGTTTAATTTATACCTTTCCTGAGGATTTCTGGATAAGATCACTCCCAGATATTTTATCTGATATACTTCTCTAAATGGACACTTAAGAGTCAATTTAGGTAGTTCATTTAGCCATATGAGCTCTGATTTCCCTAGATTGGTTTTATATCCAGATATAGGTCCAAATGAGTGTGTATGAGATAGTAATTTTGGAAGGGATTCTTGTAGATTAATTAAGTATAGCAGCAGATCATCTGCATAAACTGAGAGGATAAATTTCTGTCCTACTTGGATCCCTGGTAGGTGTTGTCTGAGCATACTTGCTAACAGTTCTAAGGATAAATTGAATAAAAAAGGGGAGAGGGGACATCCCTGTCTAGTTCCCCTGTTTAATTTAAATTTGTCTGTCGTTGTCATGATCCGGTGTACATGCGCTCAGGACACAGACCCTCGGGGCAGTGGTAGGGATTTGAAGACACCGACCCCTGACCCGGGGAAGAGTATCCTGGACATGGATAGATGATATTCTGTGATTCATAGTTGCTAGAAGTTATTGTAGAATAAATGGAGGGTGCAACATTTGTATACAATATATTCTGACTTCACTGTGACTTATAGTTAGTTAATAGAAGTAACTGCAGGATTCAATGAGAGAAAAAATATAGCAATGTGGAATGTTCAGGCTTCAGAGTAATCTAGTAAAAGATTGACACTTAGATGCAAACTAAGGTTTGTTGCAGGTTCACAGTACATAATAATATATAAAGCTGTATGTCAGAGTTTAAGCACAGCTGCACAGGTCCTTAGACAAGCTGCAAGTTTAGGCATTAATTACTGTTTGTGCATTTAGATGCAAACTTGGTTTGTTGCAGGTTCACAGTATATAATATTATAAAGAGCTGTATGTCAGTAATTAGCAGAGCAGCACAGGTGAAAGTTAAGTTTTAAGGCATCAATTACTGTTTGAACATATATTGGAGAATCACATGAAAGTTTTTAATTGAACACATAGATGCAGAGTTCAGAATATGTTAACATATTTGCAGCAGGATATTTCAGCAATGACAACTTGTAGCAGAGAAATAGTTATAAAGTTCTGAGTAAGATGCTGTTGTAATTAGAGAGTGAATTATTTGGATACTTGCGATTTGATGATTTTAGGCATTGGAATAGAAAATGCTGTAGGTTGAAATAGTTGGTAAATTCATACAGGAAACAGTCACAGACCTCTGTTGTTCAGGATCACAACTTCAATGTTAATGCAAAGCACATTAGACCTGAGAAGGCTTAAAAAGAGGCTGAGGTAATCAGGTGCATGAATGATTAATCAGGCAGGCAAGCAAGCTGAATGTGAATACTGCCCAAATGCAGCAGTCAGAGAAGGAAGTCTTAAAGGGATAGTGACATTAGGCTGAGATATGTTACAGATCGCCCTCTTCAAAGGCGACCTCCGGGCGCCCAACACAATCCAAAAGGAGAGAGAACAAAAATGATATGGAGTACCGGTAGTAGGTGTATGGAGGTAGTGAGTCTAATCGGAAATCAAGAAAGGAGGGTTGGAAATCTCTTGAAAAAGTTGAATGACGAAGTAAAGGCCATGTAATTCAGGTATCAAAAGATCTTGACAATGATGAGAGGAAAACTTGAAGTCAACTTTTTTGTAGTCATCGTGAGAATGCATGAACGTAACATACAATGAGCTTCCTACCACAGAATCATCCTGAGGGTAGATAGGCGGATGTTCTTCATGATAGATGACCATTTACATAGCCAATGAAAAGGCAGCCAGTCCTAGAAAAATGAATAGGCTTTCCTCAGCTTCAGAAATAGAGATGCAGCATTTTGGATTGATAACCAGATTAAGCACCTTTGGGTCAGAGATTTGAGTATCCTCAGAATTAACCTCTTGGCTGAGGATTAGATATACTCCAAAAGAAAAAGCTATAGCCACTTCTAACGCAATAGCAGGGCTTTCTTCAAAATAGGAGATAGGAGTGTAGAGTGCAAGATTTGTCCAGTTCTTGCCATCTTCTAATTCAATATAAAATGTCTCCTTACTGGATTCAGAATCAAAAGTGTTCTCACTAAGAACAGGTATATGAATGTTCACACCAGGGCAAGGTTCAGGAATACCCACATCTGGGCAAGGTTCAGTCATATCCTCAGTAGGATCAGGTGAAGGAATGCCCATGCCAGGGCAAGGTTCGGAAGTACCCACATCTGGGCAAGGTTCAGGAATATCCTCAATAGGATCAAGTGTAGGAATGCCCTCACCAGGGCAAGGTTCAACTATAGAGAAAGAAAAAGAACCCACTTTAGAGCCAGGAACCATACTCTCTTCTGAGCAGAGGGCAAAGCTTTCTTCAGGGTTCATAAACGAAGAATTAACAAGACCCACTTTAGAGCCAAGAACCATACTCGCTTCTGAGTAGAGGGCATGGCTATCTTCAGGGTCAAGTATTATTACACCCATTTCTGGGTTAAACAAAGGAATACCCATACCAGGGTTAAAAACAGGAGAGTCCACCTTGATGTCAGGTTTAGTAGTATAATCATGGAAAACAGGAACAGGAATGGGCACTGGGGAATCTTCTTGAAGAACTTTTGTACAAGTTTCAGGTTCAAGAATGTCCACTTGCGAACTTGGTTCAAAGTTGTCCTCACAGGATTCAGTATCAGGAATTCCTGTACAGGAAACTGATGTAGTAGAAAATGTAGGTTGATGCAAAGTATCTCCCAAGGGAAACAATTTCTTAGATGCAGTAACAGAAGAATTTTGAGAAGGTGAAGTGTACTGAAATATGCCACACTCAGGTAGATGCAGAGGAATTGTGACACAAGATTCTGACTGAGAAGTTATCTGGAGTTCAGCAGGCATGCTTATTTGAGTTTGAATATCAGAGCTAAATTCTCCAGGGATTATCTCTGGTAAACTGAAAGGTTGCATATCTGGAACAGAATTATCTTTTGCTTCTAGCACAGGGTTTACAGGTATTGAGGCAGCATGAGAGGAATGCAAGAAATCAGTAGTTGGAAACAGTTTTTGTAGTTGTTGTAGAGTCTGAGAAGAGATACCATTAGATGCTTTAAGAACAGACTGATAGTGACTATAGACATCATCCAGCTTGGTGTTGACAGTGTCAGGAGGCAAGAGAGGGTCTGGTACAACAGAAACTAAAACAGGGGAATCAGGCTGAGTTTCCTCTTTGCACTTCTGATTTTCTGTGGGCAGAAGGATTTTCTTCTTCTTTTTCTTAGAGAGCTTAGATTTCTTCTCAGTATGAGGCTTCTTAGGTTGCTGCCATTGTGGCTTGTAGTAAGGTTGAGAACAGAAATCTTCTTCATCACTGGATGCATAATTCTGATGTGATAAATCAGCATGGTAGTTGAGGGGACCTTTTCTCCAAACAGCAGTCTGTAAACCAGATGTCTTTTCTTGCAGCTCTGAATCTGTCCATTCCAACGAATCCATGGTAATATCAGAAATAGGAAGATCAGTATTTCCATGAGAGGTTTCATGATGGGAGCTGTCTGTATCTTCCATATTATAAATATAACAACCAAGGATGTCACTATAGCCAATAGGTTGAGGTTTTGTCTGAGTTTGTGGCGAATTAAAGTTGCGCTCATACCAGTCTAATGCCAGTTCAGCTGGATCTGTGAAGTCATCCTCCATGTTGACATATTCAGACTCAGAATCAGTAGCACCAGGATGGGAATTACAAACAGGAGGAGTAGATGGTTTTCTGGAACAGTAGTCATGTCTCTTTAAATCTTTAAAGGTCTGAATTTTTTCTGCTGAATCTATGAATGCATCCTCTTCAGTTACATAGTCAGACTCAGAATCAGTTTCACCAAAATGGAAATCACGAACATGAGGAACAGATGAAATTCTAGAATAGTGGTTCTGTCTCTTTAAATCTTTGAAAGCCTGAATTTTTTCTGCTGAAGCTATGGTTAAATCCTTTTCATTTTCATAGTCAGATTCAGGATCAGTTTCACCAAAATGGTAAGCACGAAATTGAGGAACAGATGACATTTTAGAAAAGTGGTTCTGTCTCTTTAAATCTTTAAAAATCTGAATTTTTTCTGCTGAAGCTATGGTTAAATCCTCTTCATTTTCATAGTCAGATTCAGGATCAGTTTCACCAAAATGGTAACCACGAACATGAGTAGAGGATTGTCTAGAATGGGAGTACTGTGTCTTTAAATTTTTTAAAGTTTGAAAATCTTCTGTTTTTCCTTTAGAGATTGCTTGAGTCTGAGTTATGTTGTAATTTTTTATTTTCCTTTGAGGGTCGGTGCATCCACTACCACTGCGGATCCCTTTTTTAGGCATTAACATTCTGTCATGATCCGGTGTACATGCGCTCAGGACACAGACCCTCGGGGCAGTGGTAGGGATTTGAAGACACCGACCCCGTGACCCGGGCAAGAGTATCCTGGACGTGGATAGATGATATTCTGTGATTCATAGTTGCTAGAAGTTATTGTAGAATAAATGGAGGGTGCAACATTTGTATACAATATATTCTGACTTCACTGTGACTTATAGTTAGTTAATAGAAGTAACTGCAGGATTCAATGAGAGAAAAAATATAGCAATGTGGAATGTTCAGGCTTCAGAGTAATCTAGTAAAAGATTGACACTTAGATGCAAACTAAGGTTTGTTGCAGGTTCACAGTACATAATATTATATAAAGCTGTATGTCAGAGTTTAAGCACAGCTGCACAGGTACTTAGACAAGCTGCAAGTTTAGGCATTAATTACTGTTTGTGCATTTAGATGCAAACTTGGTTTGTTGCAGGTTCACAGTATATAATATCATAAAGAGCTGTATGTCAGTAATTAGCAGAGCAGCACAGGTGAAAGTTAAGTTTTAAGGCATCAATTACTGTTTGAACATATATTAGAGAATCACATGAAAGCTTTTAATTGAACACATAGATGCAGAGTTCAGAATATGTTAACATATTTGCAGCAGGATATTTCAGCAATGACAACTTGTAGCAGAGAAATAGTTATAAAGTTCTGAGTAAGATGCTGTTGTAATTAGAGAGTGATGATAACCAAAAGTATGCTTGATTTATAATAAAGTTCTGAGTTTGTTAAGTAGCAGTGTCCAGGAAACAGAAAATGGAATTATTTGGATACTTGCGATTTGAAGATTTTAGGCACTGGAATAGAAAATGCTGTAGGTTGAAATAGTTGGTAAATTCATACAGGAAACAGTCACAGACCTCTGTTGTTCAGGATCACAACTTCAATGTTAATGCAAAGCACATTAGACCTGAGCAGGCTTAAAAAGAGGCTGAGGTAATCAGGTGCATGAATGATTAATCAGGCAGGCAAGCAAGCTGAATGTGAATACTGCCCAAATGCAGCAGTCAGAGAAGGAAGTCTTAAAGGGATAGTGACATTAGGCTGAGATATGTTACAGTCGTTGTTCCATTAACTATAATTGCATAGGTAGGATTGTTATACCTAGCATGAATAAATTTAATGAAATTTCCTGAAAAGCCAAATTTCCCTAACGAAAAGAAGAGATGGTCACAATTTATATAATCGAAAGCTTTCTCTGTGTCTGTTAGTATTGCTGCATCTACAGTCTTGCCTAGCTTTTTATGCTTAAACTTATTCCAAAAGAATTCCAATATTAACATATTTTTCGCTGGGTTTCGTCCAGGTATAAACTCTACTTGGTTTTCATGTATTATCTTATTTATATGTTGTTTTAACCTATTATCAATTATTGACATTAATAGATTATAATCATAATTGAGCAATGATATGGGTCTGTATGAAGATGGATCCTCTGGATCCTTATCTTAACTGAAAGATTTAAATGTCATATTTGTTTTTTGCATGCTGAATTCAAGTCAGAAACATTTTCATTGTTGAGCAATGTTATCAGTGTAGCTACTGCCTACAGCTAGATAAGAAAGAAGACATTTAAGAACTTAGGTTACCACATGATTTTTGCAGGAAAAGCCCTCTTCTGAACATGGTCAATAACTGACTGTAGCTAGCAGATAGTGTCTCCTAGCAACATTTCAAAGAAGAAAATATTCCTTTGTCTTCCTGTAGAGACCACAGAATCCTTGTGGGGTTGGGACATTAAGTAAAATTAAGTTTAATAATGATAAAAATGATGAATAATACATATTGCAATGATTTATATTTAGTATAAATCACTTCTTAGTGCTTTTTTATTACAACAACAAAACAAACTGTTTTATATCCCTTTAAGTATTATACAGTCTCTTTGTAACAAGCATAATTTTCAGAGCTATTTTACAGAAAATTAAATAATATATATTGCAAGTTTGGACTATTTTGACTTAGGTCCAGGCTCAGGCTGTGGTACCATTTTTAGAGAATGCAGTTTAAGCACCACTGACCCTAAATAATTATGGGGTCAATTACAATCCTTTAGAAAAAACTTTTCAAATTATTATCAACAGAAAAACACAATTAAACTCTATGGGGATTTTTGTAGATAAATTACTTGATATTTTTTTCTAAAAGATTATGATTGACACCTCTATTTTTAACCCCAGCATAGCACTAAACAGAAAAAGAATAGTCCAGCTTGAAAGTCACAAGAAGTATAGTTCCTAAGTAACACATGGTTAGTGACTGGTATGCAAGTGAGCCTCCTAATATGATGTTCTATTTCCAGTGATCACAATCCCAAAATGATTGTGATGTTTATACCCCTGAAGTTCAAATCTCCTTTAAACTACACAAAATTGTTATCTGTTTTGTTAATCTTGAAATTTTGTAATAAAAAAAATGTAATGTGCAATATAAACAACAAACAAAATGCTGATTTTATGAGTTTAGTGATTAAATCACAGGTTAAAGAACCTGTATGCTGATTGATCCCATTTTGTTGAGTGTAGTAATGCTAGCATGTGTGCAATTAACCTGTTATGCTCCAAAGTCATAAAGATATGTGTTTGTCTCTTTAAGGAAATTGAACAGGGTCATTGCCACTATGTGTGCTTGTTTGGTCATCAAGTTAGCTCATTTTTATTTCTGTAAAGGTGCTTATTATTACATTTGTAACTATAAATAAGTTGAAAGAATTTGTATCAGTTTGGTGACATTGCCACCTATTTTCACTGAATATAGGGGCGGGTAATATCAGTGTGTCCTGCCCATGAGCGAAACCAATGTTACAGATGAAAGATTTAGGGGTACTCAGTAATGAGAAAAGTGTTGTCCACAGTTTATCAAGTCCTTTTATCTACTGAATTAAATAAGTGCAAAATTACCTTATAAATGTGTAAATATTAAGAATATATCAGCAAAAAAAAAAAACCAGGACTGGCACATATATAGGGCCCTTTTCACCGAAAAAATAATAATAATAGTGCAGCTGATAAACCCTGAACATGGTTGATTGTGCTCACACTGACAATAAAAACAGCCTTTACCTATAATTATAAAACAATTGATTGTGATCAGTCTTATAATTCTATATAGTCAGTGAGGTAAAGATGTTTAGAGCATGGACTTACGGCCTCAAAATATCCCTTTAATGCTGCTTCATAAGATGAACAGTGCTATAAACTAAATGAAACATGCTGGGATTAAATGAAAATGTAGATTCTTTATTATAAATTTCTCATCTGTAGTTTAATCATCCAAAATCTGATTAAGGCCAATAAAAATGCAAATGGACTTTTAAAGTGACGAAGGTGTATCTGACTTAACATGACAGAAAACAAATGAAAATTAGACATGTGCATAGGCAATAGGGTCTCGATCCGATATAAATTGTCGCCCGCAAAAGCTGACGATGCCAAATTTTGCGTGGGTTTGGTATCCTATATACGGCATAACTTAGAAGTTACGCGCCTATATTTCTGCCTTCCCCCGTAGTTTTTTGGCCCATAGACTGACATACAAAACACGCGCAGTTTGGTATCCAATATACAGTGTAAGGACTTACACGCGCAGATTTCAGAAAATCTACTCCATTCTCATCTCGCCACAAATTGCAGGCGCAGGAGCCCTTGCACTGACTTAGAAACCAACGTAACTCTCTGAAAGCCAACAAATGCATGCTTAACAACATACATATCAGCAGCTTGATCACAAATAGTAAACCTCTTCAAAGCATTTATTATTCCTGCCCCTGCAAGTGTGTCAAACCAATCACAAAGGTGAGCATCATGGGGCACAAGGGATGCATCATTGGGCACAAGGGGTGCATCATGGGACACAAGGGTGGTTCATTGGGCACAAGGGGTGCGCATCATTGGGCACAAGGGTGCATCATTGGGCACAAGGGGTGCTGGAAGCTCTACAAGCCCCTGTTGTTCCGTCTACACATGCTGATTCTATAGTTGCTGCTGAGGTCCCTGGTCATGGTGCTGCCCCTGCTGCAGCTGGTCATCGAATTACATACTGCGGATTTCCACTGCATGTAAGTGAAACTACTACATCCCACCCCCATTCCCTTTACCACCCTAATTACTGAAAATATATCATTAGTTTAATTCATGTTTTGGTTACTATGATTTATTGACTATCATTTAGAAGAATGAAAATGGATGTTTATACCTTATGTTCACACCTTCTGTAAATACATTATTATTTAGATATATATACCCATGTGCAGGGATAGGCAAGGTGTCCTTCACTAAAGGTCTTTACCTTAGAAAATGTCCGCCACAGCCTTGGCTCGTGCCTATCCCTGCACATGTGTCAATTTCTATTGAATGTGAGAAACCTTGATTTACATCTTATAATTGAATATCACTATATGTACCCTTCATACACAACTATGTGATGTGGAACACTATTAGTTAAAAAAAGGCATTTTAACTCGCTGCAGGATGCATTTTTATAGCATTTCCTTCTCCCTGGGGAGAAGGAAGTGCTATCAAAATGCATCCTGCAGAGAGTTACAGTTCCCTTTTTTAACTAATAGTGTTCAAAACCATTGTCTTGTGCATAAGCACTCCAGCCAACAAATAAAGTCTACCGACAGTAGGCATTTTACTGGCATCCCCCAAATATTTGTGGAGTGCGTTTGCACCCTTCTAGTTCTCAGAATAACTATGTGATATGGTTTATAGAACATGAATATGTCATAAACATGATGATATTAACTTTTTTGGGCCATTTCCACACAGGCCTTATTATATGTTTCAACAATATTAGTGTACTAAAACACCCCTCACATGGATGTGGATGACAATTATATGGTAAATAACAGTGGACAAGATTTATGCTGAAATATAACAATATATTTTTTTTTTAGGCTTCTTAGATGAGGGGGCTGAGGTGCCTGGAGGGGTTCTCCTGGGTTGTGTGGATTCAGAGGATTCTGTAGGAGTGCTGGCCACAGATGAGAGGCTGGAGGCAGTGTCCTGCTGGTGTGTGAAATGCTCCACCAACACACCCAACAGTTGGTTTTGTTCCTGCCATCTGTTGTCAGTCTGCATCTGCATATCCGAAATAACTCTTATCATCTGAGACTGGTTTTGGACTATACCATTTAAAGATGCTGCCATGTCCCGTTGCAGCTCAATGGAACGCTGGAGTAAAGTCTGTTGGCTCCTGTAAAACCTGCGTTGGTCTCTCTGTATTTTCTCGCTGCTTGTTATGAGCCTCCTCTGGAGGGAAATGTATTCGTAGCCCATGGTTGAATACAGAGGATCCACAGGCTGTTGACCAGCAGGGATCATAGGCGCAGGTTCACCTCTAGCTGCTGTTGCATCTGGAACATCCTCAGCTTCTGCTGCATCTGGAACATCCTCAGCTGGTGCTGCATCTGGAACAACTACAGCTGGTGCTGCCTGAGGAATTACTTCAGCTGGTGCTGCCTGAGGAATTACTTCAGCTGGTGCTGCCTGAGGAACTACTTCAGCTGGTGCTGCCTGAGGAACTACTACAGCTGGTGCTGCCTGAGGAACTACTACAGCTGGTGCTGCCTGAGGAACTACTTCAGCTGGTGCTGCCTGAGGAACTACTACAGCTGGTGCTGCCTGAGGAACTACTACAGCTGGTGCTGCATCAGGGACAAATACACCTATATGCTCCTCTTCAAATGCTGGAGCTCTTCCAAGGGAAGCGGATGGTGGAGCTCTCCGGGTGGACTGGTAGTCCCATTGCCGACTGGTGTGCGACCACTCAGCCTGTCCAGTTTGCATGTCCTGTATGTAAAAGCCCTGACTGGCCTGATATGGGGGGGGTAAATACATGTACCCTTTGGGGCTGACTTGGCTCCCCCTCAAAGCCAAAAGAACAATCCTCCGGCCAGGGATCCTGCCAGGGCTCGTCTGCAAATGTTGGTGGCATGACGTCTGGCTCCTCAACAGAGGCAATCCAACCCAGATCATGCCTGGGAGCATACTGTCCTTGTTGATGGATTCTCTGGACTGGTGGTTGCGGTGGAGGCATTCTCTGGACTGGTGGTTGCGGTGGATGCATGCCCGTTTGCACCCTGGTGACAGGAGGTTCTGTGGAGGAGTCAAATGATGAGAGGTATTAGTACAATCATATATATATCCATGTGGGCATACAATGTACATTGATACATGCTAGGGCCTATACTCATTCTCATGTCAAACTCTATAACATGCATGTGCACATTGTGATTTGTGATATGAGGGATTTTAATATGCAAAGTATACATGTATGTGTTTCATACAATAGTTATGTGTACATGTCAGTGATGGATAAAATGTGTTCTTTAAGTGACACTATGGTCACACAATTTCCTTTAGCCTGATGTAGGCACATAACGTGCTTTCTTGAGCTAAAAGTATTGTGATGGCTATAGTGTCCATTTATGGAAAACTCTACATGTGGCTTGTGGCCTGTGTTACTCCGAGACATGTTAGTATTTCACTATTCCACCTCATATCATGAATTTCAATGTGTTAAGTAGCATTAAATGGACATTAAACCCATTTTTATTCTTTCATGATTCAGCTAGAGCATGCAATTTTAAACAACTTTCTAATTTACTTCCATTACCTAATATGCTTCATTCTCTTGATATTCTTTGCTGAAAAGCATATCTAGATAGGCTCAGAAGCTGCTGATTGGTGGCTACACATCAATGCCTCATGTGATTGGCTCACCCATGTGCATTGATATTTAGTAAACAAAGAATATCAGAATAATGAAGCAAATTAAATAATAGAAGTAAATTGGGATGTTGTTTAAAACTGTATTCTCTATCTGAATAATGAAATAAAAAGATTTGGTTTAATGTCCCTTTAATGTGAAATATAATTGTAGATGTTTTTGTTAGTAGGCCAAATACCATGCTCCTCATTGTGTACATGAATGTGTGACATTAAAGGATGTTATATCTCAAATACATATAATACTGGTGTGTGGGATGTTACTCACCAGTATACTGTGCTGATGTTGCAGCCCCTGAGTTACGAGCCCCTGGAAGTCCACGGACTGCTGTGACGCTCAGGGACCTGCATATTATCTCCTGCCATTCATTGTATTCAGCCTCCTGGGGAGGACCACCGCCTGTTCCCCTCTGGTACATGGCTTCTTGGCCCATTTTCTCCTTCACCCACCTCTTGCAGTCGTTCCATCTTTTCTTTAGCCCATCGACATTCCTCCTCTGCTGGGCCACGCTGTAAACTGCTTCCTCGACCAACAGCCATGCATCCCTACGCCTTCTGGCAACTCCTTTGCCCTTCTCTTGGCCAAAGAAGGCAGTGTGGTTCTCCATGACAGCCTGGACTAGCGCTAGATTTTCAGCGAAAGAGAAGTTCGGGCACCTCATGCGCTCATCGTCCGTGGCCACCTGGCTTCCTCCCTGGGATGTCTCTGGTGTGGGTTCCTCCCTATCCTCTCCCTCCTCCCCCCTTCTGTCCCCATGTGCACCCTCTATCCCTCTTCTAAGTGTGCCTGGTCTTGGGGCAGCCCCACTCCCATCATGCCTTCTGGCTCTCCCTCTCCCCACTCCACTTACTCCCTGACGTGGACCCTGCTGCTCCTCCTGTCCATAATCCTCTCCCTGCAACTCCCCTCCGCCCTACCTCTCCCTGTCATCCTTAAACTACACACACTTACACTCACTCCCAGTTCAATCACACACAATCACAACCAAACACTCAGCCTATCACACTGTAAAAGATAAATAAAATGTGTGAGGTGTTAGAAAAAAAAAGTGTTGTGTATTTTGTATATGTATGTATGCAAAATGTGTGCAATATGTAAAAAAAAAAAGTGTTGTGTATTTTGTATATGTATGTATGCAAAATGTGTGCAATATGTAAAAAAAAAAGTGTAAGTAAATGTACAGGCTTAACCAAACACAAATCCAAAAATCCGACCTAAATAACTTTGATGAATTGCGCCTCTCTCACTGCTCTTACTAATTAGCACTATATTCACTGTAGTGTGCTGTAGCTCCAAGAACCAACCAAACACACTAAAGAAAATGGCGGCTGCGCATGGGTTTATGTATGAATTTTGAATGGCGTAATTAGGTGGCGCATCTTTTAGAACTGGCGGTTATTTTTACGAATCGTAGCCTAATTGCATCAAACTACTCTTTATTGAGACTTTACGTTAACAAAATACTGGCGTAAGTACTTGCGACGACTAAAATGTGTATTTGCGCACATTTTAGTTGATCGCCGGTTTTTCATACTTACGCCAGTTTAGCATCTGACGGCGCAGTATATTGGATAGCTCGAGTTGGGAGGTGAAATTACGGGCGGCACGGGTTCCCTCGCTTGCGCCGAAAACTACGCCGTATATCGGATCACGCCCTAGATTTGTTTTGTCTGAAAGATTTGTTTCTGATTTTTTTCAAACATTCCGTTCAGATGAAATTCGTCCATGCAGGCATTTGGTTTGGATGAATATTGGATTCAGATTTGTTACCGCCATTTCCAATGGGAATAGATAATATAGACGAAGGGACATTGTAAACTAGATTTTTATTTGCATAAATGCTTTGTAGATGATCCATTTATATAGCCCATCTGGTGGTGGTTTTGTAAAAATGTATAGTCTTGCTTATTTTTAAAAATAAAATTGTGCTGAGTTTCAGGCTCCTAACCAAACCCCAAAGTTTTAGATGTATACTGATGTTTACAGACTCCTGGTTGTGTAATGGGTCTTTTTATTTGCAGGGGAAGGGGGAGTATCTGCATGTTCCTGATTTCTCAGCCCCTTTCAGTGGGTGTCCCAGCCTAACCTTATCAGCAGTGCTAAACAGGGAGCTTCTTAGTAAGTTAAAAAAAAAAATATACTGGATTTTTATATCAGTATTTGTGCATTTCTTCTTTATAGTAGTCTCTATTACATGCAGTTATATTCAAATTTGTGTACACTGTCCCTTTAATATTAGCACAAATCTTATATTATAGGATTCAAACAACTACAATAACCTATTTATTTATGTTAAAAGAATATATAAATCCTCTATGAATAAAATCCAACATTTAGTGCCTGACCAGCTGCCCCTAACATCAGCCATTATTAATACTATGGCAGTATTAGACAGGGGACAATTCACAGACCCCCCTGTACACCATTACAAACAAAGTAGCTTATTAACCAAACAAGATAACTCCTTTCCCCCAGTGGCGTGCAGTGTCCAATCAGAAAAAAAAGTTTTTAATTATGATTAATAATAAAAACAAAAGTTGTGTTTTTTGGTTTTACATTTTTGACCACGCCCCCCCACGGGTAAAATCCCCCCCCCTCCCGGCCGCCACCAGATGCGATCCCATCCTGAATCGTCCATGTTGCGCAATTAGGAGGCAGTGAGCCGTTCTGCTGCCCTCCATTAATTGCGCAACATGATTTCTGATACTGTTCTTAGCTTAGCGCCACCCAGTGGTGTTTAACCGGGCCCATACCACACTCCAATAGAGGCGGTTATCAAAATCGCCTCTATGATGGAGCTGATTCCACAGCCAATCACCATCAGGTCTGCCAGGGGGCGTGCCAGCCGGGCTTTGTTGAGTGACGTCGGAGTTACTGGTGTCAGTGGCGGGAAGCCTGAGGGAGCTGCTGCAAGTACCTGCCGAGGGAGTCTATCTTGCGTGTGTCACTGTGACTGTCAGTCAGTAGTGAGTGACTGTGTCCAGTCCAATGATCGCCCTGTCACCTGTCAGTGCTGAGTGAGAGAGGGACCTCCCGGTGCCAGACAGTTGTGGACTTTGTGGTCAATTAGCTCAAACAATGGACTAGTCTGGAACTCAGCTGGAGGATTGAAGCAGTGACTGTGAGTGAGCAGCTGAGCCGTTACCGTAACTGCCGAAAGACATAACTTAGTGTTTTCTTTGTTGAAGCAGCAGCTGATGACACTCACGACACTGATGCTACTAGATTTAAGTATGTGCCTTAGTAGCGCCACATGCCACTGCCTTATAATGCACATGCCATATTGCAGATGAACAGATCAGATGGCCAGATGCAGTATGTTTCAGGTCACGGTGTTCACCTGGTGACTGTGTTGTGTTTAATGAAACTTAAGTTTCAGAATGAGGCCCATTCTGAAACTTAAGTTTATTAAACACAACACCGTCACCAGGTGAACACCGTGACCTGAACCATACTGCATCTGGCCATCTGATCTGTTCATCTGCAATATGGGCAATTTTTTTCTGTCTATAGCCCTATAATAGTTTGTTTAAAAAAAAACAAAGAACCGAGCTTTCCAAAGACCATACCCTAAACAAACAGATTTACTTGAACTTGCCAAGAAGAGCAGAGATATACTAGTGAACTTGGCATGAAAAGGCAGTTTTAGTAAAAATACCCTGATTGACCATTACAAGCCACATCATAAAGGAGCACAGGTTTCGTTATTGGGTGAATTTACACTGAGATTTTAATAGATCTCATTTGAGAGGTCCCCAGCTTCAATAAGAACTAATTTCGCAGTAGCTGGTTCCAATAGGCCAAACAAGCACTGCACTACATACTATTTAACTGAATGTGCATGCAACCCTGCAAAGCCACACACATAGCACAGCAAGTATTAGGCCATAGGAAGTAATCAGGAAGTTCAAGTTTGCCAATTTCCTATTACAGGTATATGGAACTTGTTTCCTATAGCTATTTAGAGGATTTCAAAAGGGACATATACATTGCCATTAATGGTCTGTTCAGTTCTAAAACTGTATTTTAGAACTGAACTCTCTTTAAAGAGTGCTCTGCCAAATTACAAAGCACTCCAATTTCACATGTAGAATATTAACTTTATTTAATAGTGGTGTCAAATGTATGCCTTATTTTAAATCACTATTGTAATAATTTCATTAAAGGACTGTAAGGTATAATATATATTGAGTTTGCTTGTTTGCTGTGAGTTCATCTCTCCTAGTCTCTTGGCTTCCTTTATTAAATTATGGGCTCTCTAGTCTGCATATCTATTGTTTTTATTACCCTACATCCACTAGATATATTTTAATCATATTTATTTTCTAATTCTGATTAAAAACTGGGAATGTGAAAATGTCCCAGCATTAATGTCAACCTGACAGGGACAGGCAAAAATGAATAGCCTTGTTAACAAATTGGATGCCTGACTCGTGAGATGCAATTTATTTACTATGGGGGAGTAAATAAGTCCTAATCATTTCTTTAATCCTTGAGTGATACTTTGTGTGCATATTGTCCTTTATTATGCTCAATTAACATATAGTGCCCTTCACATATTTAGTTTGCAGCTAAGTTTACAACATGCTTGCCACCAACCATGATTTGGCAGTTTTGTTTTCTGTCTGTGCAAGTGGCACTGCATCTGTTTTAATTCTGTTAGGAGGCTCTCCTTATCCTTACCCCACTACTAAATTAATTCCATTTTAGAATAAGATATTTTGGGAGACTAATTGCACTAACATATGTATTCATTTACACCAACAATCCATTTGATGCCAACTTTTTTTTTCTTGGATAGTTATTTTTTAATAAGTTTTTTTTAAATAAACTTTTTTTCTTTTATGATTAATCAAGCAACATACTTTGGAGTGCAGTAATATTTAGTTGTTTTAAGACGTTTTGTGATTTAGTAAGATATATCTATTTTGGTATTTCTGTGAAGCACACAAACCCAATTTTTTTTCATGATTCAGATAGAGCTTGTGATTTTAAACAACTTTCCAATTTACTTCTATTATCTATTTTGTTTTGTTCTCTAGATAACCTTTGTTGAAAAGGATACCTAAGTAGGCTCAGGAGCTGCTGATTTGTGGCTGCACATGTTTGTCTGGTGTTATTGGCTCCCAAATGCATTCAGCTTACTCCCAGTAGTGCATTGCTGCTTCTTCAACAAAATATACCAAGATAATGATGTAAATTACACAATATAAGTAAATTGGAAAGTTGTTTAAAACTGTATACTCTATCTGAATCATGAAATAAAAAAACATAATTTATGTAAGAACTTACCTGATAAATTCATTTCTTTCATATTAGCAAGAGTCCATGAGCTAGTGACGTATGGGATATACATTCCTACCAGGAGGGGCAAAGTTTCCCAAACCTCAAAATGCCTATAAATACACCCCTCACCACACCCACAATTCAGTTTAACGAATAGCCAAGAAGTGGGGTGATAAAAAAGTGCGAAAGCATAAAAAATAAGGAATTGGAATAATTGTGCTTTATACAAAAATCATAACCACCCCAAAAAAAGGGCAGGCCTCATGGACTCTTGCTAATATGAAAGAAATGAATTTATCAGGTAAGTTCTTACATAAATTATGTTTTCTTTCATGTAATTAGCAAGAGTCCATGAGCTAGTGACGTATGGGATAATGATTACCCAAGATGTGGATCTTTCCACGCAAGAGTCACTAGAGAGGGAGGGATAAAATAAAGACAGCCAATTCCTGCTGAAAATAATCCACACCCAAAATAAAGTTTAATGAAAAACATAAGCAGAAGATTCAAACTGAAACCGCTGCCTGAAGTACTTTTCTACCAAAAACTGCTTCAGAAGAAGAAAATACATCAAAATGGTAGAATTTAGTAAAAGTATGCAAAGAGGACCAAGTTGCTGCTTTGCAAATCTGATCAATCGAAGCTTCATTCCTAAACGCCCAGGAAGTAGAAACTGACCTAGTAGAATGAGCTGTAATCCTTTGAGGCGGAGTTTTACCTGACTCAACATAGGCAAGATGAATTAAAGATTTCAACCAAGATGCCAAAGAAATGGCAGAAGCTTTCTGGCCTTTTCTAGAACCGGAAAAGATAACAAATAAACTAGAAGTCTTTCGGAAAGACTTAGTAGCTTCAACATAATATTTCAAAGCTCTAACAACATCCAAAGAATGCAATGATTTCTCCTTAGAATTCTTAGGATTAGGACATAATGAAGGAACCACAATTTCTCTACTAATGTTGTTAGAATTCACAACTTTAGGTAAAAATTCAAAAGAAGTTCGCAACACTGCCTTATCCTGATGAAAAATCAGAAAAGGAGACTCACAAGAAAGAGCAGATAATTCAGAAACTCTTCTGGCAGAAGAGATGGCCAAAAGGAACAAAACTTTCCAAGAAAGTAATTTAATGTCCAATGAATGCATAGGTTCAAACGGAGGAGCTTGAAGAGCCCCCAGAACCAAATTCAAACTCCAAGGAGGAGAAATTGACTTAATGACAGGTTTTATACGAACCAAAGCTTGTACAAAACAATGAATATCAGGAAGATTAGCAATCTTTCTGTGAAAAAGAACAGAAAGAGCAGAGATTTGTCCTTTCAAAGAACTTGTGGATAAACCTTTATCTAAACCATCCTGAAGAAACTGTAAAATTCTCGGAATTCTAAAAGAATGCCAAGAAAAATGATGAGAAAGACACCAAGAAATATAAGTCTTCCAGACTCTATAATATATCTCTCTGGATACAGATTTACGAGCCTGTAACATAGTATTAATCACAGAGTCAGAGAAACCTCTTTGACCAAGAATCAAGCGTTCAATCTCCATACCTTTAAATTTAAGGATTTGAGATCCTGATGGAAAAAAGGACCTTGCGACAGAAGGTCTGGTCGTAGCGGAAGAGTCCACGGATGGCAAGAGGCCATCCGGACAAGATCCGCATACCAAAACCTGTGAGGCCATGCCGGAGCTACCAGCAGAACAAACGAGCATTCCTTCAGAATCTTGGAGATTACTCTTGGAAGAAGAACTAGAGGCGGAAAGATATAAGCAGGATGATACTTCCAAGGAAGTGATAATGCATCCACTGCTTCCGCCTGAGGATCCCGGCATCTGGACAGATACCTGGGAAGTTTCTTGTTTAGATGAGACACCATCAGATCTATTTCTGGAAGCTCCCACATTTGAACAATCTGAAGAAATACCTCTGGGTGAAGAGACCATTCGCCCGGATGCAACGTTTGGCGACTGAGATAATCCGCTTCCCAATTGTCTATACCTGGGATATGAACCGCAGATATTAGACAGGAGCTGGATTCCGCCCAAACCAGAATTCGAGATACTTCTTTCATAGCCAGAGGACTGTGAGTCCCTCCTTGATGATTGATGTATGCCACAGTAGTGACATTGTCTGTCTGAAAACAAATGAACGATTCTCTCTTCAGAAGAGGCCAAGACTGAAGAGCTCTGAAAATTGCACGGAGTTCCAAAATATTGATCGTAATCTCACCTCCTGAGATTCCCAAACTCCTTGTGCCGTCAGAGATCCCCACACAGCTCCCCAACCTGTGAGACTTGCATCTGTTGAAATTACAGTCCAGGTCGGAAGCACAAAAGAAGCCCCCTGAATTAAACGATGGTGATCTGTCCACCACGTTAGAGAGTGTTGTACAATCGGTTTTAAAGATATTAATTTAGCAAGGGTAGAAATAGCCCCATCGACTTTAGGGATTTTGTCCCAAAATTCTAATCTGTCAGACGGCACAGGATATAATTGCTTAAAACGTTTAGAAGGAGTAAATGAATTACCCAATTTATCCCATTCTCTGGAAATTACTTCAGAAATAGCATTAGGAACAGGAAAAACTTCTGGAATAACCACAGGAGATTTAAATACCTTATCTAAACGTTTAGAATTAGTATCAAGAGGACCAGAATCCTCTATTTCTAAAGCAATTAGTACTTCTTTAAGTAAAGAACGAATAAATTCCATTTTAAATATGAAGATTTATCAGCATCAATCTCTGAGACAGAATCCTCTGAACCAGAAGAGTCATCAGAATCAGAATGATGATGTTCATTTAAAAATTCATCTGTAGAGAGAGAAGTTTTAAAAGATTTTTTATGTTTCCTAGAAGGAGAAATAACAGACATAGCCTTCTTGATGGATTCAGAAACAAAATCTCTTATGTTATCAGGAACATTCTGCACCTTAGATGTTGAAGGAACTGCAACAGGCAATGGTACATTACTAAAGGAAATATTATCTGCTTTAACAAGTTTGTCATGACAATTAATACAAACAACAGCCGGAGGAATAGCTACCAAAAGTTTACAGCAGATACACTTAGCTTTGGTAGTTCCAGCACTAGACAGCGATTTTCCTGAAGTATCTTCTGACTCAGATGCAACGTGAGACATCTTGCAATATGAAAGAGAAAAAACAACATATAAAGCAAAATTGATCAAATTCCTTAAATGACAGTTTCAGGAATGGGAAAAAATGCCAATAAACAAGCTTCTAGTAACCAGAAGCAAAGAAAAAATGAGACTGAAATAATGTGGAGACAAAAAGCGACGCCCATATTTTTTGGCGCCAAATAAGACGCCCACATTATTTGGCGCCTAAATGCTTTTTGGCGCCAAACATGACGCCACATCCGGAACGCCGACATTTTTGGCGCAAAAGGACGTCAAAAAATGACGCAACTTCCGGCGACACGTATGATGCCGGAAACAGAAAAGATTTTTTGCGCCAAAAAAGTCCGCGCCAAGAATGACGCAATAAAATGAAGCATTTTCAGCCCCCGCGAGCCTAACAGCCCACAGGGAAAAAAGAGTCAAATTTTAAGGTAAGAAAAAAATTGATTCAAATGCATTATCCCAAATATGAAACTGACTGTCTGAAAATAAGGAATGTTGAACATCCTGAGTCAAGGCAAATAAATGTTTGAATACATATATTTAGAACTTTATAAATAAAGTGCCCAACCATAGCTTAGAGTGTCACAGAAAATAAGATTTACTTACCCCAGGACACTCATCTACATGTTTGTAGAAAGCCAAACCAGTACTGAAACGAAAATCAGCAGAGGTAATGGTATATAAATAAGAGTATATCGTCGATCTGAAAAGGGAGGTAAGAGATGAATCTCTACGACCGATAACAGAGAACCTATGAAATAGACCCCGTAGAAGGAGATCACTGCATTCAAATAGGCAATACTCTCCTCACATCCCTCTGACATTCACTGCACGCTGAGAGGAAAACCGGGCTCCAACTTGCTGCGGAGCGCATATCAACGTAGAATCTAGCACAAACTTACTTCACCACCTCCATAGGAGGCAAAGTTTGTAAAACTGAATTGTGGGTGTGGTGAGGGGTGTATTTATAGGCATTTTGAGGTTTGGGAAACTTTGCCCCTCCTGGTAGGAATGTATATCCCATACGTCACTAGCTCATGGACTCTTGCTAATTACATGAAAGAAAATATGAGTTCCATGTCCCTTTAACCATAGTTACCCTAAAATGTACATTTATGATGTACTAGTTTGAAAACATTCTCTGCTCTCATTATAGCGGAACCAGTGCACAGGTGAAATAATCAGCTGATCAGTAACACCATGGTTACTAACCTGCTCTCACCCATCAGCTGATTATTTCATCTATGCACTGTTCAGATATAATTTAAACCTACACAAACCCAATTTTTTTTCATGATTCAGATAGAGCTTGTGATTTTAAACAACTTTCCAATTTACTTCTATTATCTATTTTGTTTTGTTCTCTAGATAACCTTTGTTGAAAAGGATACCTAAGTAGGCTCAGGAGCTGCTGATTTGTGGCTGCACATGTTTGTCTGGTGTTATTGGCTCCCAAATGCATTCAGCTTACTCCCAGTAGTGCATTGCTGCTTCTTCAACAAAATATACCAAGATAATGATGTAAATTACACAATATAAGTAAATTGGAAAGTTGTTTAAAACTGTATACTCTATCTGAATCATGAAATAAAAAAACATAATTTATGTAAGAACTTACCTGATAAATTCATTTCTTTCATATTAGCAAGAGTCCATGAGCTAGTGACGTATGGGATATACATTCCTACCAGGAGGGGCAAAGTTTCCCAAACCTCAAAATGCCTATAAATACACCCCTCACCACACCCACAATTCAGTTTAACGAATAGCCAAGAAGTGGGGTGATAAAAAAAGTGCGAAAGCATAAAAAATAAGGAATTGGAATAATTGTGCTTTATACAAAAATCATAACCACCCCAAAAAAAGGGCAGGCCTCATGGACTCTTGCTAATATGAGTCCATGAGCTAGTGACGTATGGGATAATGATTACCCAAGATGTGGATCTTTCCACGCAAGAGTCACTAGAGAGGGAGGGATAAAATAAAGACAGCCAATTCCTGCTGAAAATAATCCACACCCAAAATAAAGTTTAATGAAAAACATAAGCAGAAGATTCAAACTGAAACCGCTGCCTGAAGTACTTTTCTACCAAAAACTGCTTCAGAAGAAGAAAATACATAAAAATGGTAGAATTTAGTAAAAGTATGCAAAGAGGACCAAGTTGCTGCTTTGCAAATCTGATCAATCGAAGCTTCATTCCTAAACGCCCAGGAAGTAGAAACTGACCTAGTAGAATGAGCTGTAATCCTTTGAGGCGGAGTTTTACCTGACTCAACATAGGCAAGATGAATTAAAGATTTCAACCAAGATGCCAAAGAAATGGCAGAAGCTTTCTGGCCTTTTCTAGAACCGGAAAAGATAACAAATAAACTAGAAGTCTTTCGGAAAGACTTAGTAGCTTCAACATAATATTTCAAAGCTCTAACAACATCTAAAGAATGCAATGATTTCTCCTTAGAATTCTTAGGATTAGGACATAATGAAGGAACCACAATTTCTCTACTAATGTTGTTAGAATTCACAACTTTAGGTAAAAATTCAAAAGAAGTTCGCAACACTGCCTTATCCTGATGAAAATTCAGAAAAGGAGACTCACAAGAAAGAGCAGATAATTCAGAAACTCTTCTGGCAGAAGAGATTGCCAAAAGGAACAAAACTTTCCAAGAAAGTAATTTAATGTCCAATGAATGCATAGGTTCAAACGGAGGAGCTTGAAGAGCCCCCAGAACCAAATTCAAACTCCAAGGAGGAGAAATTGACTTAATGACAGGTTTTATACGAACCAAAGCTTGTACAAAACAATGAATATCAGGAAGATTAGCAATCTTTCTGTGAAAAAGAACAGAAAGAGCAGAGATTTGTCCTTTCAAAGAACTTGTGGATAAACCTTTATCTAAACCATCCTGAAGAAACTGTAAAATTCTCGGAATTCTAAAAGAATGCCAAGAAAAATGATGAGAAAGACACCAAGAAATATAAGTCTTCCAGACTCTATAATATATCTCTCTGGATACAGATTTACGAGCCTGTAACATAGTATTAATCACAGAGTCAGAGAAACCTCTTTGACCAAGAATCAAGCGTTCAATCTACATACCTTTAAATTTAAGGATTTGAGATCCTGATGGAAAAAAGGACCTTGCGACAGAAGGTCTGGTCGTAGCGGAAGAGTCCACGGATGGCAAGAGGCCATCCGGATAAGATCCGCATACCAAAACCTGTGAGGCCATGCCGGAGCTACCAGCAGAACAAACGAGCATTCCTTCAGAATCTTGGAGATTACTCTTGGAAGAAGAACTAGAGGGGGAAAGATATAAGCAGGATGATACTTCCAAGGAAGTGATAATGCATCCACTGCTTCCGCCTGAGGATCCCGGGATCTGGACAGATACCTGGGAAGTTTCTTGTTTAGATGAGACGCCATCAGATCTATTTCTGGAAGCTCCCACATTTGAACAATCTGAAGAAATACCTCTGGGTGAAGAGACCATTCGCCCGGATGCAACGTTTGGCGACTGAGATAATCCGCTTCCCAATTGTCTATACCTGGGATATGAACCGCAGATATTAGACAGGAGCTGGATTCCGCCCAAACCAGAATTTGAGATACTTCTTTCATAGCCAGAGGACTGTGAGTCCCTCCTTGATGATTGATGTATGCCACAGTAGTGACATTGTCTGTCTGAAAACAAATGAACGATTCTCTCTTCAGAAGAGGCCAAGACTGAAGAGCTCTGAAAATTGCACGGAGTTCCAAAATATTGATCGTAATCTCACCTCCTGAGATTCCCAAACTCCTTGTGCCGTCAGAGATCCCCACACAGCTCCCCAACCTGTGAGACTTGCATCTGTTGAAATTACAGTCCAGGTCGGAAGCACAAAAGAAGCCCCCTGAATTAAACGACGGTGATCTGTCCACCACGTTAGAGAGTGTTGTACAATCGGTTTTAAAGATATTAATTTAGCAAGGGTAGAAATAGCCCCATCGACTTTAGGGATTTTGTCCCAAAATTCTAATCTGTCAGACGGCACAGGATATAATTGCTTAAAACGTTTAGAAGGAGTAAATGAATTACCCAATTTATCCCATTCTCTGGAAATTACTTCAGAAATAGCATTAGGAACAGGAAAAACTTCTGGAATAACCACAGGAGATTTAAATACCTTATCTAAACGTTTAGAATTAGTATCAAGAGGACCAGAATCCTCTATTTCTAAAGCAATTAGTACTTCTTTAAGTAAAGAACGAATAAATTCCATTTTAAATATGAAGATTTATCAGCATCAATCTCTGAGACAGAATCCTCTGAACCAGAAGAGTCATCAGAATCAGAATGATGATGTTCATTTAAAAATTCATCTGTAGAGAGAGAAGTTTTAAAAGATTTTTTATGTTTCCTAGAAGGAGAAATAACAGACATAGCCTTCTTGATGGATTCAGAAACAAAATCTCTTATGTTATCAGGAACATTCTGCACCTTAGATGTTGAAGGAACTGCAACAGGCAATGGTACATTACTAAAGGAAATATTATCTGCTTTAACAAGTTTGTCATGACAATTAATACAAACAACAGCCGGAGGAATAGCTACCAAAAGTTTACAGCAGATACACTTAGCTTTGGTAGTTCCAGCACTAGACAGCGATTTTCCTGAAGTATCTTCTGACTCAGATGCAACGTGAGACATCTTGCAATATGAAAGAGAAAAAACAACATATAAAGCAAAATTGATCAAATTCCTTAAATGACAGTTTCAGGAATGGGAAAAAATGCCAATAAACAAGCTTCTAGTAACCAGAAGCAAAGAAAAAATGAGACTGAAATAATGTGGAGACAAAAAGCGACGCCCATATTTTTTGGCGCCAAATAAGACGCCCACATTATTTGGCGCCTAAATGCTTTTTGGCGCCAAAAATGACGCCACATCCGTAACGCCGACATTTTTGGCGCAAAAGGACGTCAAAAAATGACGCAACTTCCGGCGACACGTATGATGCCGGAAACAGAAAAGATTTTTTGCGCCAAAAAAGTCCGCGCCAAGAATGACGCAATAAAATGAAGCATTTTCAGCCCCCGCGAGCCTAACAGCCCACAGGGAAAAAAGAGTCAAATTTTAAGGTAAGAAAAAAATTGATTCAAATGCATTATCCCAAATATGAAACTGACTGTCTGAAAATAAGGAATGTTGAACATCCTGAGTCAAGGCAAATAAATGTTTGAATACATATATTTAGAACTTTATAAATAAAGTGCCCAACCATAGCTTAGAGTGTCACAGAAAATAAGATTTACTTACCCCAGGACACTCATCTACATGTTTGTAGAAAGCCAAACCAGTACTGAAACGAAAATCAGCAGAGGTAATGGTATATAAATAAGAGTATATCATCGATCTGAAAAGGGAGGTAAGAGATGAATCTCTACGACCGATAACAGAGAACCTATGAAATAGACCCCGTAGAAGGAGATCACTGCATTCAAATAGGCAATACTCTCCTCACATCCCTCTGACATTCACTGCACGCTGAGAGGAAAACCGGGCTCCAACTTGCTGCGGAGCGCATATCAACGTAGAATCTAGCACAAACTTACTTCACCACCTCCATAGGAGGCAAAGTTTGTAAAACTGAATTGTGGGTGTGGTGAGGGGTGTATTTATAGGCATTTTGAGGTTTGGGAAACTTTGCCCCTCCTGGTAGGAATGTATATCCCATACGTCACTAGCTCATGGACTCTTGCTAATTACATGAAAGAAAATATGAGTTCCATGTCCCTTTAACCATAGTTACCCTAAAATGTACATTTATGATGTACTAGTTTGAAAACATTCTCTCATTATAGCGGAACCAGTGCACAGGTGAAATAATCAGCTGATCAGTAACACCATGGTTACTAACCTGCTCTCACCCATCAGCTGATTATTTCATCTATGCACTGTTCAGATATAATTTAAACCTACCCTGTTGGGGGGTACTTGCGGCCTGCGGTTTATGTGTTTCTCCGGTGTATCATATCTAGTGCCTCACCAGCCTCTGACCTCACTGCACGTCACTGCTTCCCCCCAAACCTTTTTTGGCACCAAAAGGCATGAACAAAACATAATTTATGTAAGAACTTACCTGATAAATTCATTTCTTTCATATTAGCAAGAGTCCATGAGCTAGTGACGTATGGGATATACATTCCTACCAGGAGGGGCAAAGTTTCCCAAACCTCAAAATGCCTATAAATACACCCCTCACCACACCCACAAATCAGTTTAACGAATAGCCAAGAAGTGGGGTGATAAGAAAAAAGTGCGAAAGCATAAAAAACAAGGAATTGGAATAATTGTGCTTTATACAAAAAAATCATAACCACCACAAAAAAAGGGTGGGCCTCATGGACTCTTGCTAATATGAAAGAAATGAATTTATCAGGTAAGTTCTTACATAAATTATGTTTTCTTTCATGTAATTAGCAAGAGTCCATGAGCTAGTGACGTATGGGATAATGACTACCCAAGATGTGGATCTTCCACGCAAGAGTCACTAGAGAGGGAGGGATAAAATAAAGACAGCCAATTCCGCTGAAAAATAATCCACACCCAAAATAAAGTTTAAATCTTATAATGAAGAAAACTGAAATTATAAGCAGAAGAATCAAACTGAAACAGCTGCCTGAAGTATTTTTTCTACCAAAAACTGCTTCAGAAGAAGAATACACATCAAAATGGTAGAATTTAGTAAAAATATGAAAAGAAGACCAAGTTGCCGCTTTGCAAATCTGAACAATCAAAGCTTCATTCCTAAACGCCCAGGAAGTAGAAACTGACCTAGTAGAATGAGCTGTAATCCTTTGAGGCGGAGATTTACCCGACTCGACATAAGCATGATGAATTAAAGATTTCAACCAAGATGCCAAAGAAATGGCAGAGGCCTTCTGACCTTTCCTAGAACCGGAAAAGATAACAAATAGACTAGAAGTCTTTCGGAAATTCTTAGTAGCTTCAACATAATATTTCAAAGCTCTAACAACATCCAAAGAATGCAATGATCTCTCCTTAGAATTCTTAGGATTAGGACATAATGAAGGAACCACAATTTCTCTACTAATGTTGTTAGAATTCACAACCTTAGGAAAAAAATTAAAAAGAAGTTCGCAACACCGCCTCATCCTGATGAAAAATCAGAAAAGGAGACTCACAAGAAAAGAGCAGATAATTCAGAAACTCTTCTAGCAGAAGAGATGGCCAAAAGAAACAAAACTTTCCAAGAAAGTAATTTAATGTCCAGTAAATGCATAGGTTCAAACGGAGGAGTTTGAAGAGCCCCCAGAACCAAATTCAAACTCCAAGGAGGAGAAAATTGACTTAATAACAGATTTTATACGAACCAAAGCTTGTATAAAACAATGAATATCAGGAAGAATAGCAATCCTTCCGTGAAAAAGAACAGAAAGAGCAGAGATTTGTCCTTTCAAGGAACTTGCAGACAAACCTTATCCAAACCATCCTGAAGAAACTGTAAAATTCTCGGAATTCTAAAAGAATGCCAGGAAAAATGATGAGAAAGACACCAAGAAATGTAAGTCTTCCAGACTCGATAATATATTGTGATATCCCTTTAAGACTTTCTGACTATCAGCACTTCCTCCTATTTAAGGAAGTGCTTCTCCATTACTCAGTGCCTGAAAATTAAAGTGGATTCTCTCATCCTTTGCTATTGCTCATTTCAAGCAATTTATTTTCCCTTTCAGGTCTAAAGTATTTAATAATTTTTGAAGGCTGTTTGTACTCAAAGTTTGCTGCACTTCTTTCCTGATTCCTTTTTTGGGACCGTTACTTCTAATCATATTCCTACGCTTCCGGAACTCTATCACTCACAGCTGAAGCCGCACTCACACATGCTGCTACCGGACGCCGCTTTCTAATATTCTCCGGTTTAGTATATACTCTGCTGCTAATACCGCTCTCCACGCTTCACCATCGTTTCTGGGGAAATCTGGTCTTATCACCACGCTGGTCTTGGTATCGTATTGTATACAAAGTTTAAGGTTTACAAATATAACGCTAAGTGTCATTACTTACCTGAGCTGTATTTTCACTGAATTAACCTCCTCCTTGCTGCTCAATATTGCGTGTGTGTTGGATCATTGTATATATATTTTAGAGTGTTTGTGTGAGTGCGTGAAACTAAAGGAAAGTTATTTGAACATTACTTTACTAAGATTTGAACTTTATCAACTTATTTCATATCCTGAATTTAAAGGAATTTTTTCTCATTTTTTCTTTGATCATAAACGAATCATTGTTTATATAGTAGAAGCTACATAAGCTTCTCACATAAGAATTATTATTAACATTCATAGAGGTATAGTCCATACTTTCATTTCAATTACTAAAGTAAATGCTCACCTTGTGCATGCGAGTATATTAAGTTATATATATTTGCTGTTTACAAGAATAGAGCTACATTCCCTTTATTTTATTTTTCTCTAAAGTTTGTGAGACAAATTTATTCACACATATCACAGAATTTTCAGGCCATAAAAAGAAAGTTTTTTTTTATTTTTTGGAATATGGATCCTAATGAAATTAAAAATGAATTTTCTAATATTCATCAGAAATTAGAATATCTTGCTAGAGCATTAACAGAAGTACAAACTGAAAATAAAGCTCTCAAAACTATAATAAAAGATTGTATGTCAGGGAAAGAAGCAGGAATTGCTGAACCTCACATACAATACCCACAACCATTTTCTGGCAAACGCAGCGAATTCAGGGATTTTAAAAGTGCATGTAAACTTCTTTACTCACTTAGACCTAAAACATATCATAGTGAAAGGATAAAGGTCTGTACCACTATTTCCTTCCTACAGGGGGAGCCACGCTCCTGGGCCAATAGATTTTTTGAAAGTGAACATTCAATATTGGATTCGCTTGAAGAATTTTTTTTAGCTATGACTGCCTTGTATGAGGATTCCCACACTCAAATAACAGCTGAAAACAAATTAAGATCTATGAAACAAGGGAAAAGAAACATTGAAGAATATATTACTGAATTTCAAATGTGGATAGATGACTCTCAATGGAACGAGATCAGTTTAAAGAATCAATTCAGATTGGGTCTCTCTGAATCCCTTAAAGATGAATTGTCACGTCTAGAGATGCCTGACACACTGAATGGGTTGATGAAATTAAGCACCACCTTGGACCGAAGGTTACGTGAAAGAAAGGCTGAAAAAGCTTCCTATGAAGTGGTACCCAGACGTTCATATCCCTGTTTTACAACCATGGAAAAAGCTGTTTCAAACCAGGTTCCTATGGAAATTGGAACTATAAGGGGTCCTCTAACCCCAGAGGAAAAAATTAGACGTAGATTAGAAAATCTCTGTCTTTATTGTGGACAAAAAGACCACTCCGTCACAAATTGTCCATCTCTATTGAGACAGAAAAAGGGTAAGGGTAGTTTCAAAAACAATATTTTTCACATTTCTCAAAACCCCCATCTCACTCTCACTTTTTCTTTACAGTGGGATCAGAAAAACGTGCGCTCTAACGCTTTGATTGATTCTGGGGCGTCAGGAAACTATATAGACATAGCATATGTTAAGCTCAATAAAATTCCAACTGTTGTCAAGACACATCCTGTTTCTGTTAAACTTATTGATGGTTCTATTATACAACAGGGCCCCATTACTCATCAGACAATCCCTTTACTCATAACAACTGACCAAGGACATTCTGAATATATTACTTTTGACCTCATACCTATCTACATGCATATTATTATCTTAGGTTTCAACTGGTTACAAATACATAATCCTCATATTGACTGGTCATCACAACAAATAAAATTTGACTCTGATTATTGTATAAAGACTTGTTTTCCCTATCAGGTAATCTCTACTATAGAACATGAGCTACCACAAATTTATCAGGACCTGGCAGAGGTATTTGACCTCAAGGAGGCAGAAAACCTCCCACCACATAGGGAATTTGACTGTCCCATTGATTTAATACCGGGATCTCAGATACCACATGGTAAGATTTACCCTCTTTCGCAAGAAGAATTGGTATATCTAAGATCATATTTAGATGAAAACTTGCGAAAAGGGTTCATCTCACACTCAACATCCCCTGCTGCTGCAGGATTATTTTTAGTACGCAACAAAGATGGGACAATAAGACCCATTATAGACTACAGGGCATTGAATGAAATAACAATTAAAAATAGGTATCCTTTACCTCTCATACCAGAGTTACTCGAAAGATTAAATGAGGCCACAATCTACTCGAAATTAGATCTAAAGGGCGCTTATAATCTTATTCGCATAAAGGAAGGGCACGAATGGAAAACCGCGTTCAGAACCCGCTATGGTCTTTTCCAGTATAACGTAATGCCCTTTGGTTTGAGCAATGCTCCCGCAACCTTCCAACATTTTATCAACGAGATTTTTCATGATCTAATGGATATCTGTGTCATCATATATCTAGATGATATTCTGATTTATTCGAAATCTCCCATAGAACATGAAAAACATGTTAGGTGGGTTCTTACTCGACTCAAGGAGCATAAGTTATATGCTAAGCTAGAAAAATGTGTTTTTCATGTCTCAAAAATAAAATTTTTGGGTTATATAATTACCCCAAACAAAATAGAAATGGATCCTGAAAAAGTATCCGCTATTAAAGACTGGCCTAAACCCACTACAGTAAAAGCATTACAGCGATTTATTGGTTTCGCAAATTATTACCGTAAATTTATAAAAAACTTCTCCTCAGTGATAAAACCATTAACACAATTAACTAGCATAAAACAGCGATTTAAGTGGTCTGAACAAGCCCAGAAGACTTTTGATAGTCTTAAGGAAATGTTCACAACAGCTCCAATACTAACACTGCCTAAATTTGATCAACAGTTCCTGTTGGAAGTTGATGCATCTAATACAGGCATAGGGGCTGTTCTTTCCCAACAAAATAAGGAGACAGGTGAAGTTCATCCCATTGCGTTCTATTCAAGAACGTTAACTTGTGCTGAAGCTAACTATAGTGTTGGAGACAAAGAACTCCTTGCTATTAAGTGTTCTCTAGAACAATGGAGACACCTACTAGAAGGATCAGTAATTCCATTCCTTATATATACTGATCATAAAAATTTAGAATACTTAAAAAAGAATAAGACTTTAACAGCAAGGCAAGCAAGATGGTCACTCTTTCTAGATCGCTTTAACTTTCTAATAACTTATAAACCTGGGAGTCAAAACACAAAGGCAGATGCACTTTCACGTATTTATGAGTTACTTCCACATGAACAACCTAACTTCACTATTCCACCAGAAAAGATAATAGGTACTTTAACACCTTTAGAAGAAGAGATTTACAACGCTCTAAAACATGATTCAATACCATTACAAAATTGTTCCAAAGATCCTACTACAGGTCTTTTTTATCATGAAGAAAAGTTATACATACCTGAGAAAATAAGATCTTCCATTCTCACACATACCCATGATGACACCATATCTGGTCACCCAGGGATACAGAAAACCATTGAACTTACCCGTCGTAAGTTTTGGTGGCCAGGAATGAATAAATACATTTATGATTATGTCTCTAGGTGTGAGAATTGTGCTAGAAATAAAATTGAACATAAAAAACCCATAGGGTTACTTAGGCCTCTGCCCATTCCAGATAAACCATGGAGTACTATTGCCATGGATTTTATAGTTGAGTTACCTGCATCACAACAATATAACACTATCATGGTAGTAGTCGACCATTTAACAAGACTGGCTCATTTTATTCCACTTAAGGGATTACCAACTGCCATGACTACAGCTAAAGTATTTCTTGATCAGGTTGTAAGACTACATGGTTTACCCTCTAATATTATTACTGACAGGGGTACCCAATTCACCTCTTCGTTCTGGAGATCTTTGTGTAAATTACTGAAAATTGATCATCGCTACACTACTGCTTTTCATCCTCAGACAAATGGCTTGACAGAAAGACTCAACCAGACTATTGAACACTTTTTACGTTCTTATATTTCACATTTACAAGATGACTGGCTAATTTACCTTCCTATGGCTGAATTTACTCATAATAATTCATTCTGTTCCTCAACCAAAACATCCCCCTTCTTCGCAACTTATGGGTACCATCCTAATACTATAACCTTGTCCCACAAAACAGTAAATTCCCCTTCAGCTTTAGATTTTTCTTCCAAGCTTCAAGATCGATTAAGAGTATTGAAAAAACATCTAGCTGAAGCTAAGGAATACCAAAAGAAATACTATGATCGGAAACATTCAATTGGACCTGAATATAAAATAGGTGACCTAGTATTACTCTCTACTAAAAACCTCAAACTTCAGGTCCCTAGCAAGAAATTGGCTAACCAATTTCTGGGACCTTACCCTGTGGAGCAGGTAATAAATCCCAATGTGGTCAAACTCACGTTACCCAAGGACTACAAGTTTCATCCCACTTTTCATATTTCATTACTAAAACCTTTTGATTCAATGACACGTACGACAGTTGATCTTCCACCTCCTATCTCAGTGGATCTTCCAGAGGAATTTGAAGTTGAATCTATATTGGATTCTAGGATTCGACGACAAAGATTAGAATATCTTATCAGATGGAAGGGTTATGGTCCAGAGGATGATTCCTGGCATCTTCATTCGGAAGTTCATGCCCCTCGTCTGGTGAAGTCATTCCATCATCGTTACCCCCTTAAACCTGGTCTGGAATCCCCGGGGGTGATTCCCTGAGAAGGGGGGGATGTGATATCCCTTTAAGACTTTCTGACTATCAGCACTTCCTCCTATTTAAGGAAGTGCTTCTCCATTACTCAGTGCCTGAAAATTAAAGTGGATTCTCTCATCCTTTGCTATTGCTCATTTCAAGCAATTTATTTTCCCTTTCAGGTCTAAAGTATTTAATAATTTTTGAAGGCTGTTTGTACTCAAAGTTTGCTGCACTTCTTTCCTGATTCCTTTTTTGGGACCGTTACTTCTAATCATATTCCTACGCTTCCGGAACTCTATCACTCACAGCTGAAGCCGCACTCACACATGCTGCTACCGGACGCCGCTTTCTAATATTCTCCGGTTTAGTATATACTCTGCTGCTAATACCGCTCTCCACGCTTCACCATCGTTTCTGGGGAAATCTGGTCTTATCACCACGCTGGTATTGGTATCGTATTGTATACAAAGTTTAAGGTTTACAAATATAACGCTAAGTGTCATTACTTACCTGAGCTGTATTTTCACTGAATTAACCTCCTCCTTGCTGCTCAATATTGCGTGTGTGTTGGATCATTGTATATATATTTTAGAGTGTTTGTGTGAGTGCGTGAAACTAAAGGAAAGTTATTTGAACATTACTTTACTAAGATTTGAACTTTATCAACTTATTTCATATCCTGAATTTAAAGGAATTTTTTCTCATTTTTTCTTTGATCATAAACGAATCATTGTTTATATAGTAGAAGCTACATAAGCTTCTCACATAAGAATTATTATTAACATTCATAGAGGTATAGTCCATACTTTCATTTCAATTACTAAAGTAAATGCTCACCTTGTGCATGCGAGTATATTAAGTTATATATATATTTGCTGTTTACAAGAATAGAGCTACATTCCCTTTATTTTATTTTTCTCTAAAGTTTGTGAGACAAATTTATTCACACATATCACATATATCATCCTAGATACAGATCTACGAGCCTGTAACATAGTATTAATCACAGAGTCAGAGAAACCTCTTTGACTAAGAATCAAACGTTCAATCTCCATACCTTTAAATGTAAGGATTTGAGATCCTGATGGTAAAAAAGGACCTTATGACAGAAGGTCTGGTCTTAACGGAAGAGTCCACGGATGACAAGAAGCCATGCGGACAAGATCCGCATACCAAAACCTGTGAGGCCATGCTGGAGCCACCAGCAGAAAAAACGAGCATTCCTTCAGAATCTTGGAGATTACTCTTGGAAGAAGAACTAGAGGTGTAAAGATATAGGCAGGATGATACTTCCAAGGAAGTGACAATGCATCCACTGCTTCCGCCTGAGGATCCCTGGATCTGGACAGATACCTGGGAAGTTTCTTGTGTAGATGAGAAACCATCAGATCTATTTCTGGAAGTCCCCACATTTGAACAATCTGAAGAAACACCTCTGTGTGAAGAGACCACTCGCCCGGATGTAACGCTTGGCGACTGAGATAATCCGCTTCCCAATTGTCTATACCTGGGATATGAATCGCAGAGATTAGACAGGAGCTGGATTCCGCCCATACCAGAATTCGAGATACTTCTTTCATAGCCAGAGGACTGTGAGTCCCTTCTTGATGATTGATATATGCCACAGTTGTGACATTGTCTGTCTGAAAACAAATGAACGATTCTCTCTTTAGAAGAGGCAATGACTGAAGAGCTCTGAAAATTGCACGGAGTTCCAAAATATTGATTGGAAATCTCACCTCCTGAGATTTCCCAAACCCCTTGTGCTGTCAGAAACCCCCATACAGCTCCCCAACCTGTCAGACTTGCATCTGTTGAAGTCCAGGTTGGAAGAAAAAAAGAAGAAAAAAAGAAGCCCCCTGAACTAAACGATGGTGGTCTGTACCACGTCAGAGGGTGTCGAACAATCGGTTTTAAAGATATTAAATGAGATATCTTTGTATAATCCCGGCACCACCGGTTCAGCATACAGAGCTGAAGAGGTCGCATGTGAAAATGAGCAAAGGGGAACACGTCCAATGCAGCAGTCATAAGAACCTAGAATTTCCATGCATAAGGCTACCGAAGGGAATGATTGAGACTGAAGGTTTCGATAAGCTGAAACCAATTTCAGACGTCTCTAATCCAACAGAAACAGAGACATGTACACTGAATCTATCCGGAAATCTAAAAAAGGTTACTCTTGTCTGAGGAATTAACAAACTTTTTGGTTAATTGATCCTCCAACCATGTTCTTGAAGAAACAACACTCATAAAAAGCTGGAAAGGATCTTTCCATTGAAAATGAGCAAAGGGAATTGAATCCAATGCTGTTAAAACTTCTATGCATATATAGCAACTGAAGGAAATAATAGAGACTAAAGGTACCGACAGACGGAACCCAAATCAAATTGTCCCTTGTCTGATAGAGACAAAGATAGTGACATAAACCATCTGGAAACCTAAAAAAGGTGACCCTTGCGTGAGGAATCAAGAGCTTTTGAAAAAAAGATCCTCTAACTATGTCCTGAAGAGCAAGTGAAACATATGAGATTCCGCATCCACAGGAAATAATCTGAATGAAAACAGAAAAATGAAGAATATGCATTTATTGTATCTAATGAAAACAAATAATGCTATCAATGACCATAAAAAAGGCAGAATAGTTTGAATAAAACTCCAAAACCCAGTTCCTAGAAAAAGAACTGGAAGAAATACCCCAGAAGATTCCAGGTCTGAGCAGCACTTGAGCCATGCTTCAACAGTATCCAGAATATATAGGACAGAAACACACTGAAAGAAAGTGTTAGCCTTACTGGAATAAAATCAAAGAAATTTGGACAGAATAGAACCAAATAAATTTCAAAGAAGTCTTAACCTGCCCCTTACCAGCCAAGCTGGAATACGGCACGTACATTGCAATATTAGGGAGCTGATTTTGAACCCCAATTATAAACATGTTACTTGGGAAAGAACTCAGGAATTCGTTCCTTAATAAGAACAACCAAATATAAGCTTAAAGTTTAGTATTAGAACTCAATCTTGAAGCCCATAGTAACAGTTAAGAATTGAATCCAATTATAATTGATTATCTTAGAACAAAAGAAATATGGATTTTCTTTTTGTTTTTTTTGTTCTTTGTTGGTTTTTTTTTTTTAAAAAAAAACACAAAATTCTTCTAGCTAAAATAGCTAAAGACATAGATTAACCCTCATTTGCGAATATATTCAATAAAATGAAGACACAAATGAAGTCATTAGCATGATAGTCCAGTTTAAAGGACCAGTCAAAACAGAGGACTTGCAAAATGCAAAACAACAAGACAAATGCAACAGCACCTAGTCTAGTAAATGTTGTCCCTTTAACAATGCTAAAATAAATCATAATCTGATACTTAGAAAAGTACCTGAAACTAAATAATTTTCCATAAATAAGATATAACTATATAAAGGAAAATAAATACTATTTTGCTATAACAACAATAGCATAATTAGTAGGAGTAGAGATAGCTCCAATAAACTGGAGAACCCTCCAAATTAAATTTAACTGCTGACAAAGAATATAGTTTAAAAATAAAAGAAAATTCTCAGCCTATTCCATTCCCTAGTATGGGGAATTGGAAGGAAAACCTCTGAAATCACAGAAGAATAAAAAGGCAGAAATAGTGTCAGCTAGTTTTAAAGAACTAGTTACCTTAATATCCAAAATAATCAACACCTCTTCAACAAAGAACAAATGTACTTTAATAATAAAAAATTTATATAAAAAAGTAGATTTGTTAGTGTCAATATCTGATGAAGAGAATTTCTGAAAGAGAAAAAAACATCATCAGAGAAGGATAAATCAGTATGTTGTTGGTCATTTGAAACTTCAATAATTAAAAAAGAAGTGAAAAAGACCTAAAAATTGATATTAGAAGGCACAAAGTCAGACAAAGCCTTAATCAGAAAAAATATTTCTTAAAAATCTTCTAAACATTTCTTGTACTTAAGAATGGAAATGTATAAAGCATAAATACTAATGGAATCTGCATGTAAAAGTATATCATAATAACTTAATACAAACCATAGCTAAAGATAAACATTTATAACATTTAAAATAAATGAACTTAGCTTTGGTAGAACTGAAACTCAGTTAAGCATTTTTCCAGAAGTGGCTTCTGACTCAGGGTCAATCGGAGACATCTTGCAATATGTAATAGAAAAAACAACATATAAAGCAAAATTGATCAAATTCCTTAAATGACAGTTTCAGGAATGGGGAAAAAAAATGCCAGTGAACAAGCTTCTAGCAACCAGAAGCAATAAATAATGAGACTTAAATAATGTGGAGACAATAGAGACGCCCATATTTTTTAGCGCCAAAAAAGACGCCCACATTATTTGGCGCCTAAATGCTTTTGGCGCCAAAAATGACGCCACATCCGGAACGCCGACACTTTTGGCGCAAAAAAAGTCAAAAAAATGACGCAACTTCCGGCGACACGTATGACGCCGGAAACAAAAAAAATTTTGCGCCAAAAAAGTCCGCGCCAAGAATGACGCAATAAAATGAAGCATTTTCAGCCCCCGCGAGCCTAATAGCCCACAGGGAAAAAGTCAAATTTTAAGGTAAGAAAAAAATTGATTAATCCATATGCATTATCCCAAATATGAAACTGACTGTCTGAAATAAGGAACGTTGAACATCCTGAATCAAGGCAAATAAATGTTTGAACACATATATTTAGAACTTTATATAAAAGTGCCCAACCATAGCTTAGAGTGTCACAGAAAATAAGACTTACTTACCCCAGGACACTCATCTACAAGTAGTAGAAAGCCAAACCAGTACTGAAACGAGAATCAGTAGAGGTAATGGTATATATAAGAGTATATCGTCGATCTGAAAAGGGAGGTAAGAGATGAATCTCTACGACCGATAACAGAGAACCTATGAAATAGACCCCGTAGAAGGAGATCATTGAATTCAAATAGGCAATACTCTCCTCACATCCCTCTGACATTCACTGCACGCTGAGAGGAAAACCGGGCTCCAACCTGCTGCGGAGCGCATATCAACGTAGAATCTAGCACAAACTTACTTCACCACCTCCATAGGAGGCAAAGTTTGTAAAACTGATTTGTGGGTGTGGTGAGGGGTGTATTTATAGGCATTTTGAGGTTTGGGAAACTTTGCCCCTCCTGGTAGGAATGTATATCCCATACGTCACTAGCTCATGGACTCTTGCTAATTACATGAAAGAAATCTATTTTTGTCCAATAATGTATTTGGCTGTTTGTATTTTAAATGACTTAATGAATCAGAACAATTCGGATGAATGTAAGCCCAAAAGCACATGTCTAAAGGAAATACTTCTGAGTATTCTTCCCATCAGATTAGATTCATAATATAAAAGTAAAACTTGACAGGTACTTTAATCTAATGCTATAACATATGAGAACCGTTTTATTCCTAAGCATTATCAGGTTGTATCTAGAGTCTGGTGAGCAGGTTATAAAGCTCACTGTCAAGTTGAACCATCATTGTATAAAAATAAAAAAGTAAAGTAAACATAATACTAGAAAAAAATAAATGATTGCCTTGTATTGTTATATTGTCTCTTACATTCAAAACTACATTGTTCTCTGCCATGCCTGGTAAGGTAGCATCATAAGCCATCAATTTTAGGGTTGTGTACTGGCCAGTAATGAACTGAACAATCTAGAATTTTCAATAGGTACAAAGACGTTAAATCACTGCTCTTAATAGGACACAGGAGAGTAAAAAGATTTCAGTTTGCCACTGGCAATAAGGAGGAAGAAGGTACGTTAAATCACTACTCTTTATAGCCCATTAGATAAATTGCTACTTTTTGTGTTACTGGAACTCAGGTAGTTATGCATATAGGATCAAAAAACAACGGACAATTATAGTATTAATGGTACATTACTTACTTTAGCTAAAGAGGAACAGGGCTGGGTAATTATTAATTACGATGATTTAAAATTTGGTACACAATGCAACAGTGCAGCCAGTAAGGCCAGTCGAATACTTGGATGTATTGGGAGTGGTATTAGTAGCAGAAATAGTAAGGTTTTTATGCCACTTTACAGATTGCTAATAAGGCCTTATCTGGAATATTTTGTGTACAGTTCTGGAGATCAAATCTTTAGAAAGATATAAATAAACTAGAAACTGTCCTAAGGAGGGCTACTAAATGGTACATGGTCTAAAATATAAAACGTACTAAGAAAGATTCTTTGATCTAAATATGTATAGTTAAGAGGAGAGAAGGGAAAGGGGGGACATGATAGTAACCTTCAAATACTTTAACATATAATAAAGTGAAAGTTGAATGCATTTTACACAAATAAATATATACCAAAACAAGGTTGCAATCTTAAAGGGACAGTCTAGTCAAAATTAAACGTTCATGATGCAGAGAGGGCATGTCATTTTCCAATTTATTTTTATCATCAAATTTGCTGTTCCCTTGGTATTCTTTGTTGAAAGCTAAACCTAGGTAGGCTCATATGCCAAATTCTAAGCCCTTGATGGCCACCTCTTATCTTAGTGCATTTTGACAGTTTTTCACAGCTAGACAGATCTAGTTCATGTGTGCCAAATAAATAACATTGTGCTCACTCCCGTGGATTTATTTATGAGTCAGCACTGATTGGCTAAAATGCAAGTCTGTAAAAAGAACTGAGATAAGGAGGCAGTCTGCAGAGGGTTAGATACAAGGTAATCACAGAGGTAAAAGTGTATTAATATAATTGTATTCATTCAGGAAAATATGTGAGAAAGAGTGGTGGATTTTTGAAAAAAAACATAATTTATGTAAGAACTTACCTGATAAATTCATTTCTTTCATATTAACAAGAGTCCATGAGCTAGTGACGTATGGGATATACATTCCTACCAGGAGGGGCAAAGTTTCCCAAACCTTAAAATGCCTATAAATACACCCCTCACCACACCCACAAATCAGTTTAACGAATAGCCAAGAAGTGGGGTGATAAGAAAAAAAGTGCGAAGCATATAAAATAAGGAATTGGAATAATTGTGCTTTATACAAAAAAATCATAACCACCACAAAAAAGGGTGGGCCTCATGGACTCTTGTTAATATGAAAGAAATGAATTTATCAGGTAAGTTCTTACATAAATTATGTTTTCTTTCATGTAATTAACAAGAGTCCATGAGCTAGTGACGTATGGGATAATGACTACCCAAGATGTGGATCTTTCCACACAAGAGTCACTAGAGAGGGAGGGATAAAATAAAGACAGCCAATTCCTGCTGAAAATAATCCACACCCAAAATAAAGTTTTAACAAAAAACATAAGCAGAAGATTCAAACTGAAACCGCTGCCTGAAGAACTTTTCTACCAAAAACTGCTTCAGAAGAAGAAAATACATCAAAATGGTAGAATTTAGTAAAAGTATGCAAAGAGGACCAAGTTGCTGCTTTGCAGATCTGGTCAACCGAAGCTTCATTCCTAAACGCCCAGGAAGTAGATACTGACCTAGTAGAATGAGCTGTAATTCTCTGAGGCGGAATTTTACCCGACTCAACATAGGCAAGATGAATTAAAGATTTCAACCAAGATGCCAAAGAAATGGCAGAAGCTTTCTGGCCTTTCCTAGAACCGGAAAAGATAACAAATAGACTAGAAGTCTTACGGAAAGATTTCGTAGCTTCAACATAATATTTCAAAGCTCTAACAACATCCAAAGAATGCAACGATTTCTCCTTAGAATTCTTAGGATTAGGACATAATGAAGGAACCACAATTTCTCTACTAATGTTGTTGGAATTCACAACTTTAGGTAAAAATTCAAAAGAAGTTCGCAACACCGCCTTATCCTGATGAAAAATCAGAAAAGGAGACTCACAAGAAAGAGCAGATAATTCAGAAACTCTTCTAGCAGAAGAGATGGCCAAAAGGAACAAAACTTTCCAAGAAAGTAATTTAATGTCCAATGAATGCATAGGTTCAAACGGAGGAGCTTGAAGAGCTCCCAGAACCAAATTCAAACTCCAAGGAGGAGAAATTGACTTAATGACAGGTTTTATACGAACCAAAGCTTGTACAAAACAATGAATATCAGGAAGAATAGTAATCTTTCTGTGAAAAAGAACAGAAAGAGCGGAGATTTGTCCTTTCAAAGAACTTGCGGACAAACCCTTATCTAAACCATCCTGAAGAAACTGTAAAATTCTCGGTATTCTAAAAGAATGCCAAGAAAAATGATGAAAAAGACACCAAGAAATATAAGTCTTCCAGACTCTATAATATATCTCTCGAGATACAGATTTACGAGCCTGTAACATAGTATTAATCACGGAGTCAGAGAAACCTCTTTGACCAAGAATCAAGCGTTCAATCTCCATACCTTTAAATTTAAGGATTTCAGATCCTGATGGAAAAAAGGACCTTGCGACAGAAGGTCTGGTCTTAACGGAAGAGTCCATGGTTGGCAAGATGCCATCCGGACAAGATCCGCATACCAAAACCTGTGAGGCCATGCCGGAGCTATTAGCAGAACAAACGAGCATTCCCTCAGAATCTTGGAGATTACTCTTGGAAGAAGAACTAGAGGCGGAAAGATATAGGCAGGATGATACTTCCAAGGAAGTGATAATGCATCCACTGCCTCCGCCTGAGGATCCCGGGATCTGGACAGATACCTGGGAAGTTTCTTGTTTAGATGAGAGGCCATCAGATCTATCTCTGGGAGCCCCCACATTTGAACAATCTGAAGAAATACCTCTGGGTGAAGAGACCATTCGCCCGGATGCAACGTTTGGCGACTGAGATAATCCGCTTCCCAATTGTCTACACCTGGGATATGAACCGCAGAGATTAGACAGGAGCTGGATTCCGCCCAAACCAAAATTCGAGATACTTCTTTCATAGCCAGAGGACTGTGAGTCCCTCCTTGATGATTGATGTATGCCACAGTTGTGACATTGTCTGTCTGAAAACAAATGAACGATTCTCTCTTCAGAAGAGGCCAAAACTGAAGAGCTCTGAAAATTGCACGGAGTTCCAAGATATTGATCGGTAATCTCACCTCCTGAGATTCCCAAACTCCTTGTGCCGTCAGAGATCCCCACACAGCTCCCCAACCTGTGAGACTTGCATCTGTTGAAATTACAGTCCAGGTCGGAAGAACAAAAGAAGCCCCCTGAATTAAACGAAGGTGATCTGTCCACCACGTTAGAGAGTGTCGAACAATCGGTTTTAAAGATATTAATTGATATATCTTCGTGTAATCCCTGCACCATTGGTTCAGCATACAGAGCTGAAGAGGTCGCATGTGAAAACGAGCAAAGGGGATCGCGTCCGATGCAGCAGTCATAAGACCTAGAATTTCCATGCATAAGGCTACCGAAGGGAATGATTGAGACTGAAGGTTTCGACAAGCTGTAATCAATTTTAGACGTCTCTTGTCTGTTAAAGACAGAGTCATGGACACTGAATCTATCTGGAAACCCAGAAAGGTTACCCTTGTTTGAGGAATCAAAGAACTTTTTGGTAAATTGATCCTCCAACCATGATCTTGAAGAAACAACACAAGTCGATTCGTATGAGACTCTGCTAAATGTAAAGACTGAGCAAGTACCAAGATATCGTCCAAATAAGGAAATACCACAATACCCTGTTCTCTGATTACAGACAGAAGGGCACCGAGAATCTTTGTGAAAATTCTTGGAGCTGTAGCAAGGCCAAACGGTAGAGCCACAAATTGGTAATGCTTGTCTAGAAAAGAGAATCTCAGGAACTGATAATGATCTGGATGAATCGGAATATGCAGATATGCATCCTGTAAATCTATTGTGGACATATAATTCCCTTGCTGAACAAAAGGCAATATAGTCCTTACAGTTACCATCTTGAACGTTGGTATCCTTACATAACGATTCAATAATTTTAGATCCAGAACTGGTCTGAAGGAATTCTCCTTCTTTGGTACAATGAAGAGATTTGAATAAAACCCCATCCCCTGTTCCGGAACTGGAACTGGCATAATTACTCCAGCCAACTCTAGATCTGAAACACAATTCAGAAATGCTTGAGCTTTCACTGGATTTACTGGGACACGGGAAAGAAAAAATCTCTTTGCAGGAGGTCTCATCTTGAAACCAATTCTGTACCCTTCTGAAACAATGTTCTGAATCCAAAGATTGTGAACAGAATTGATCCAAATTTCTTTGAAAAAATGTAACCTGCCCCCTACCAGCTGAACTGGAATGAGGGCCGTACCTTCATGTGAACTTAGAAGCAGGCTTTGCCTTTCTAGCAGGCTTGGATTTATTCCAGACTGGAGATGGTTTCCAAACTGAAACTGCTCCTGAGGACGAAGGATCAGGCTTTTGTTCTTTGTTGAAACGAAAGGAACGAAAACGATTGTTAGCCCTGTTTTTACCTTTAGATCTTTTATCCTGTGGTAAAAAAGTTCCTTTCCCACCAGTAACAGTTGAAATAATAGAATCCAACTGAGAACCAAATAATTTGTTTCCCTGGAAAGAAATGGAAAGTAGAGTTGATTTAGAAGCCATATCAGCATTCCAGGTCTTAAGCCATAAAGCTCTTCTGGCTAAGATAGCCAGAGACATAAACCTAACATCAACTCTAATAATATCAAAAATGGCATCACAGATAAAATTATTAGCATGCTGGAGAAGAATAATAATATCATGAGAATCACGATTTGTTACTTGTTGCGCTAGAGTTTCCAACCAAAAAGTTGAAGCTGCAGCAACATCAGCCAATGATATAGCAGGTCTAAGAAGATTACCTGAACATAGATAAGCTTTTCTTAGAAAAGATTCAATTTTTCTATCTAAAGGATCCTTAAACGAGGTACCATCTGACGTAGGAATGGTAGTACGTTTAGCAAGGGTAGAAATAGCCCCATCAACTTTAGGGATTTTGTCCCAAAATTCTAACCTGTCAGGCGGAACAGGATATAATTGCTTAAAACGTTTAGAAGGAGTAAATGAATTACCCAATTTATCCCATTCCTTGGAAATTACTGCAGAAATAGCATTAGGAACAGGAAAGACTTCTGGAATAACCGCAGGAGCTTTAAAAACCTTATCCAAACGTATAGAATTAGTATCAAGAGGACTAGAATCCTCTATTTCTAAAGCAATTAGTACTTCTTTAAGTAAAGAGCGAATAAATTCCATCTTAAATAAATATGAAGATTTATCAGCATCAATCTCTGAGATAGAATCCTCTGAACCAGAAGAGTCCAAAGAATCAGAATGATGGTGTTCATTTAAAAATTCATCTGTAGAGAGAGAAGATTTAAAAGACTTTTTACGTTTACTAGAAGGAGAAATAACAGACAAAGCCTTCTTTATGGATTCAGAAACAAAATCTCTTATGTTATCAGGAACATTCTGCACCTTAGATGTTGAGGGAACTGCAACAGGCAATGGTACATCACTAAAGGAAATATTATCTGCTTTAACAAGTTTGTCATGACAATTATTACAAACAACAGCTGGGGGAATAGCTACCAAAAGTTTACAGCAGATACACTTAGCTTTGGTAGATCCAGCAGGCAGTGGTTTTCCTGTAGTATCTTCTGGCTCAGATGCAACGTGAGACATCTTGCAATATGTAAGAGAAAAAACAACATATAAAGCAAAATAGATCAAATTCCTTATAAGACAGTTTCAGGAATGGGAAAAAATGCCAAATATCAAGCTTCTAGCAACCAGAAGCAAATGAAAAATGAGACTGAAATAATGTGGAGACAAAAGCGACGCCCATATTTTTTTAGCGCCAAATAAGACGCCCACATTATTTGGCGCCTAAATGCTTTTGGCGCCAAAAATGACGCCACATCCGGAACGCCGACATTTTTGGCGCAAAATAACGTCAAAAAATGACGCAACTTCCGGCGACACGTATGACGCCGGAAACGGAAAAGAATTTTTGCGCCAAAAAAGTCCGCGCCAAGAATGACGCAATAAAATGAAGCATTTTCAGCCCCCGCGAGCCTAACAGCCCACAGGGAAAAAAGTCAAATTTTTGAGGTAAGAAAAATATGATAATTCAATGCATAATCCCAAATATGAAACTGACTGTCTGAAAATAAGGAAAGTTGAACATTCTGAGTCAAGGCAAATAAATGTTTGAATACATATATTTAGAACTTTATAAATAAAGTGCCCAACCATAGCTTAGAGTGTCACAGAAAATAAGACTTACTTACCCCAGGACACTCATCTACATATTTGTAGAAAGCCAAACCAGTACTGAAACGAGAATCAGTAGAGGTAATGGTAAATATAAGAGTATATCGTCGATCTGAAAAGGGAGGTAAGAGATGAATCTCTACGACCGATAACAGAGAACCTTATGAAATAGACCCCGTAGAAGGAGATCACTGCATTCAATAGGCAATACTCTCTTCACATCCCTCTGACATTCACTGCACGCTGAGAGGAAAACCGGGCTCCAACTTGCTGCGGAGCGCATATCAACGTAGAATCTAGCACAAACTTACTTCACCACCTCCCTTGGAGGCAAAGTTTGTAAAACTGATTTGTGGGTGTGGTGAGGGGTGTATTTATAGGCATTTTAAGGTTTGGGAAACTTTGCCCCTCCTGGTAGGAATGTATATCCCATACGTCACTAGCTCATGGACTCTTGTTAATTACATGAAAGAAACTTCCAATAGAGGTGGTGAACACAGGTACTTTAAAATAACTAAAAAATGCTTGGGCCATGTATAAGGCAATCCTAAGTAAATAGTAACATGTAATATGGGTAGACTTGATGAGCCTTATGTTTCCTATCTACTGTCACATTCTATGTTTACTATTGCAAATAGCCAGTGCTACTGGCAGCAGAGGGAGTAAAATACTGGTAGATAGCCAAGGGAGGTTAATCACTGCTTTATGTGTTTTGGGGACAACCACACTGTATTCTGTGTGTTACTAGAAGCCAAAGTGGTAGAGGTAAAAACATAATTTATGTAAGAACTTACCTGATAAATGAATTTCTTTCATAGTGGCAAGAGTCCATGAGCTAGTGACGTATGGGATATACATTCCTACCTGAAGTTTCCCAAACCTCAAAATGCCTAAAAATACACCTCCCACCTCACTCGTACTTCAGTTTAACCTATAGCCAAGAAGTTAAGGGTAAAAAAGGAGTAAAAAGCATACAACAGAGGAACTGAAAAAAATAATGTGCTTTATACAAAAAAAATCAAAACCACAAAAATTAGGGTGGGTTTCATGGACTCTTGAAAATCTTAAAATGAACAAGCATGGAAGTTATTCCAGCTTCTGTTCTATCTCATGGAGTGCTGTTCTCTCTCTTTCGATTTTTATGCAAATTACTCTTGGGTCACCCTAAGAGTAATGGGGAAACCAGACTCCATGCACACTTGCCCTTAGAGAGATACAACTGCACCTCACTGACGAGGCCCATAGGAGGCTGAAACGATGGTCTGGGGTTGTTGCTAGCCTTGTTCAGAGAAGAATTGCCTGGTATTTCTGTGCTGGACTGTCATTGGGCAGGTTCAGACTGATATGCTTCAGGATATTTTTTTCTCTGTGAAGGGGCATAGTGTGCAAAAAAGAACTGGCACCCTGAGGAATTCAATAAAAATGAACATGCATGGTAGTTATTTTAGCTTCTGTTCTATCTCATGGAGTGCTGTTCTCTCTCTTTCGATTTTTATGCAAATTACTCTTGGGTCACCCTAAGAGTAATGGGGAAACCAGACGTGGACTCCATGCACACTTGCCCTTAGAGACATACAACTGCACCTCACTGACGAGGCCCATAGGAGTCCGAAACAATCGTCTGGGGTTGTTGCTTGCCTTGTTCAGAGAAGAATTGCCTGGTATTTCAGTGCTGGACTGTCATTGGGCAGGGTCAGACTGATATGCTTCAGGATATTTTTTTTCTGTGAAGGGGCATAGTGTGCAAAAAGAACTGGCACCCTGAGGAATTCAATACAAATGAACAAGCATGGAAGTTATTCCAGCTTCTGTTCTATCTCATGGAGTGCTGTTCTCTCTCTTTTGATTTTCATGGACTCTTGATACTATGAAAGAAATGAATTTATCAGGTAAGTTCTTACATAAATTATGTTTTCATTCATGTAAGTGGCAAGAGTCCATGAGCTAGTGACATATGGGATATAATACCCAAGATGTGGAAGTCCACAAGTCACTATAAAGGGAGGGATAAAATAAAAACAGATAGATCCCTTGAGAAATTAAATCCAAAAAATAAGTTTTCTTAAAAATGTCAGAAAATCTCAAATCAAAAAGGAATTAGAATCAGACAACTGCCTGAAGAACCTTTCTACCAAAGGCTGCTTCCGAAGAAGCAAACACATCAAAATGGTAAAATCTAATAAAAGTATGCAAAGAAGACCAAGTTGCTGCTTTGCAAATTTGATCAACTGAAGCTTCATTCTTAAAAGCCCAAGAAGTGGCAACTGATCTAATAGAATGAGCTGTAATTCTCTGAGGCGGAGACTGTGCCAACTCCAAATAAGCTTTGTGAATTAAAAGTCTCAACCAAGATGCCAAAAGAAATGGCAGAGGCTTTCTAAACTTTCCTAGAGCCAGAAAAAACAACAAATAGACTACAAGTCTTTCTGAAAACCTTAGTAGCCTCAACATAATATTTCAAAGCTCTTACCACATCCAAAGAATGAAAAGACCTTTTTAAGAGTATTCTTAGGATTAGGGCATAAAGAAGGAACAACAATTCCCCTATTGATGTTGTTAGAATTCACAACTTTAGGCAAAAATTTAAATTGTCCACAAAACAGCTGTATCTTGATGGAAAATCACATAAGGAGACTCACAAGAGAGAGCAGACAACTCAGAAACTCTTCTAGCAGAAGAGAGAGTCAAAATAAATAACACTTTCCAAGAAAGTAATTTAATATTCAGAGAATGCATAGGCTCAAAAGGAGGAGCCTATAAAATCTTCAAAACCAAATTGAGACTCCAAGGAGGAGAAATATATTTAATAACAGGTTTGATACGAATCAAAGCCTGAACAAAACAGTGAAAATCAGGAAGTTTAGCAAACTTTCTGTGAAGACAGAAAGAGCAGAAATTTCTCCTTTCAAAGTATTTGCAGACGAACCCTTTTCCAAACCACCCTGAAGAAACTGTAAAATCCTAGGAATTCTGAAAGAATGCCAAGAATAATTATGAGAGGAATACCAAGAAATATAGGTTTTCCAAACCTGATGATAAATTTTCCTGGAAACAGACTTAAAAGCCTGAATCATAGTGCTAATCACTGAGTCAGAAAAACCTCTATGACTAAGCACTAAGTGTTCAATTTCCATGCCATCAAATTTAGAGATTTGAGATCCTGATGGATAAACAGCCCTTGAGACAGAAGGTCTGGCCTTAAAGGAAGTGGCCAAGGTTGGCAACTGGACAACTTGACATGGTCCGCATACCAAAACCTGAGAGGCCAAGCTGGAGCTTTTAGAAACACATAAGATTGTTCCATTATGATCTTTGAGATCACCTTTGGAAGAAGAACCAGAGGCGGAAAAATTTAAGCAGGTTGGTAAAACCAAGGAACTGCTAGAGCATCTACCATCTCTGCCTGAGGTTTCTTGGACCTTGAAAGATATCTTGGAAGCTTCTTGTTCAGAAGCGAGGCCATAAGATCTATTTCTGGGGGACCCCACATCTGTACCAATTGAAAAAACACATCTGGATGGAGAGACCACTCTCCCGGGTGTAAAGTCTGATGACTGAGATAATCCACTTCCCAATTGTCTACTCCTGGGATATGAATTGCAGAAATTTGACAAGAGTTGGATTCCACCCAAGAAAGTATCAGAGATACTTTGTTAATTGCTGAAGGACTACGAGTTCCCCCTTGATGATTGACATGTGCCACTGTAGTGATATTGTCTGTCTGGAATTGAATATAAAGTTCTCTCTTCAATAGAGGCCAAGCCTGAATATCTCTGAAAATAGCATGAAGTTCTAAAATATTGATTGGTAACCTCACCTCCTGAGGTTCCCAAACCCCTTGTGCTGTCAGAGACCACCAGACAGCTCCCCAACCTGTAAGACTTGCATCTGTTGTGATCACAGTCCAGGAAGGACAAACAAAGGAGGCCCCTTTAAATAAATTGATGGTTTAACCACCAAGACAGAGATTGTCGTATGTTGGGACTTAGGTATATCAACTGTGATATCTGAGTATAATCCCTGCACTATTGGTGCAACATGCAAAGCTGAAGAGGTCTCATATGAAAATGAGCAAAGGGCATCACATCTGATGATGCAATCATGAGACCTAAATTTTCCATGCACATAGCCACTGAAGGGAATGATAGAGACTGAAGGTTTAGACAAGCTAACACTAACTTAATTTGTCTCTTTTCTGTCAAAGAAAGAGTCATGGACACTAAATCTATCTGGAAACCTAAAAAGGTGACCTTTGTCCAAGGAATTAAGAAACTCTTTTGTAAATTGATCCTCCAACCATGTCTTTGGAAGAGCGACAAATTGGTAATGCTTGTCTAGAAAAGAGAATCTAAGAAGCCGATAGTGGTCTGGGTGAATCGGAATATGAAGATACACATCCTGTAAGTCTATTGTGGACATGAACTGACCTTGCTAAACAAAAGGCAGAATAGTCCTTATAGTCACCATCTTGAAAGTTGGGACTCTTACAAAATTATTTAAAATTTTGGGATCCAGAATTGGTCTGAATGATTACTCCTTCTTTGGGACAATGAACAGATTTGAATAAAAACCAAAACCTTGCTCATGTAGAGGAACTGGAACAATCACCTCTGAAAGCTCTAGGTCTGAAACACACTTCTGAAAAGCCTGAGCCTTCACAGGGTTTGTTGGAACATGGGAAAGAATCTTCCCATGGGAGGTCTTATTCTGAAACCTATTCGATACCCCTGAGAAACAATATCCTGAATCCACTGATTTTGGACAGAATGTGCCCAAATGTCTTGAAATAATTTTAGTCTGCCCCCCACCAGTTGAACTGGATTGAGGGCCGCACCTTCATGCAGTCTTAGGGGCTGTATTTGGTTTCTTATAAGGCTTGGACTTATTCCAATTTGTAGATGGTCTCCAATTGGAACCAGAGGCCTTATGGGGAGGAGTGTTTTTTTTTTGTTCCTTAGACTGACGAAAAGAACGAAAACGATTGGGAGCTTTAAATTTACCCTAAGATTTCTAATCTTGAGGCAGAAAAACTCCCTTACCTCCAGTGATAGTGGAGATTATAGAATCCAATTTGTTAACCAAATACACTATTACCTTGAAAGGATAGTAATCTAGATTTAGACACCATATCAGCATTCCATGATTTAAGCCATAAAGCTCTTCTAGATAGAACAGCTAAAGACATAGATTTAATATCAATCTTAATAATATCAAATATAGCATCACAAATAAAATTATTAGCATTTTGAAGTAGAAGAACAATGCTAATTAAATCAGGATCCGATAACTGCTGTGCTAGACTGTCGAACCAAAAAGTTGAAGCAGCAGCAACATCAGCTATGGATCCGTAGAGGTACATGAAACACAAAAAAATTATTTCATGATTCAGACAGAGAATGCAATTTTAAATAACTTTCTAATTTACTTCTATTATCTAATCTGTTTCATTCTCTTGGTATTATTTGTTGATGGAGCAGCAATGCCCTATTGGTTTTTAACTGAACACATGGGTAAGCCAATCAAAATCGATATATATATATATATATATATGCAACCACCAATCAACAGCTAGAACCTAGGTTCTCTGCTGCTCCTGAGCTTGCCTAGATAAACCTTTCAGCAAATGATAACAAGAGAAGGAAGCAAATTAAATAATAGAAGTAAATTGAAAGGTTGTTTAAAATTGTATTCTCTATCTGAATCATGAAAGAAAAAATTTAGGTTTCATGTCCCTTTAAAATAAGTACTATCTTTCATAGGAATGGTAGTACGTTTAGCAAGCGTAGAAACAGCGCCATCAACTTTACTTTCTCCCAAAGCTCTAAATTAGACACAGGTAAAGGATACCATTTTTTAAACATAGAAGAAGGATTAAAAGAAGTACCAGGCTTAGACCATTCCTTAGTAATCATATTAGAGATAGCATCTGGAATAGGAAAAACTTGAGGAGTAACCTCAGAAGTCTAAAAAACAAAATTCTAACGTTTGCTATTCTTGTTATCAAGAGGACTAGATTCCTCAATACCCAAAGTAAACAATACTTCCTTTAACAAAGAACTAATATATTCCATCTTAAAAAGAAAGGAAGATTTATCAATTTCAGAGTCTGAAGTAGGATCCTCTGAGCCAGAGAAGTCCTCATCAGCAGACAATACTTCAGTATGCTGTTGGTCAATACAAACTTCATCAGAATTATGAGAAGTAGGAAGAGAACTTTTACGATTATTTGAAGGCGGAATAGCAGTCATAGCCTTCTCTATGGCTGCAGCAATATAATCTTTTATATCTACAGAAATATCATGTACATTAGACTGTGAAGGTTTAACAGTTGATGTATTTGTACTTATAGAAACTTTATCAGCATGAAACAATTTCTCATAACAAGTGCCACATACTTGAGCTGAAGAAGGAAGATCAGCCAATTTACAACAAACACACTTAGCTTTGGTAGATTTGTTTTCAGGCAACGGTTCCTACAGTAACAGCAGAGGCAGGATCAGTTTGAGACATCTTGGAAAAATGTAACAAAAAAGAAAAAATAACATTTAAACAAAATATCTAATTTCCTCAAAATAGCAGTTTCAGGAATGGGAAAAAATGCTTATATAAAAACAAAAGAAAATATCATAGCCCTCTGTAACAAATGAAAGCAGAGAGCAAAAGAGGGAGAGACTTAATATAACAAAATTACACTAATAAAGATGATGCAAATGCTGAGAAAAAAACTTTTGGCGCCAAGGTTAACAGGAAATGACACAACTTGCGTCATAACAGGTGCGCCAAAAAAAATTGCGTCAACAAAAATGCAAGAAATGACGTGACTCGCGTCACAACAAACGCAACCTTCTCGCCAAAAAAATTGGTGCCAAAAAAGACACAATAAATAGAAGTATTTTGCGCCATCTCGAGCCTAATTTGCTCAAGAAAATTAGAAAAAACAAGACCGAAGTTACAACTAGCTGAAACCTCAGGTAAGTAAAAAATATACTAAATTTCTCCCAAACATAATTTTCCATACTGAAATTGTTAGACTGCAAAGGGAAATAAACATAGACCTGACTCATGGCCAATATATGTAATATATATTTGAAACTTTAAAAATATGAAGTGCCAAACATAGCTGAGAGTGTCTTAAAAAATATATATATACTTACCTGAAGACACCCATCCACATAGCAGACAGCCAAACCAGTACTGAAACATATCAGCAGAGGTAATGGTAGAGGAGTATAATGTCCATCTGTAAAGGGAGGTGGCAGATGAGTCCCCACGACCGAATTTACAGAGCCCTAGAATAGATTTCCCATAGGTGGAAACATGGCATCATCAGGCAATACTCCCTTCACATCCCTCAGACAAACACTGTACTTTGAGAGGAACTGGGCTTCAAAATGTTTAGAAGCGCCTTTCACAGAAGAAATCAAGCATGACTTGCTTCACCATCCTCCATGAAGGCAAGGTTTGTAGAACTGAAGTATGAGTGAGGTGGGAGGGGTAATTATAGGCCTTAGTGAGGTGGGAGGTGTATTTATAGGTCTTAGTGAGGTGGGAGGTCTATTTATAGGCATTTTGAGGCCGCTGGGGAAAAAGGTTGCCTACCACCTCTCCCTGGAACGGGCTCTCCTGCTGTGGGGAGAGGTCGGCTACATCCTCTCCCTGGGCCCTCCTTTGTTGCTGGGGAGAGAGTCTAGCTACCTCCTCTCCCTGGAACTGGTTCTGCCGCTGGGGAGAGAGGTCGGCTACCTCCTCTCCCTGGAACTGGCTCTGCCGCTGTGGAGAGAGGTTGGCTACCTCCTCTCCCTGGAAACCGCTCTGTTGCTGGGGAGATAGGTCAGCTACCTCCTCTTCCTGGAACTGGCTCTGCAGTTAGGGAGAAAGTTTTGCTACCTCCTCTCCCTGGAAATGGCCCTGCTACTGGGGAGAGAGGTTGGCTACCTCCTCTCCCTGGAAATGGCTCTGCTGCTGTGGAGAGAGGAAGGCTACCTCTTCTCCCTGGAACTGGTTCTGCCACTGGGGAGAAAGGTCGGCTACCACCTCTCCTTGGAACGGGCTCTGCCGCTGTGGAGAGAGGTTGGCAACCTCCTCTCCCTGGAACTGACTCTCCTGCTGTGGGGAGAGGTCGGCTACATCCTCTCCCTGGAAACCGCTCTGCCACTGAGGAGAGAGGTCAGCTACCGCCTCTCCCTGGAGCTGACTCTGCTGCTGTGGAGAGAGGTCGGCTACCTTCTCTGCAAAGATAACAAAATCCGGAGCTGCAGTTAAAATATCTGTTTCTTTATTAATCTTTTAAAAGCGGTTATATGCACAGGTACAAGACATGCCCTTAGTGTACAAAGCTTACGCGTTTCGGCTGGAACGCTGTACTCATAGCTCTCTGACCACCCTCTCACTAATGGGCTATTAAGAGGGATAAAATCATCAGATTCGCTAAGGTTCCATGCTTGTTTTAACTGTTTCATTGCTGTACTGTCTAGCCACAAAAAAACAACAAGGCTTCATAACCCTACGTTTTAACTGGGGCTGTACATAAGACAAAAGCAATTCACATAACACACTATATACTGTAAAATTCAACATTATAATATGAAGATAATTCTATACAAAATAACATTAAACCCAATTGGCATGTATTTACAATTAAGAAGCTATGCATTTTTTCACATTTTCTTCTATATTTCAACAATATAGGTTATACAGCTATTACTTTAAATATTAACACATTAGGTTTTCCCAATATGCCAAAAATTAATGTGCACACCTTAAATGTCATATTGTGCTTGTTATGTATACAAAAAGCTGCTATTCACCAGCCAGCCTAAATTCATCAGCCAGATAACTATATCACTGGTGTGAAAAAATACAAATACAAAACACACCATAATCAAAAAAGGATGCTTATATGAATCTAAGTCTAACCCCTTTATATAAGGAGAAGGGCTTATATTTTACATTTTACAAAATGTTAAAGCCTGTAATAGATAAATCAGATCATCTTGTTCCATTGCCCATACAATAAATATAGAATCCTATCTACCTCATATACATCCCAAAAAGAAAAAAAACAAATATATATATATATATATATATATATATATATATATGTTGTATATTGTATATTTTGAAACTAAATTTAAGTTAATGGAATATATCCTAAAATCACTTATATATACATCTAGGATTGTCAACTTAATACTAATTCCAAAAATTGATGAGATCATAGGATGAATTCAATCCAGTCGGATACCTAGTCTGTAGCTGAAAAATCCAGAACACCTCCCTCTTGGCCAGTGCTTGATCTCTGTCTCCCCCTCGTTGATTAGTATTAACTATTTCTATAATGGTCCATTTAAAACTACTCGTTTGTTTATTATGGATCATTCAAGATACCGGCCTTGATGTCCGAGAGGTGTTCCCTAATACGTATGCGTGTTTCTCTAGACGTTATACCTACATATTGGAGGTGACAGTCTGTACAGCCTGCTAGGTATATGGTGTATCTGCTTCTACAATTCATACACCTGCTATGCTTATATGTCTTGTTTGTAACCTCACTTTTAAAGCCCTCACCAACTATTACATGTTCACAGGCTTTGCATGTATGGTTACTACATCTGTATACACCCTTGAATCGTAGCCAAGAACTTGGGTCATCCATTTGCAATCTTTTAAGCTGAGTGGGAGCCAAAATGTTACCTAAGGATACTCCTTTCCTAAAGGAACATTTGCATCCCTTTTCTACTGTCTCGACTAAAGCATCATCAGCTGCCAATAATCTGAAATTCTTCTGTACTTATTTGGCAGATCTTATGATATTGCATACTATAGTCAGTTGTAAAGAAAATCCCTCTGTTCTTTTCTTTTTTAGGTTCTGATTTTTTTAACAAAGTATGTCTATCAATGATGGCTACTTCTAGCTTAATCTTAATAACTTCTTGTTGCTTATAGTCCCTACTTAGTAGGCGATCTGATAATTGGTTAGCATGTTCCTCATACTGCAATGAATTGCTACAATTCCTCTTTAATCTCGAAAATTGTCCCTTTGCCACTGACCTGAGGACTTTCTTAGGATGACTGCTCCTGGCATGGAGAAGTGTATTACCTGTTATGGGTTTCCTATACAGCTCAGTTTCAATTCCTACATTCGGTATACCCGTAAGGGTCAGGTCTAAGAAATTGATTTTTGACTTGGTAAGCTCAAAAGTAAACTCCAACCTTATGTCATTGGTATTTAGCCAATCGACAAATTCTTTAGCCATTTCTTCTGTGCCTCTCCACACCAGGAACAAGTCATCTTTATAACGTTTATAAAAATGTATATATTGTCTATAGGGGTTTCCACCTCCATAGATGTGGGACAGCTCCAAACCACCCCATGAAGAGGTTGGCGAAAGATGGCGCAAACTTGGCGCCCATAGCTGTCACCCATCTCTGGAGGTAGAACATTCCCCCAAAAGAGAAATAGTTATGTGTCAACAGGAACTTAACAATCCTCAAAACATAGTGGACAAAGTCATCTGTGTAGCCAGTATTTCTATACAAAAAGAATTCTATAGCCTCCAGGCCCTTATCATGAGGTATAGAGGGCCTTAACATCAATTGTAAGCCACAAATCGTATTCCTCCCAGTCCAAATCCTTCATAAGATTTAGATCATGGGTAGTGTCCTGAAGAAAGCTAGTGAGACCACTCACTAATGGCTGCAAAACACTATCCAGCCACTGTGAAGTCTTCTCCAGAAGTGACCCTATTCCACTTACGAGAGGTCTAAATGTGACTCCCTCCAGGGACTTGTGAACCTTTGGTAGATGGTTAAATATTGGCTACCTCCTCTCCTTGGCTTCCTGGAGCTGCTGCAGGTGCTGGGCAGAGGTCAGGGTGCTCTGGCCTGTTGCCATCTCTTCTGCTGAAGACTCACTGGTCTGTCCCTCCTCAGAGGAAAAGTCTATTAAATTATCAATCTCTGTGTAGAGAAATAGACTACCTACTCTCCCTGGGACTCCAGATATATCACAGGTGCTGGACAGAGGACATTGGTGCCCTGCCCTGTTGCCAGCACTTCTACTGGTGTGGCAAGCTCAGGGCCAGGGTGCTGATCGTGGTCTAGCAGCTCATGGTAGCTTATTACCGGTTGCCACTCCTCTGAGGAAAAGTCCAATAAATCCTTGATCGCTGCACCATAGCCCTCTTCAGGCTCTGAGGCATGCTGCTGAACGAGATCTAACAGCCTTTTATATGCAAGTAAAAAGCAAAGTGTGTGTAAGCTGTAGATACGTGGAATACAGATAAGCCAACCTGCTGACTGCACTTCTCACCACATATGCAATCTAATTCGGAATGTCCAAAAGTACAAAAAGAGGGGGGAGGTGGCGCCAAAAAAGGCTATCTGACAATTAATTAGGGAGGTTAATGAAACCAACTAAAAAATAAAGATATAGATAAATAAATAAAGCAAATGGCTGCAAATGTGAATTCCAAAAAGATGAACACTTTAATGGCACTTTGAGTAATACTCACAATAATTATAAAAAATACGCTAACTTACTATATTAAAACACCGGTGTCAGTTCTTTAAAACAAAAGAGCATACAAGACTATCTCTCTATACAAATCAATCCTTTAAAATAAACAAGTGTTATTATCGTACAATGCAAATAAAAAACACTAAAAATTGCAACGTATAAATGTAGCGTAAATACTTAAGCAATGGTTATGCACTTGTACAAGACATACTCTAACTTCAAGACTCGGCGGTCTGTGTATCTTCTCAGCTGATATTCTGTTTGTGTTTCAATAAAGAATGAACCGTATTGATTAAGGTAAGTCCTAAAATTTGACAAGGTAGGTAATGTGATCAGTTCCCTTTTAAATACAGGCGGGTTTTTAACCAATTCAATCAGCAGCTACTGCTGGAGATCCTTCCTGTCACCGCTACGGCAATCCCTCTGACAGTTCTCGCTTACCCGGTATTCCGGTATATGGGGCGGTCACCTTCAGCCACTCGCCTGTGATCCTATAATGTACTGGGGTAATGTTGTTCTGTTTCTTCTAAGTGTGCACACTTACGTTAGTCTTTGCTCCTACCATCTGCTCAGTGATGCAAGCTTTCACTAGTACTGGCTTAACGGTCCTGGGAGTCAAGTGGGTCAGTGTCTCTTCCAAACAAGCTGGATACTGGTGTGGTTTCTACGTGTTTCAGCTCTCCAGGGAGCCTTTGTCAACATACCCTCCACCAGCTGTGCTTACTCTTTTATAGGATTTTTTCTTGTTAACCCTATCATGGTTTTTTCAATCGTCCATCTGAAATTATTATCCTATGCTTGTTTTAGTGATCATTAATTCATCACTGGTTTTTCTTTTTATTTATCTTTTCAACCGGTTTCATTCTTTATAAACTTTATAACAAAAGTGACCTCCAAACACTAAAAAAATCACATTAATTACATTAATTAGTACATACTATATTCTCTTTGTCTCTGATGTTTTATTTATTTATTTGGCATTACACATAGCCCTTTTCTTTATGTATAAATCATATCCAACGATAAAAAACTTTATTTAATTATGATTGTCATGGTGTCTAGACAGTTATTGAGACACTGCTCTAATCAAAAAATATATAATTATAAAAAATCTGGCTGGATTCGAACTGGAGACCTTGGTCGTGGGAGCTTAAATACTTAACCATTCTGCTACAATGGCTCATTCAATGGTAACAGGAATTATGGGAATTAAATCGCTAATCTAGTCTTAAGTATATAAAAAGAATAATATTAGCTATTCCTTCATTGGATTTGAACCCTGGAACCTTTCCTATGCGAGGTGGATACCTTAGCCACTATGCTGGCTGTATATTCAATTCAACTTGGTTTAGAAGGTAAACTAATTGTCTAATTCTCTTTTGTCAGTTTTAGACACTTACCTCTTCTTATTATCTATAGAAGAAAAGGGTATCCACCTTCAGTCCCAATTTATACAACAGGGAAGATGGTATATATTATCTGAAATCTTTAAAATTATATAAAAAATTATATTAACCCTTGCCTAAACTAGTTGGGTTCAAACTCACGACTTTTATATAGGAGAAAAGAAGAAATAAATGGTACTTGTATCCACTAGACCATCTTTCTATATATGATTGCAAACTATTTAATAGGGGTTATATGGTAAGTAGAATTGGGTCTAGTTATCAAATGGATAACCATTATGTAATTATTTATTTAGATTTAGAAAGAGTTTATATCCATTTCACTATTTAAACTTTTGGGGTGTAGTGTCCCAAAATTGAAAATAAATTCAGCTTCCTGTTTTAATAATTTCTTAGCAAGATTACCTCTTCTCCCATCCTGCACTACTTTTTTAATTCCCCAGAATTTAAGAGCTTCTTTATTGCCCTTATGGACCTCTTAAAAATGTTTATACAGGACGGTGTCTTCTCTCTCATGCTCTATCGCTAGTAAATGTTCACGTATACGGTCTTTGAGTTTTCGTCCTGTCTGTCCGAAATATCTTAGGTTACATTTACATTGTAGCATATATATGATATTAGTATCTGTACATCTTATAATATCGGTTATTTTTATAACCCTTCCATCTTTCTCAGACTTAACCTGTTTCAGTTTAGTGCTGTGCTTACACGCCTTACACTGGTGACAGGGGAAAAAACCTTCAATTCTTTCTCCTTCTAAAGTTTTATAACCTCTATTGCACATCTTATTGCCACCTTTAAATTCACTGGGGGCTTCCATTGATTTTAAGTTCCTTGCCTTTCTGTAAATGAATCTTGGGTTCCTTCCTAAATTAGGCCCTATTAGAGGATCTTTCAACAAAAGATGCCAATGTTTTTGGACTATCTTTTGAAATTGTTTGTGATGCACCGAATAGGTTGTGATCACTGGTATATCAAGTGTCTCTTTGAACCTTTCTTTTTTGGGGTTTCACTTTTTTAAGTAATAGTTCCTCTCGATCAATATTCTTTACTTCCTTCGCTAAATCTAGGATCTTATTTGTATTATACCCCTTTTGCCCAAATCTTTGTATTAATACTTCAGATTGTTCATCGAAGTCCATTATGTCCGTACAATTCCTTCTAACTCGCATTAGTTGGCCTTTTGGTATATTTCTTTTCCATTTAATGTGATGGCAACTCGCCGCATCTATGTAATTATTAGAGTCGACTTTTTTGAAAAAAGTCTTTGTTTTTATTTCATCATTCTTTATCTCTATCTCTATATCTAATTATTTAATTTTCTGATTGCTAAATTCATAAGTGAATTTTAAACCAAATCTGTTGGTGTTTAGGTCATCAATAAACAAATCTAGTAGCTCTGTGTCACCCCTCCAAATAAAAAACAAATCGTCAATGTAGCGTCTATAGAGCACAAGGTTCGCACCCCATGGGGACTGGTCGATGACTTCTCTTTCAAATATCCCCATGAATAAATTAGCATAACTGGGTGCGAACCTTGTGCCCATAGCCGTACCTTTTACTTGTAGAAAATATCCACTCTCGAATTTAAAGTAGTTGTTTCCCAGAATGAATTTAATACATTTTATCAAGAAATCCCTTTGAATGTCTGTCATTTCTGGATCCTGTTTTAAGAAGTGTTCTATAGCCTGGACTCCCAGGTCATGTTCTATGTTCGTATAAAGGGAGCTGACGTCACATGTAACCAGCTTTATATAGTTAAGACTAGATTAGCGATTTAATTCCCATAATTCCTGTTACCATTGAATGAGCCATTGTAGCAGAATGGTTAAGTATTTAAGCTCCCACGACCAAGGTCTCCAGTTCGAATCCAGCCGCATTTTTTATAATTATATATTTTTTGATTAGAGCAGTGTCTCAATAACTGTCTAGACACCATGACAATCATAATTAAATAAAGTTTTTTATCATTGGATATGATTTATACATAAAGCAAAGGGCTATGTGGATGCCAAATAAATAAAACATCAGAGACAAAGAGAATATAGTATGTACTAATTAATGTAATTAATGTGATTTTTTTAGTGTTTGGAGGACACTTTTGTTATAAAGTTTATAAAGAATGAAACCGGTTGAAAAGATAAATAAAAAGAAAAACCAGTGATGAATTAATGATCACTAAAACAAGCATAGGATAATAATTTCAGATGGACGATTGAAAAAACCATGATAGGGTTAACAAGAAAAAACCCTATAAAAGAGTAAGCACAGCTGGTGGAGGGTATCTTGACAAAGGCTCCCTGGAGAGCTGAAACGCGTAGAAACCACACCAGTATCCAGCTTGATTGGAAGAGACACGGACCCACTTGACTCCCAGGACCGTTAAGCCAGTACTAGTGAAAGCTTGCATCACTGAGCAGATGGTAGGAGCAAAGACTAACGTAAGTGTGCACACTTAGAAGAAACAGAACAACATTACCCCAGTACATTATAGGATCACAGGCGAGTGGCTGAAGGTGACCGCCCCATATACCGGGTAAGCGAGAACTGTCAGAGGGCTTGCCGTAGTGGTGACTGGAAGGATCTGCAGCGGTAGCTGCTGATTGAATTGGTTAAAAACCCGCCTGTATTTAAAAGGGAACTGATCACATCACCTACCTTGTCAAATTTTAGGACTTACCTTAATCAATACGGTTCATTCTTTATTGAAACACAAACAGAATATCAGCTGAGAAGATACACAGACCGCCGAGTCTTGAAGTTAGAGTATGTCTTGTACAAGTGCATAACCATTGCTTAAGTATTTACGCTACATTTATACGTTGCAATTTTTAGTGTTTTTTATTTGCATTGTACAATAATAACACTTGTTTATTTTAAAGGATTGATTTGTATAGAGAGATAGTCTTGTATGCTCTTTTGTTTTAAAGAACTGACACCGGTGTTTTAATATAGTAAGTTAGCGTATTTTTTATAATTATTGTGAGTATTACTCAAAGTGCCATTAAAGTGTTCATCTTTTTGGAATTCACATTTGCAGCCATTTGCTTTATTTATTTATCTATATCTTTATTTTTTAGTTGGTTTCATTAACCTCCCTAATTAATTGTCAGAGAGCCTTTTATATGCCTTTTCTAGCTCCCACTCATGGGCAGCTAGGTAATAAAGATTGTCTCTCAGTCCGGGTACTTCTGTAAGGTTCAGCCTCAGCTCTCTGTGTTCCAGTATGTCCTCCTGACGCCACTCTGCCGTACTCCCGCAGTGGGGGTCCTGTGTGAGACTTTCAAATAGCAATCCTGGGCCGCCATAGTCATAGCCCTCTGTAGGATCATCCGTCTCCATCTCCGGACACACCTGGGCCACATACCACCGCAGTGCTCGGTACCCTTCATCCACCTCCATCTCTGTCTGTACCAATACGTCCAATTCGGCCATCCATTCCTCCCGGGGCTGCTTTCCCAGGAACGGCATTCGTAGATCCATCTGGAGCCAGTATTGCTGCTCTGGAGTAGGAAGGGACTTCCCCTTGTAGTCCTGTTCGAACTGGAGAGCCTTGTACCAGAGTTTCCTTCTAACTATATCCTTCCAGGCCAGTTTGCCCTCTGCCAAGACAGAGCCATCAAACTGGGCCAGCACTGCCTGCAATCTCCACTGGAAATCAGCCTCCATTTCCATTGAGGTCCCACTGGTAGTTTGGAACTGCTCCGTAAGGAGGAAGCAGATCCCACTGCTGCCAGCCAATTGTATTGGGTCTTGGTACCCCAGACTGGGTATACCCGCTAAAGTCAGCTTCTTCCCACCAAACGCCAACCCATAAACCTCCACTGGATACAGCCACTATTAGAATAACAGCCAGTGCATTAGCCAAGACTGAATGCTTGAGGGTCAAAATAGGAACTGCTTTATTGCACAGAAAACACAGCTTTTATACATTTCCAACAAAGGGGGGTAGTTACCACATAATTAATAGAAACAAATAACATAATTTATGTAAGAACTTACCTGATAAATTAATTTCTTTCATATTGGCAAAAGTCCATGAGCTAGTGACGTATGGGATATACATTCCTACCAGGAGGGGCAAAGTTTCCCAAACCTCAAAATGCCTATAAATACACCCCTCACCACACCCACAATTCAGTTTAACAAATAGCCAAGAAGTGGGGTGATAAGAAAGGAGCAAAAGCATCAAACAAGGAATTGTGCTTTATACAAAAAAATCATAACCACCACAAAAAGGGTGGGCCTCATGGACTCTTGCCAATATGAAAGAAATGAATTTATCAGGTAAGTTCTTACATAAATTATGTTTTCTCTAGTGACGTATGGGATAGCAGATACCCAAGATCTGGAACTTCCACACAAGAGTCACTAGAGAGGGAGGGATAAAATAAAGACAGCCAATTCCGCTGAAAAAATAATCCACAACCCAAATCAAAAAATGAAATAATAAGCAGAAGAATCAAACTGAAACAGCTGCCTGAAGTACTTTTCTACCAAAAACTGCTTCAGAAGAAGAAAAAACATCAAAATGGTAGAATTTTGTAAAAGTATGCAAAGAAGACCAAGTTGCTGCTTTGCAAATCTGATCAACAGAAGCTTCATTCTTAAAAGCCCAGGAAGTAGAAACTGACCTAGAAGAATGAGCCGTAATCCTTTGAGGCGGGGATTTACCCGACTCCACATAAGCAAGATGAACCAAAGACTTTAACCAAGACGCCAAAGAAATGGCAGAAGCCTTCTGACCTTTCCTAGAACCAAAAAAGATAACAAATAGACTAGAAGTCTTCCTGAAATCTTTAGTAGCTTCAACATAATATTTCAAAGCTCTTACTACATCCAAAGAATGTAAAGATCTCTCCAGAGAATTCTTAGGATTATGACACAAAGAAGGAACAACAATTTCTCTACTTATGTTGTTAGAATTCACAACTTTAGGTAAAAAATTAAATGAAGTCCGCAACACCGCCTTATCCTGATGAAAAATCAGAAAAGGAGATTCACAAGAAAGAGCAGATAACTCAGAAAGTCTTCTAGCAGAAAAGATGGCCAAAAGGAATAAAACTTTCCAAGAAAGTAATTTAATATCCAGAGAATGCATAGGTTCAAACGGAGGAGCCTGTAAAGCCCTCAGAACCAAATTAAGACTCCAAGGAGGAGAAATTGACTTAATGACAGGCTTAATACGAACCAAAGCCTGTACAAAACAATGAATATCAGGATGATTAGCAATCTTTGTGTGAAAAAGTACAGAAAAAGCAGAGATTTGTCCTTTCAAGGAACTTGCATACAAACCCTTATCCAAACCGTCCTGAAGAAACTGTAAAATTCTAGGAATTCTAAAAGAATGCCAAGAGAATTTATGAGAAGAACACCAAGAAATGTAAGTCTTCCAAACTCGGTAATAAATCTTTCTAGACACAGATTTACGAGCCTGTAACATAGTATTAATCACTGAATCAGAGAAACCTCTATGACTAAGGATTAAGCGTTCAATCTCCATACCTTCAAATTTAATGATTTGAGATCCTGATGGAAAAATGGGCCTTGAGATAGAAGGTCTGGCCTTAACGGAAGTGTCCAAGGTTGGCAACTGGCCATCCGAACGAGATCCGCATACCAAAACCTGTGTGGCCATGCTGGAGCCACCAGCAGTACAAACGAACGCTCCATTAGGATTTTAGAAATCCCTTTTGGAAGAAGAACTAGAGGCGGAAAGATATAGGCAGGTTTATAATTCCAAGGAAGTGACAACGCGTCCACCGCTTCCGCCTGAGGATCCCTGGATCTGGACAGATACCTGGGAAGTTTCTTGTTTAGATGAGAAGCCATCAGACCTATTTCTGGAAGTCCCCAGATTTGAACAATCTGAAGAAATACCTGTGGGTGAAGAGACCATTCGCCCGGATGTAACGTCTGGCGACTGAGATAATCTGCTTCCCAATTGTCTATACCTGGGATGTGAACCGCAGAAATTAGACAAGAGCTGGATTCTGCCCATACAAGTATCCGAGATACTTCTTTCAAAGCCTGAGGACTGTGAGTCCCTCCTTGATGATTGACATACGCCACGGTTGTGACATTGTCTGTCTGAAAACAAATAATCAATTCTCTCTTCAGAAGAGGCCAGAACTGAAGAGCTCTGAAAATCGCACGGAATTCCAAAATGTTCATTGGTAATCTCGCCTCCTGAGATTCCCAAACCCCCTGCGCTGTCAGAGATCCCCATACAGCTCCCCAACCTGAAAGACTCGCATCTGTTGAGATCACAGTCCAGGTTGGATGAACAAAAGAGGCCCCTTGAATTAAACAATGGTGATCCAACCACCAAGTCAGAGAAGATCGAACATTGGGATTTAAGGATATTAATTGTGATATCTTTGTATAATCCCTGCACCATTGGTTCAGCATACAAAGCTGAAGAGTTCTCATGTGAAAACAAGCAAAAGGGATTGCGTCCGATGCAGCAGTCATGAGACCAAGAATTTCCATGCACAAAGCTACCGAAGGGAATAATTGAGACTGAAGGTTTCGACAAGCTGAAACCAATTTCAGACGTCTCTTTTCTGTTAAAGACAAAGTCATGGACACTGAATCTATTTGGAAACCCAAAAAGGTTACCCTTGTCTGAGGAATCAAGGAACTCTTTGGTAAATTGATCCTCCAACCATGTCTTTGAAGAAACAACACAAATTGATTCGTATGAGATTCTGCAGAATGTAAAGACTGAGCGAGTACCAAGATATCGTCCAAATAAGGAAATACCGCAATACCCTATTCTCTGATTACAGAGAGAAGGGCACCGAGAACCTTTGAAAAGATCCTTGGAGCTGTTGCTAGGCCAAATGGAAGAGCAACAAACTGGTAATGCTTGTCTAGAAAAGAGAATCTCAGAAACTGATAGTGATCTGGATGGATTGGAATATGAAGATATGCATCCTGTAAGTCTATTGTAGACATATAATGCCCTTGCTGAACAAAAGGCAGAATAGTCCTTATAGTCACCATTTTGAATGTTGGTATCCTTACATAACGATTCAATATTTTTAGATCCAGAACTGGTCTGAAGGAATTCTCTTTCTTTGGTACAATGAACAGATTTAAGTAAAACCCCAGACCCCGTTCCAGAACTGGAACTGGCACAATTACCCCCAGCCGACTCTAGGTCTGAAACACATTTCAGAAATGCCTGAGCCTTTACTGGGTTTACTGGAATGCGTGAGAGAAAAAATCTTCTCACAGGCGGTCTTACCTTGAAACCTATTCTGTACCCTTATGAAACAATGTTCTGAATCCAAAGACTTTGAATCGAATTGATCCAAACATCTTTGAAAAATCGTAACTCGCCCCCTACCAGCTGTGCTGGAATGAGGGCCGCAGCTTCATGTGGATTTGGGAGATGGTTTTGACTTTCTGAAAGGCTTGGATTTATTCCAGACTGGAGGTTTCCAAATGGAAACTGTTCCTTTAGGGGAAGAGTCAGGTTTTTGTTCTTATTCTGACGAAAGGAACGAAAACGATTAGCAGCCCTATATTTACCTTTAGACTTCTTGTCCTGAGGCAAAAAAGCTCCCTTCCCCCAGTAACAGTTGAAATTATTGAATCCAACTGAGAACCAAATAATTTATTACCTTGGAAAGAAAGAGAAAGCAATGTTGACTTAGAAGTCATATCTGCATTCCAAGACTTAAGCCATAAAGCTCTTCTAGCTAAAATAGCTAAAGACATATACCCGACATCAATTCTAATGATATCAAAAATGGCATCACAAACAAAGTTATTAGCATGTTGAAAAAGTTTAACAATGCTATAAGCATTATGGTCTGACACTTATTGCGCTAAAGCCTCCAACCAGAAGGTAGAAGCTGCAGCAACATCAGCCAAAGAAATAGCAGGCCTGAGAAGATTACCTGAACATAAATAAGCCTTCCTTAGAAAGGATTCAAGCTTCCTATCTAAAGGAGCCTTAAAAGAAGTACTATCTGCCGTAGTAATAGTAGTACGTTTAGCAAGAGTAGAGATAGCCCCATCAACCTTGGGGATTTTCTCCCAAAACTCTAATCTATCAGATGGCAAAGGGTACAATTTCTTAAACCTTGGAGAAGGAGTAAATGAAGTACCCAGACTATTCCATTCCCTAGAAATTACTTCTGAAATAGCGTCAGGAACTGGAAAACCTTCTGGAATAACTACATGAGGTTTGAAAACTGAATTTAAACGCTTATTAGTTTTAATATCAAGAGGACTAGACTCCTCCATATCTAATGCAATCAACACTTCTTTAAGTAAAGAACGAATAAACTCCATCTTAAACAAATATGAAGATTTATAAGTGTGAATATCTGAGGCAGAATCTTCTGAACCAGATAGATACTCATCAGAAATAGATAAGTTAGAATGATGGCGGTCATTTAAAAAATCATCTGAAATATGAGAAATTTTAAAAGACCTCTTACGTTTACTAGAAGGAGGAATAACAGACAGAGCCTTCCGAATAGAATTAGAAACAAATTCTTTTACATTAACAGGAACATCTTGAACATTAGATGTTGAAGGAACAACCACAGGTAATGGATTATTACTAATGGAAATATTATCAGCGTTGGATAGTTTATCATGACAACTAACACAAACTACAGCCGGAGGAACAGTTACCAAAAGTTTACAACAAATGCACTTAGCTTTGGTAGAACCGACATCAGGCATCGTCTTTCCAGAAGTAGATTCTGATCCAGGGTCAGGTAGTGACATCTTGGCAATATGTAATAGAAAAAACAACATATAAAGCAAAATTATGAAATTCCTTAAATGGCAGTTTCAGGAATGGGAAAGAATGCAAAACAAAACAAGCCTCTAGAAACCAAAAGCAACTAAAAAGTGAGACTGAAATAATGTGAAAAAAACGGCGCCAAGTATGACGCCCACATTTATTGGCGCCAAGAATGACGCCCATATTTTTTGGCGCCAAAAACGTCCGCAACACACATACGTCAAAAATGACGCTATCACGTGAAAACTTACTATGACGCCGGAAATGATGAAATTTTTGTGCCAAAAAAATCTCGCGCCAAGAATGACGCAATAAATTAAACCATTTTCTGCACCCGCGAGCCTAACAGCCTGCAATTTAGAAAAAAAGTCAATTGAAAATTTTAAGGTAATAAAAAAACATAATAAATAAATTCATAATAAAAAAAAAACATAATAAATTCATTTCTTTCATATTAGCAAGAGTCCATGAGCTAGTGACGTATGGGATATACATTTCTACCAGGAGGGGCAAAGTTTCCCAAACCTCAAAATGCCTATAAATACACCCCTCACCACACCCACAAATCAGTTTAACGCATAGCCAAGAAGTGGGGTGATAAGACAAAAGTGCGAAAGCATAAAAAATAAGGAATTGGAATAATTGTGCTTTATACAAAAAAATCATAACCACCACAAAAAAGGGTGGGCCTCATGGACTCTTGCTAATATGAAAGAAATGAATTTATCAGGTAAGTTCTTACATAAATTATGTTTTCTTTCATGTAATTAGCAAGAGTCCATGAGCTAGTGACGTATGGGATAATGAATACCCAAGATGTGGATCTTCCACGCAAGAGTCACTAGAGAGGGAGGGATAAAATAAAGACAGCCAATTCCGCTGAAAATAATCCACACCCAAAATAAAGTTTAAATCTTATAATGAAAAAAACTGAAAATATAAGCAGAAGAATCAAACTGAAACAGCTGCCTGAAGTACTTTTCTACCAAAAACTGCTTCAGAAGAAGAAAACACATCAAAATGGTAGAATTTAGTAAAAGTATGCAAAGAAGACCAAGTTGCTGCTTTGCAAATCTGATCAGCCGAAGCTTCATTCCTAAACGCCCAGGAAGTAGAAACTGACCTAGAAGAATGAGCTGTAATCCTTTGAGGCGGAGTTTTACCCGACTCGACATAAGCATTATGAATCAAAGACTTTAACCAAGACGCCAAAGAAATGGCAGAGGCCTTCTGACCTTTCCTAGAACTGGAAAAGATAACAAATAGACTAGAAGTCTTTCGGAAATTTGTAGTAGCTTCAACATAATATTTCAAAGCTCTAACTACATCCAAAGAATGCAACGATCTTTCCTTAGAATTCTTAGGATTAGGACACAATGAAGGAACCACAATTTCTCTACTAATGTTGTTAGAATTCACAACCTTAGGAAAAAATTTAAAAGAAGTTCGCAACACCGCCTTATCCTGATGAAAAATCAGAAAAGGAGACTCACAAGAAAGAGCAGATAAATCAGAAACTCTTCTAGCAGAAGAGATGGCCAAAAGAAACAAAACTTTCCAAGAAAGTAATTTAATGTCCAGCGAATGCATAGGTTCAAACGGAGGAGCTTGAAGAGCCCCCAGAACCAAATTCAAACTCCAAGGAGGAGAAATTGACTTAATAACAGGTTTTATACGAACCAAAGCTTGTACAAAACAATGAATATCAGGAAGACTAGCAATCTTTCTGTGAAAAAGAACAGAAAGAGCAGAGATTTGTCCTTTCAAGGAACTTGCAGACAAACCTTTATCCAAACCATCCTGAAGAAACTGTAAAATTCTAGGAATTCTAAAAGAATGCCAAGAAAAATGATGAGAAAAACACCAAGAAATGTAAATCTTCCAGACTCGATAATATATCTTCCTAGATACAGATTTACGAGCCTGTAACATAGTATTAATCAGAGAGTCAGAGAAACCTCTATGACTGAGAATCAAGCGTTCAATCTCCATACCTTCAAATTTAAGGATTTGAGATCCTGATGGAAAAAAGGACCTTGTGATAGAAGGTCTGGTCTTAACGGAAGAATCCACGGTTGGCAAGTGGCCATCCGGACAAGATCCGCATACCAAAACCTGTGAGGCCATGCTGGAGCCACCAGCAGAACAAACGAGCACTCCTTTAGAATCTTGGAAATTACTCTTGGAAGAAGAACTAGAGGCGGAAAGATATAAGCAGGATGATACTTCCAAGGAAGTGACAATGCATCCACTGCCTCCGCCTGAGGATCCCTGGATCTGGACAGATACCTGGGAAGCTTCTTGTTTAGATGAGAAGCCATCAGATCTATTTCTGGAAGTCCCCACATTTGAACAATCTGAAGGAATACCTCTGGGTGAAGAGACCATTCGCCCGGATGTAACGTTTGGCGACTGAGATAATCCGCTTCCCAATTGTCTATACCTGGGATATGAACCGCAGAAATTAGACAGAATTCGAGATACTTCTTTCATAGCCAGAGGACTGTGAGTCCCTCCTTGATGATTGACATATGCCACAATTGTGACATTGTCCGTCTGAAAACAAATGAACGACTCTCTCTTTAGAAGAGGCCATGACTGAAGAGCTCTGAAAATTGCACGGAGTTCCAAAATATTGATTGGTAATCTCACCTCCTGAGATTCCCAAACCCCTTGTGCTGTCAGAGACCCCCAAACAGCTCCCCAACCTGTCAGACTTGCATTTGTTGAAATCACAGTCCAGGTTGGAAGAACAAAAGAAGCCCCCTGAACTAAACGATGGTGGTCTGTCCACCACGTCAGAGAGTGTCGTACAATCGGTTTTAAAGATATTAATTGAGATATCTTTGTATGATCCCTGCACCACTAGTTCAGCATACAGAGCTGAAGAGGTCGCATGTGAAAACGAGCAAAGGGGACCGCGTCCAATGCAGCAGTCATAAGACCTAGAATTTCCATGCATAAGGCTACCGAAGGGAAAGATTGAGACTGAAGGTTTCGACAAGCTGAAACCAATTTCAGACGTCTCTTGTCCGTCAGAGACAGAGTCAAGGACACTGAATCTATCAGGAAACCTAAAAAGGTTACCCTTGTCTGAGGAATCAACAAACTTTTTGGTAAATTGATCCTCCAACCATGTTCTAGAAGAAACAACATTCATAAAAGACTGGAAAGGTTCTTTCTAGTGAAAATGAGAAAAGGGAATTGAATCCAATGCTGTGGCCATAAGACCTAAAACTTCTATGCATATATAGCAACTGAAGGAAATAATAGAGACTAAAGGTACCGACAGATGGAACCCAATAGAATTATCCCTTGTCTGATAGAGACAAAGACAGTGACACAAACTATCTGGAAACCTAAAAAAGGTGACCCTTGTGTGAGGAATCAAGAGCTTTCGAAAAAAAGATCCTCTAACTATGTCCTGAAGAGCAAGTGAATCATATGAGATTCCGCATCCTCAGAAAATAATCTGAATGAAAACAGAAAAATGAAAATATGCATTTATTGTATCTAATGAAAACAAATAATGCTATCAATGACCATAAAAAGGCAAAATAATTGATAAAACTCCAAACCCGGTTCCTAAAAAAGGAACTGGAAGATATACCCCAGAAGATTCCAGGTCTGAGCAGCGCTTAAACCCCATGGGTGCCCAACCATGCTTCAACAGTACCCAAAATATATAGGACAGAAACACACTTAAAGAAAGTGTTAGCCTTACTGGAATAAAATCAAAGAAATTTGGACAAAATAGAACCAAATAAATTTCAAAGAAGTCTTAACCTGCCCCTTACCAGCCAAGCTGGAATACGGCACGTACATCGCAATATTAGGGAGCTGATTTCGAACCCCAATTATAAACATGTTACTTGGGAAAGAACTCAGGAATTCGTTCCTTAATAAGAACAACCAAACTAGTATAAGCTTAAAGTTTTAGTCTTAGAACTCAAGCTTGAAGCCCAGAGTAACAGTTAAGAATTGAATCCAATTATAAAACAAAATAATTGATTATCTTAGAACAAAAGAAATATGGATTTTTTTTTTTTTTAAAAATCACAAAATTCTTCTAGCTAAAATAGCTAAAGACATAGATTAACCCTCATTTGCGAAAATATTCAATAAAATGAAGACACAAATGAAATTATTAGCATGATAGTCCAGTTTAAAGGACCAGTCAATACAGTGGACTTGCATAATCAATAAATGCAAAACAACAAGACAAATGCAACAGCACCTAGTCTAGTAAATGTTGTCCCTTAAAAATGCTAAAATAAATCATAATCTGATACTTGATCATAAAGTAAACAGAAAAAATGAAGCAATTGCAATATCCAAATAAATCACAGGACCAAAAAAAGTACCTGAAACTAAATAATTTTCCATAAATAAGATACAACTATCTAAAGGAAAATAAATACTATTTTGCTATAGAAACAATAGCATAATTAGTAGAAGTAGAGATAGCCCCAATAAATTGGAGAACCCTCCAAATTGAATTTAACTGCTGGCAAAGAATATAGTTTAAAACCTTTGAAGAAGGAATAAAAGAAAATTCTCAGCCTATTCCATTCCCTAGAATGGGGAATTTGGAAAGAAAACCTCTGAAAACACAGAAGAAATAAATAGGCAGAAATAGTGTCAGCTAGTCTTAAAGAACTAGTTACCTTAATATCCAAAATAATCAACACCTTTTCAACAAAGAACAAATGTACTTTAATAATAGAAAAATAATAAAAAAGTAGATTTGTTAGTGTCAACATCTGATGAAGAAAATTTCTGAAAGAGAAAAAACATCATCAGAGAAGGATAAATCAGTATGTTGTTGGTCATTTGAAACTTCAATAATTAAAAAAGAAGTGAAAAAGACCTAAGAATTTTATTAGAAGGCACAAAGTCAGACAAAGCCTTTAAAATAGAATCAGAAAAATATTTCTTATAAATCTTCTAAATATTTCTTGTACATAAGATGTAAGAATGGAAATATATAAAGCATAAATACTAATGGATTCTGCATGAAAAAGTATATCATAATAACGTATTACAAACCATAGCTAAAGATAAAAATTTATAACATTTAAAATAAATGAACTTAGCTTTGGTAGAACTGAAACTCAGTTAAGTGTTTTTCCAGAAGTGGCTTCTGATTCAGGGTCAATCTGAGACATCTTGCAATATGTAATAGAAAAAACAACATATAAAGCAAAAATGATCAAATTCCTTAAATGACAGTTTCAGGAATGGGAAAAAAATGCCAATGAACAAGCTTCTAGCAACCAGAAGCAATAAATAATGAGACTTAAATATTGTAGAGACAACAATGACGCTCAAATTTTTTAGCGCCAAAAAAGCCACCCACATTATTTGGCGCCTAAATGCTTTTGGCGCAAAAACGTCAAAAAAATGACGCAACTTCCGGCGACACGTATGACGCCGGAAATGACAAGAAAATTTTTGCGCCAAGAAAGTCCGCGCCAAGAATGACGCAATAAAATGAAGCATTTTCAGCCCCCGCGAGCCTAACAGCCCACAGGAAAAAAGTCAAATTTTAAGGTAAGAAAAAATTTATTTATTCATATGCATTATCCCAAATATAAAACTGACTGTCTGAAATAAGGAACGTTGAACATCCTGAATCAAGGCAAATAAATGTTTAAACACATATATTTAGAACTTTATATAAAAGTACCCAACCATAGCTTAGAGTGTCACAGAAAATAAGACTTACTTACCCCAGGACACTCATCTACATGTAGTAGAAAGCCAAACCAGTACTGAAACGAGAATCAGTAGAGGTAATGGTATATATAAGAGTATATCGTCGATCTGAAAAGGGAGGTAAGAGATGAATCTCTACGACCGATAACAGAGAACCTATGAAATAGACCCCGTAGAAGGAGATCATTGAATTCAAATAGGCAATACTCTCTTCGCATCCACATTCACTGCACGCTGAGAGGAAAACCGGGCTCCAACCTGTTGCAGAGCGCATATCAACGTAGAATATAGCACAAACTTACTTCACCACCTCCACAGGAGGCAAAGTTTGTAAAACTGATTTGTGGGTGTGGTGAGGGGTGTATTTATAGGCATTTTGAGGTTTGGGAAACTTTGCCCCTCCTGGTAGGAATGTATATCCCATACGTCACTAGCTCATGGACTCTTGCTAATTACATGAAAGAAATATAATTCATATGCATTTTCCCAAAAAAATGAAACTGACAGTCTGAAAGAAGGAATACTGATTATCCTGAATCATGGCAAATATAAGTTCAACACATATATTTGGAACTTTACATATAAAGTGCCCAACCATAGCTTAGAGTGTCATGAATAGAAATAAGACTTACTTACCCCAAGACACTCATCTACATATAGTAGATAGCCAAACCAGTACTGAAACGAGAATCAGTAGAGGTAATGGTATATAAGAGTATATCGTCGATCTGAAAAGGGAGGTAGGAGAAGAAATCTCTACGACTGATAACAGAGAACCTATGAAATAGATCCCCTAGAGGAAGACCATGGTATTCAAATAGGCAATACTCTCTTCACATCCCTCTGACATTCACTGCACTCTGAGAGGAAAACCGTGCTTCAGCCTGCTGCGAAGCGCATATCAACGTAGAAATCTAGCACAAACTTACTTCACCACCTCCATGGGAGGCAAAGTTTGTAAAACAGAATTTATGCTTACCTGATAAATTACTTTCTCCAACGGTGTGTCCGGTCCACGGCGTCATCCTTACTTGTGGGATATTCTCTTCCCCAACAGGAAATGGCAAAGAGTCCCAGCAAAGCTGGTCACATGATCCCTCCTAGGCTCCGCCCACCCCAGTCATTCGACCGACGGACAGGAGGAAATATATATAGGAGAAACCATATGATACCGTGGTGACTGTAGTTAGAGGAAATAATTCATCAGACCTGATTAAAAAACCAGGGCGGGCCGTGGACCGGACACACCGTTGGATTAAGTCATTTATCAGGTAAGCATAAATTCTGTTTTCTCCAACATTGGTGTGTCCGGTCCACGGCGTCATCCTTACTTGTGGGAACCAATACCAAAGCTTTAGGACACAGATGAAGGGAGGGAGCAAATCAGGTCTCCTAAACGGAAGGCACCACAGCTTGCAAAACCTTTCTCCCAAAAATAGCCTCTGAAGAAGCAAAAGTATCAAATTTGTAAAATTTGGCAAAAGTGTGCAGTGAAGACTAAGTCGCTGCCTTACATATCTGGTCAACAGAAGCCTCGTTCTTGAAGGCCCATGTGGAAGCCACAGCCCTAGTGGAGTGAGCTGTGATTCTTTCAGGAGGCTGCCGTCCGGCAGTCTCATAAGCCAAACGGATAATGCTTTTAAGCCAAAAGGAAAGAGAGGTAGAAGTCGCTTTTTGACCTCTCCTTTTACCAGAATAAACAACAAACAAGGAAGATGTTTGTCTGAAATCTTTAGTAGCCTCTAAATAGAACTTTAGAGCACGAACAACGTCCAAATTGTGTAACAAACGTTCCTTCTTTGAAACTGGATTCGGACACAAAGAAGGTACAACTATCTCCTGGTTAATATTTTTGTTAGAAACAACTTTAGGAAGAAAACCAGGCTTAGTACGCAAAACCACCTTATCTGCATGGAACACCAGATAAGGAGGAGAACACTGCAGAGCAGATAACTCTGAAACTCTTCTAGCAGAAGAAATTGCAACCAAAAACAAAACTTTCCAAGATAGTAACTTAATATCTACGGAATGTAAGGGTTCAAACGGAACCCCTTGAAGAACTGAAAGAACTAGATTTAGACTCCAGGGAGGAGTCAAAGGTCTGTAAACAGGCTTGATCCTAACCAGAGCCTGAACAAATGCTTGAACATCTGGCACAGCTACCAGTCTTTTGTGTAGTAAGACAGATAAAGCAGAGATCTGTCCATTTAGAGAACTTGCAGATAAACCTTTCTCCAAACCTTCTTGAAGAAAGGAGAGAATCTTAGGAATTTTTATCTTATTCCATGGGAATCCTTTGGATTCACACCAACAGATATATTTTTTCCATATTTTATGGTAAATTTTTCTAGTTACAAGTTTTCTGGCCTGAACCAGAGTATCTATCACCGAATCTGAAAACCCACGCTTTGATAGAATCAAGCGTTCAATCTCCAAGCCGTCAGTTGGAGGGAGACCAGATTTGGGTGTTCGAATGGACCTTGAACAAGAAGGTCCTGTCTCAAAGGTAGCTTCCATGGTGGAGCCGATGACATATTCACCAGGTCTGCATACCAAGTCCTGCGTGGCCACGCAGGAGCTATCAAGATCACCGAGGCCCTCTCCTGATTGATCCTGGCTACCAGCCTGGGAATGAGAGGAAACGGTGGGAATACGTAAGCTAGGTTGAAAGTCCAAGGTGCTACTAGTGCATCTACTAGAGTCGCCTTGGGATCCCTGGATCTGGACCCGTAGCAAGGAACCTTGAAGTTCTGACGAGACGCCATCAGATCCATGTCTGGAATGCCCCATAATTGAGTTATTTGGGCAAAGATTTCCGGATGGAGTTCCCACTCCCCCGGATGAAATGTCTGACGACTCAGAAAATCCGCTTCCCAATTTTCCACTCCTGGGATGTGGATCGCAGACAAGTGGCAGGAGTGATCCTCCGCCCATTGAATTATTTTGGTCACTTCTTTCATCGCCAGGGAACTCTTTGTTCCCCCTTGATGATTAATATAAGCAACAGTCGTCATGTTGTCTGATTGGAACCTTATGAATTTGGCCTTTGCTAGTTGAGGCCAAGCTCTGAGAGCATTGAATATCGCTCTCAGTTCCAGAATGTTTATCGGGAGAAGAGACTCTTCCCGAGACCATAGACCCTGAGCTTTCAGGGATTCCCAGACCGCACCCCAGCCCACTAGACTGGCGTCGGTCGTGACAATGACCCACTCTGGCCTGCGGAAGCTCATTCCCTGGGACAGATGGTCCAGGGTCAGCCACCAACGGAGTGAATCTCTGGTCTTTTGATCTACTTGAATCATTGGAGACAAGTCTGTATAATCCCCATTCCACTGTTTGAGCATGCACAGTTGTAATGGTCTTAGATGAATTTGTGCAAAAGGAACTATGTCCATTGTTGCAACCATCAATCCTATTACTTCCATGCACTGCGCTATGAAAGGACGAGGAACAGAATGAAGTACTTGACAAGAGCTTAGAAGTTTTGATTTTCTGACCTCTGTCAGAAAAATCCTAATTTCTAAGGAATCTATTATTGTTCCCAAGAAGGGAACTCTTGTTGACGGGGACAGAGAACTCTTTTCTTTGTTCACCTTCCATCCGTGAGATGTGAGAAAGGCTAGAACGATGTCCGTATGAGCCTTTGCCTTTGACAGGGACGACGCTTGTATTAGAATGTCGTCCAAGTAAGGTACTACTGCAATGCCCCTTGGTCTTAGAACCGCTAGAAGGGACCCTAGCACCTTTGTGAAAATCCTTGGAGCAGTGGCTAATCCGAATGGAAGAGCCACAAACTGGTAATGTTTGTCCAGAAAAGCGAACCTTAGGAACTGATGATGTTCCTTGTGGATAGGGATATGTAGGTACGCATCCTTTAGATCCACGGTAGTCATAAATCCACGGTAGTCATAAATTGACCTTCCTGGATGGTGGGTAGAATCGTTCGAATAGTTTCCATTTTGAACGATGGTACCCTGAGAAATTTGTTTAGGATCTTCAAATCCAGAATTGGTCTGAACGTTCCCTCTTTTTTGGGAACTACGAACAGATTGGAATAAAATCCCATTCCTTGTTCCTTTATTGGAACTGGGTGTATCACTCCCATCTTTAACAGGTCTTCTACACAATGTAAGAATGCCTGTCTCTTTATTTGGTTTGAGGATAAGTGAGACTTGTGGAACCTTCCCCTTGGGGGTAGTTCCTTGAATTCCAGGAGATAACCTTGAGAAACTATTTCTAGCGCCCAAGGATCTCTTGCCCAAGCCTGAGCAAAGAGAGAGAGTCTGCCCCCCACCAGATCCGGTCCCGGATCGGGGGCTACTCCTTCATGCTGTTTTGTTAGCAGTGGCAGGCTTCTTGGCCTGCTTACCCTTGTTCCAGCCTTGCATTGGTTTCCAGGCTGGTTTGGGTTGTGAGGCATTACCCACTTGCTTAGAGGACGCAGAATTAGAGGCTGGTCCATTTCTGCGAAAGGGACGAAAATTAGGCTTATTTTTAGCCTTAAAAGACCTATCCTGTGGAAGGGCGTGGCCCTTTCCCCCAGTGATGTCTGAAATAATCTCTTTCAAATCAGGTCCAAATAAAGTTTTACCTTTGAAAGGAATGTTAAGCAATTTTGTCTTGGATGACACATCCGCTGACCAAGACTTTAGCCAAAGCGCTCTGCGCGCCACGATAGCAAACCCTGAATTTTTCGCCGCTAATTTTGCTAATTGCAAAGCGGCATCTAAAATAAAAGAGTTAGCCAATTTAAGTGCGTGAACTCTGTCCATAACCTCCTCATATGGAGTTTCTCTACCGAGCGACTTTTCTAGTTCCTCGAACCAGAACCATGCTGCCGTAGTGACAGGAACAATGCATGAAATTGGTTGTAGAAGGTAGCCTTGCTGTACAAAAATCTTTTTAAGCAAACCCTCCAAATTTTTTATCCATAGGATCTTTGAAAGCACAACTATCTTCGATAGGAATAGTAGTGCGTTTGTTTAGAGTAGAAACTGCCCCCTCGACCTTGGGGACTGTCTGCCATAAGTCCTTTCTGGAGTCGACCATAGGAAATAATTTCTTAAATATAGGGGGAGGAACAAAAGGTATGCCAGGCTTTTACCACTCTTTATTTACTATGTCCGCCACCCGCTTGGGTATAGGAAAAGCGTCAGGGGGCACCGGAACCTCTAGGAACCTGTCCATCTTGCATAATTTCTCTGGAATGACCAAATTGTCACAATCATCCAGAGTAGATAATACCTCCTTAAGCAGTGCGCGGAGATGTTCTAATTTAAATTTAAATGTCACAACATCAGGTTCAGCTTGATGAGAAATTTTTCCTGAATCTGAAATTTCTCCCTCAGACAAAACCTCCCTCATGGCCCCTTCAGATTGGTGTGAGGGTATGACAGAACAATTATCATCAGCGTCCTCTTGCTCTTCAGTGTTTAAAACAGAGCAATCGCGCTTTCTCTGATAAGTAGGCATTTTGGATAAAAGATTTGCTATGGAGTTATCCATTACAGCCGTTAATTGTTGCATGGTAATAAGTATTGGCGCACTAGATGTACTAGGGGCCTCCTGCATGGGCAAAACTGGTGTAGACACAGTAGGAGATGATGTAGTATCATGTTTACTCCCCTCATTTGAGGAATCATCTTGGGCAATATCATTATTTGTGGCAGTACTGTTCTTACTTTGTTTGGACGCTATGGCACAATTATCACATAAATTTAAATGGGGAGACACATTGGCTTTCATACATATAGAACATAGCTTATCTGAAGGTACAGACATGTTAAACAGGCTTAAACTTGTCAACAAAGCACAAAAAACGTTTTAAAATAAAACCGTTACTGTCACTTTAAATTTCAAACAGAAAACATAATTTATGTAAGAACTTACCTGATAAATTCATTTCTTTCATATTAGCAAGAGTCCATGAGCTAGTGACGTATGGGATATACATTCCTACCAGGAGGGGCAAAGTTTCCCAAACCTCAAAATGCCTATAAATACACCCCTCACCACACCCACAATTCAGTTTAACGAATAGCCAAGAAGTGGGGTGATAAAAAAGTGCAAAAGCATATAAAATAAGGAATTGGAATAATTGTGCTTTATACAAAAATCATAACCACCACAAAAAAAGGGCGGCCTCATGGACTCTTGCTAATATGAAAGAAATGAATTTATCAGGTAAGTTCTTACATAAATTATGTTTTCTTTCATGTAATTAGCAAGAGTCCATGAGCTAGTGACGTATGGGATAATGATTACCCAAGATGTGGATCTTTCCACATAAGAGTCACTAGAGAGGGAGGGATAAAATAAAGACAGCCAATTCCTGCTGAAAATAATCCACACCCAAAATAAAGTTTAATGAAAAACATAAGCAGAAGATTCAAACTGAAACCGCTGCCTGAAGTACTTTTCTACCAAAAACTGCTTCAGAAGAAGAAAATACATCAAAATGGTAGAATTTAGTAAAAGTATGCAAAGAGGACCAAGTTGCTGCTTTGCAAATCTGATCAATCGAAGCTTCATTCCTAAACGCCCAGGAAGTAGAAACTGACCTAGTAGAATGAGCTGTAATCCTTTGAGGCGGAGTTTTACCCGACTCAACATAGGCAAGATGAATTAAAGATTTCAACCAAGATGCCAAAGAAATGGCAGAAGCTTTCTGGCCTTTTCTAGAACCGGAAAAAATAACAAATAGACTAGAAGTCTTACGGAAAGACTTAGTAGCTTCAACATAATATTTCAAAGCTCTAACAACATCCAAAGAATGTAACGATTTTTCCTTAGAATTCTTAGGATTACGACATAATGAAGGAACCACAATTTCTCTACTAATGTTGTTGGAATTCACAACTTTAGGTAAAAAATCAAAAGAAGTTCGCAACACCACCTTATCCTGATGAAAAATCAGAAAAGGAGACTCACAAGAAAGAGCAGATAATTCAGAAACTCTTCTGGCAGAAGAGATTGCCAAAAGGAACAAAACTTTCCAAGAAAGTAATTTAATGTCCAATGAATGCATAGGTTCAAACGGAGGAGCTTGAAGAGCCCCCAGAACCAAATTCAAACTCCGAGGAGAAATTGACTTAATGACAGGTTTTATACGAACCAAAGCTTGTACAAAACAATGAATATCAGGAAGAATAGCAATCTTTCTGTGAAAAAGAACAGAAAGAGCAGAGATTTGACCTTTCAAGGAACTTGCGGACAAACCCTTATCTAAACCATCCTGAAGAAACTGTAAAATTCTCGGTATTCTAAAAGAATGCCAAGAAAAATGATGAGAAAGACACCAAGAAATATAAGTCTTCCAGACTCTATAATATATCTCTCTAGATACAGATTTACGAGCCTGTAACATAGTATTAATCACAGAGTCAGAGAAACCTCTTTGACCAAGAATCAAGCGTTCAATCTCCATACCTTTAAATTTAAGGATTTCAGATCCTGATGGAAAAAAGGACCTTGCGACAGAAGGTCTGGTCTTAACGGAAGAGTCCACGGTTGGCAAGAGGCCATCCGGACCAGATCCGCATACCAAAACCTGTGAGGCCATGCCGGAGCTACCAGCAGAACAAACGAGCATTCCTTCAGAATCTTGGAGATTACTCTTGGAAGAAGAACTAGAGGCGGAAAGATATAGGCAGGATGATACTTCCAAGGAAGTGATAATGCATCCACTGCCTCCGCCTGAGGATCCCGGGATCTGGACAGATACCTGGGAAGTTTCTTGTTTAGATGAGACGCCATCAGATCTATTTCTGGAAGTTCCCACATTTGAACAATCTGAAGAAATACCTCTGGGTGAAGAGACCATTCGCCCGGATGCAACGTTTGGCGGCTGAGATAATCCGCTTCCCAATTGTCTATACCTGGGATATGAACCGCAGAGATTAGACAGGAGCTGGATTCCGCCCAAACCAGAATTCGAGATACTTCTTTCATAGCCAGAGGACTGTGAGTCCCTTCTTGATGATTGATGTATGCCACAGTTGTGACATTGTCTGTCTGAAAACAAATGAACGATTCTCTCTTCAGAAGAGGCCAAGACTGAAGAGCTCTGAAAATTGCACGGAGTTCCAAAATATTGATCGGTAATCTCACCTCCTGAGATTCCCAAACTACTTGTGCCGTCAGAGATCCCCACACAGCTCCCCAACCCGTGAGACTTGCATCTGTTGAAATTACAGTCCAGGTCGGAAGCACAAAAGAAGCCCCCTGAATTAAACGATGGTGATCTGTCCACCACGTTAGAGAGTGTCGTACAATCGGTTTTAAAGATATTATTTGAGATATCTTTGTGTAATCCTTGCACCATTGATTCAGCATACAGAGCTGTAGAGGTCGCATGTGAAAACGAGCAAAGGGGATCGCGTCCGATGCAGCAGTCATAAGACCTAGAATTTCCATGCATAAGGCTACCGAAGGGAATGATTGTGACTGAAGGTTTCGACAAGCTGAAATCAATTTTAGACGTCTCTTGTCTGTTAAAGACAGAGTCATGGACACTGAATCTATCTGGAAACCCAGAAAGGTCACCCTTGTCTGAGGAATCAATGAACTTTTTGGTAAATTGATCCTCCAACCATGATCTTGAAGAAACAACACAAGTCGATTCGTATGAGATTCTGCTAAATGTAAAGACTGAGCAAGTACCAAGATATCGTCCAAATAAGGAAAAACCACAATACCCTGTTCTCTGATTACAGACAGAAGGGCACCGAGAACCTTTGTAAAAATTCTTGGAGCTGTAGCTAGGCCAAACGGCAGAGCCACAAACTGGTAATGCTTGTCCAGAAAAGAGAATCTCAGGAACTGATAATGATCTGGATGAATCGGAATATGCAGATATGCATCCTGTAAATCTATCGTGGACATATAATGCCCTTGCTGAACAAAAGGCAAGATAGTCCTTACAGTTACCATTTTGAACGTAGGTATCCTTACATAACGATTCAATATTTTTAGATCCAGAACTGGTCTGAAGGAATTCTCCTTCTTTGGTACAATGAAGAGATTTGAATAAAACCCCATCCCCTGTTCCGGAACTGGAACTGGCATAATTACTCCAGCCAACTCTAGATCTGAAACACAATTCAGAAATGCTTGAGCTTTCACTGGATTTACTGGGACACGGGAAAGAAAAAATCTCTTTGCAGGAGGTCTCATCTTGAAACCAATTCTGTACCCTTCTGAAACAATATTCTGAACCCAAAGATTGTGAACAGAATTGAACCAAATTTCTTTGAAAAAACGTAACCTGCCCCCTACCAGCTGAGCTGGAATGAGGGCCGCACCTTCATGTGGCCTTAGAAGCAGGCTTTGCCTTTCTAGCAGGCTTGGATTTATTCCAGACTGGAGATGGTTTCCAAACTGAAACTGCTCCTGAGGATGAAGGATCAGGCTTTTGTTCTTTGTTGAAACGAAAGGAACGAAAACGATTATTAGCCCTGTTTTTACCCTTAGATTTTTTATCCTGTGGTAAAAAAGTTCCTTTCCCACCAGTAACAGTTGAGATAATAGAATCCAACTGAGAACCAAATAATTTGTTACCCTGGAAAGAAATGGAAAGTAGAGTTGATTTAGAAGCCATATCAGCATTCCAAGTCTTAAGCCATAAAGCTCTTCTAGCTAAAATAGCTAGAGACATAAACCTGACATCAACTCTAATAATATCAAAAATGGCATCACAGATAAAATTATTAGCATGCTGAAGAAGAATAATAATATTATGAGAATCATGATCTGTTACTTGTTGCGCTAAAGTTTCCAACCAAAAAGTTGAAGCTGCAGCAACATCAGCCAATGATATAGCAGGTCTAAGAAGATTACCTGAACACAGATAAGCTTTTCTTAGAAAGGATTCAATGTTCCTATCTAGAGGATCCTTAAATGAAGTACCATCTGACGTAGGAATAGTAGTACGTTTAGCAAGGGTAGAAATAGCCCCATCAACTCTAGGGATTTTGTCCCAAAATTCTAATCTGTCAGACGGCACAGGATATAATCGCTTAAAACGTTTAGAAGGAGTAAATGAATTACCCAATTTATCCCATTCCTTGGAAATTACTTCAGAAATAGCATTAGGAACAGGATAAACTTCTGGAATAACCACAGGAGATTTAAATACCTTATCTAAACGTTTAGAATTAGTATCAAGAGGACCAGAATCCTCTATTTCTAAAGCAATTAGTACTTCTTTAAGTAAAGAACGAATAAATTCCATTTTAAATAAATATGAAGATTTATCAGCATCAATCTCTGAGACAGAATCCTCTGAACCAGAAGAATCATCAGAATCAGAATGATGATGTTCATTTAAAAATTCATCTGTAGGGAGAGAAGTTTTAAAAGATTTTTTATGTCTACTAGAAGGAGAAATAACAGACATAGCCTTCTTGATGGATTCAGAAACAAAATCTCTTATGTTATCAGGAACATTCTGCACCTTAGATGTTGAAGGAACAGCAACAGGCAATGGTACTTTACTAAAGGAAATATTATCTGCATTAACAAGTTTGTCATGACAATTAATACAAACAACAGCCGGAGGAATAGCTACCAAAAGTTTACAGCAGATACACTTAGCTTTGGTAGGTCCAGCACTAGACAGCGATTTTCCTGAAGTATCTTCTGACTCAGATGCAACGTGAGACATCTTGCAATATGTAAGAGAAAAAACAACATATAAAGCAAAATTGATCAAATTCCTTAAATGACAGTTTCAGGAATGGGAAAAAATGCCAAAGAACAAGCTTCTAGCAACCAGAAGCAATGAAAAATGAGACTTAAATAATGTGGAGACAAAAGCGACGCCCATATTTTTTTAGCGCCAAATAAGACGCCCACATTATAACGTCAAAAAATGACGCAACTTCCGGCGACACGTATGACGCCGGAAACGGAAAAGATTTATTTATTTTTTGCGCCAAAAAAGTCAGCGCCAAGAATGACGCAATAAAATGAAGCATTTTCAGCCCCCGCGAGCCTAACAGCCCACAGGGAAAAAAGAGTCAAATTTTTGAAGGTAAGAAAAAAAGAATAATTCAAATGCATTATCCCAAATATGAAACTGACTGTCTGAAAATAAGGAATGTTGAACATTCTGAGTCAAGGCAAATAAATGTTTGAATACATATATTTAGAACTTTATAAACAAAGTGCCCATCCATAGCTTAGAGTGTCACAAAAAATAAGATTTACTTACCCCAGGACACTCATCTACATGTTTGTAGAAAGCCAAACCAGTACTGAAACGAGAATCAGTAGAGGTAATGGTATATAAATAAGAGTATATCGTCGATCTGAAAAGGGAGGTAAGAGATGAATCTCTACGACCGATAACAGAGAACCTATGAAATAGACCCCGTAGAAGGAGATCACTGCATTCAAATAGGCAATACTCTCCTCACATCCCTCTGACATTCACTGCACGCTGAGTGGAAAACCGGGCTCCAACTTGCTGCGGAGCGCATATCAATGTAGAATCTAGCACAAACTTACTTCACCACCTCCATAGGAGGCAAAGTTTGTAAAACTGAATTGTGGGTGTGGTGAGGGGTGTATTTATAGGCATTTTGAGGTTTGGGAAACTTTGCCCCTCCTGGTAGGAATGTATATCCCATACGTCACTAGCTCATGGACTCTTGCTAATTACATGAAAGAAAACACTTTATTACTGAATATGTGAAAAAGTATGAAGGAATTGTTCAAAAATTACCACATTTTCACCACAGTGTCTTAAAGCCTTAAAAGTATTGCACACCAAATTTCAGAGCTTTAACCCTTAAAATAACGGAACCGGAGCCGTTTTTCAATTTAACCCCTATACAGTCCCAGATACAGTCTTTGCTAAGACCCAACCAAGCCCTGAGGGGAATACGATACCAAATGACACCTTCTAAAAGCTTTTTCAGAGATTCTTAGATCCTCACACATGCATCTGCATGCCCTGCTCTCAAAAAACAACTGCGCATTAATGGCGCGAAAATGAGGCTCAGTCTATGACTAGAAAGGCCCCCTGACTGAAAAAGGTTTCCAATACAGTGCCTGCTGTTTTATAAACGTTCCCCAAGATTATAAATGTCAATTGTTAGCCAAAATTTGAATAATATGCACAAATAAAGCAATCGATTTAGCCCATAAAAATGTCTATCAGTTTTTTAGCCCATAATAAGCCCTTTATTCTGTTTGTTTTTGACTAAGAAAATGGCTTACCGGTCCCCATGAGGGGAAATGACAGCCTTCCAGCATTACACAATCTTGTTAGAAATATGGCTAGTCATACCTTAAGCAGAAAAGTCTGCTAACTGTTTCCCCCAACTGAAGTTACTTCATCTCAACAGTCCTATGTGGAAACAGCAATCGATTTTAGTTACTGTCTGCTAAAATCATCTTCCTCTTACAAACAGAAATCTTCATCCTTTTCTGTTTCAGAGTAAATAGTACATACCAGCACTATTTTAAAATAACAAACACTTGATAGAAGAATAAAAACTACATTTAAACACCAAAAAACTCTTAACCATCTCCGTGGAGATGTTGCCTGTGCAACGGCAAAGAGAATGACTGGGGTGGGCGGAGCCTAGGAGGGATCATGTGACCAGCTTTGCTGGGACTCTTTGCCATTTCCTGTTGGGGAAGAGAATATCCCACAAGTAAGGATGACGCCGTGGACCGGACACACCAATGTTGGAGAAAACTGAATTGTGGGTGTGGTGAGGGGTGTATTTATAGGCATTTTGAGGCTTGGGAAACTTTGCCCCTCCTGGTAGGAATGTATATCCCATACGTCACTAGCTCATGGACTCTTGCCAATTACATGAAAGAAATTATACAATGAGACAAACATCAGACAATGGTTAGTTAAACAAGATTCTAATCACATCCTGACTTACAAAAGGACAATGGATGACTCACACAATAACAGAAAGACACTTTACACCTAGAATAGATATACAGATATATAACAGCAGAAGGTCTCAGCATTAGATTGTATGTGCTATGTGTAATCTCCTGCTCTGTGTCTCACACCTAGACTAGATATACAGACACATAACAGCAGGAGGTTGCAATAAGCTCAAACATTCTGAGTCGGGGGGGGGGTTGGAGCAGGCAATACTGAATTGGGCTGTCACCTAATACTCCAGCAAAACACAGGAATCCCAACTCTGTATCCATTCCCTCCAGTCCTCAGAGTCTCTGGGAATTCATGGAAACTTGGTAAACCTGAATCCAGGGTAAATGTACCCTGGGCACCCACCTCCCAAATCATAGAATCCCCTCAAGTTCCTGGGTCCATAGTCGGTGGGCAGGAGGCTGGCCTGCAGTCCTCTCCAAATACAAAAGTAATGGAAGCTTCAGTTACAGGCTGCTTTGTAAGTACTAGCAGCCAAGTGTGGGGGAAGAAATCAATACTGTTACTAGCAGCCAGGGGAGGGGCTAAAAGTACCTATTATTTGTAGAAATAATGTATAGCTAGGGAGGCCCAGCTGACTGATAGGGTGAAGTTTAGGGTATAGTTATGTGTATGACTCATACATTCTTTAATATATAAACTTTTCTAGCATTTTTGTGGCAACCCTGTGTACTATAGCCATAGAAGGAATGGTATTAAAGTCACTTATATTTATTTCTATAGTAACTTGTATAGAATTACATAAACCGTATTTAAAAAAATATTCACATTCAAACTTGTGTTAAAACTTCTGAGAAAAATATTGTTACTTGTTTATCTTAAAGGGAAAGGGTACTGTAAAAATGTTTTTCCTTAACTTGTTTCTAATTACTTGTTATACCAGCTTCAGAAATTGGGAAATTATTTAGGTCTATTTTTGTATATGAAATAGCAGATAATTCTAGCTGAAACCACAAACTAATGCAGTGGGCAGATCTTGTATGGAGAGAATAATCTTATTATGTTATCTGTCTAATTATTTACACAAAGTCTTCCTTATTTTCTCTATTACTATTTACTCAAAGGCCAATACTTATAGTACCTCTCTGTCACAGCCCCCCAGTGTGAGCATTATTTTATATAAAGCTTCTTGTTTACGTTTGTTTTTGTAACCAGAACTCAAATTCAGAATTGTTCAGTGTAGGTGGGGAAACAATGGAAAAATAAAGGTGAAGGAGCTATTTGTAAACAATTTAATACACTCCAGTAGGTAAAATAGGCAATTGTGAACACATTAAAATGGAGAAAATATTAGAGTACACTGTCCCTTTAAAGAGACATGGAAATTGAAATTCACCTTTCATGGTGCAGACAGAGAATTCAATTTTAATTACTATCCAGTTTACTTCTAATAACAAGTCTGCATTGTTCTTTTTGTATCATTTGTTGAAGAGCATACCTAGGGAGGTTCAGGAGCAGGCATGTGTCTTGAGCACTCTATATGACAGAAGTGTTGCAACAATATTTGTAAAAACTATATACATTGTAGCAAACAAGACTTCCATCTAGTGCTCGACAACATATTACAGTGGTATAAATATTACTGCTGTCATTAAATTAAAAGACAGACAAAAGTCAAAATGTTACTTTAATGTTTCAAGAGACTTATGTGTATCCACCAATGACCACTGAACTCTAAGTAGTTTATGGGTGCACAGAAACCTACTTAGGTAGGCTGTTTGACAAAGAATACCAAGAGAATAAATGTTCCAGATAGAACATAAAATTTTAAGATAATTTTATAAATTCTTCCTTTAGCAAATTGACTTTATTCTCTTGGTATCCTTTTTCAAAAGCATACCTAGGTAGGCTCATGAGCAGCAATAAACTACTTACAGTTCACTGGTGATTGGTGGCTACACATGTCTCATGTCATTGGCTCAACAAATTTGTTAGTCCCAAGTAGTACATTGATGCTCTAGATCTGAATTTAACTATGTTTAATCAATTCACAGGGGTTAAACACATGGATACTGTATATGCAAGCAACAGGGCAATAATACATGGTGCTTACATGTCCCTTTAATCTATGTATGCTCTGAAGTGAGACATAGCAAAAAAAGTAACAACTTTGTTAATAAAATTAAACTGGAAAGTTGTTTAAAATTGTATATTGTGTCTAAATCCATTAAAAAAACATGGAAAAACACAACTTTATTTCCTGCAAAGACATAAAATCTTGTTTCTAATATTCTTTTTTGTTATTAGATATCCAGTCTGTCATGTTTAGTTGTGAGTCCAGGAACAAGCCATACAGAAGTGAATAATAGAATTTAATCACAATAATCCCAGAATTAGTTTGTTTATATTATCCTGATAGTGTCTTTAATAGAAGCTCATTATGTAGGCAGCTGGATACTGCTCTAATTAATGTTTTTATTTTACGCACAAGCCTCTAGCAATCTGCAGAAGGTGTGGTTGGCTGGGGCAGGGAACAAACATGTTGGAACTAATGTGATGGAACAGATTCTTTGTGTACTCAAGCGTTTAGTAGACTTTATTAGAGGAGAAACACCTCAACATATGGAATATTAGAAACATTCCACAAATAAAAGGGCATTTTTATACATTCATTACAATATCATACAAACAAAAATGTTAAAGGGACAAACCTACAAGTATTCTTGGATTTAAATAAAACATTTATATATTTAAACACAATATACAATTAAACATTTAATAGAAAGCACACATGAATAATGACTCTTGATAGAGTTAAAAACAAACTGGAAATCAGATGTTTAATTAGGCTGACCATATTGCCGCTTTAAAAAGGGACACATATGAAACATACACATGTTAAGGCTGTTTTAAGGGCTGTTTAAAGAAATGTTTTGTATAAGAACCCTGACATATGTATTTTTCATATGTGTTCCTTCTTAAAGTGGCAATATGGTCAGCCTATGTTTAATCCAAAATCGGGATGATTCCAGGTAAAACTGTGTCTGGAAGCAAAATAGACAAAGGATGGTCCCGTTAGAGGCGGTAAAATGTTTAAACAAAATGGTGTATTCAAGTACTTACACCGGGTGTTGGCGCTTCTGGTCTCTTTCGAATCTAAAACATCCACAGGTAACTATGGTGTGATTAGTTTCTCCAACCTGTTAGGTCCACGGCTGGAAACAAAGTTATTTTTTAACAAATCTTGAAGTAAACTTAGGAAGTTTAGGGATATAAGATGAACGGCTGTAGATGTATAGCGTATAACCTATACCAAACAAAAAAAAGAGGAACATGATAAATAATGTGCTTTATACAAAAAAATTATAACCCCCCAAAAAATGGGTGGGTCTCGTGGACTCTCGCCACCATAAAATAAATTAATTTATCAGCTCAGTTCTTACATGAATTATGTTTTCTTTCATATAGGTGGCGAGAGTCCACAAGCTAGTTACTGATGGGATATAATACCCAAGATGTGGAAGTCCATGAGTAACTAACTATAAAGGGAGGGTTAAAATAAAAATAGCTATTTCTGCTGAGAAATTAAATCCCCAAAATTTATTGTTTTCTTAAAACTCAAAAAAACTTAAATAATAGACACTTGAATCAAACTGAGACAGCTGCCTGAAGAACCTTCATACCAAAAGCTGCTTCCGAAGAAGCAAAAACGTCAAATTGGTAAAATTTAGTAAAGGTATGCAAAGAAGACCAAGTGGCTGACACTGACCTTGACAAACTGGTAACACATAAATTATGCTTACCTGATAAATTAATTTTAATCGTTACGAGGAGAGTCCATGGCTTCATTCATTACTTGTGGGAAATACAGAACCTGGCCACCAGGAGGAGGCAAAGACACCCCAGCCAAAGGTTTAAATACCTCCCCCACTCCCCTCATCCCCCAGTCATTCTGCAGAGGGAACAAGGAACAGTAGGAGAAATATCAGGGTATAAATGGTGACAGAAGAAAAAACAAAAGAAATTTAGGTCCACCCAACGGAGAACCGGGCGGGAGCCATGGACTCTCCTTGTAACGATGGAAATTAAATTATCCGGTAAGCATAATTTATATTTTCCATCTAATACGAGGAGAGTCCATGGCTTCATTCATTACTTGTGGGAAACAAATACCCAAGCTCTAGAGGACACAGAAAAGGGTCTGCCTCCTTTTACCCTCCCGTTTTTCATTGAGGACACCACAGCCTGCAAAACCCTTTCTCCCAAAAGCAGCTTCAGCCGAAGCAAAAACATCAAATTTGTAAAACTTTGAAAAAGTATGTAAGGAGGATCAGGTAGCTGCCTCACAAATCTGCTCCATAGAGGCCTCATTCTTAAAGGCCCAAGAAGAACCACAGCTCTAGTTGAGTGAGCCGTTATCCTCTGAGGAGGCTTATGTCCCGCTGTCTCATAAGCCAAGCGAATCATGCTCCTCAGCCAAAAGGATAGGGAGGTGGAAGAAGCCTTCTGCCCCTAGCGCTTCCCCGAATAGACAACAAACAAAGCTGGTTTGTCTGAAATCCTTCATAGCCTGAAGATAGAATTTCAAAGCTCGAACCACATCCAAGTTATGAAGTAACCGTTCTTTCGAAGAAGAGGGTTTAGGATTCAACAAAGGAACCACAATTTCCTGATCAATGTTGCGATCAGACACAACCTTAGGGAGAAATCCCAGTCCAGTGCGAAGGACAGCCTTATCTGCATGGAAAACCAGGTAAGGAGACTCACATTGCAAGGTTGCTAATTCAGACACCCTGTGCGCCGAAGCAATGGCCAGTAGAAAAAGAACCTTCCAAGTCTTAATGTCAAGAGAATGCATAGGCTCGAACGGAGCCCCCTGCAAAACCTTCAGAACTAGATTCAAACTCCAAGGAGGAGCAGAATGTCTAAACACAGGCCTGATCCTGGACAGAGCCTGAACAAAAGACTGTATATCAGGGAGTTCAGCAAGCCGAAATCTGTCCCCTTAAGCAACTAGCGGCAAGTCCCTACTCCAAACCATCCTGGAGGAAGGAAAGAATCCTTGATACCCTGACCTTGTGCCAGGAATATCCACGAGTTTCACACCAGAGTAAGTAGGTCCTCCACACCTTATGATAGATGTGACGGGTATCCAGTATCAATCACCCTCTAAGAAAATCCTCTTCTGGTTAAGACTAAGCATTCAATCTCCACGCAGTCAGCTTTAGAGAATCTAGATTCTAATGCACAAAAGGACTCTGTACCAGCAGATCCCTGCGACAGGGCAACCTCCATGCGGGGGACGTTGACATCCCCACTAGATCCACAAACCATGTCCTCCGCGGCCACACACGGAGCAATCAGAATAGTTGACACTTGCTTCTGCTTGATGCATGCCACTACACGAGGTAGAAGTGGTAACGGAGGAAATATGTAAACTAGGTTGAATCCCCAAGGCACTGCTAAGGCATCTATCAGTTCTGCCTGGGGATCCCTGGACTGCGACCCGTATCTGGGTAGCTTGAAGTTGAGTCTGGACGCTATGAGATCTATCTCCAGAGTCCCCCAACTGTTGCAAATCTCCATAAACACTTCGGCGTGACTTTCGTCTCCTGCAACCGACGAAAAAGGAAGAGGAGGCCACACTCGGTCAAATGGAGTGCCATGCAGGACCGCACCTACAGCTAAGAACAAGCGCGCCAAACTAAAAAGGCTGCGCAGTAATCAAAATGAAGGAAGAACCTGACAGTTCACACATTGCCAGAGCTACATCTCACACATGTCGCAGCAAAAAAAACAATTTATGTAAGAACTTACCTGATAAATTAATTTCTTTCATATTGGCAAGAGTCATTGAGCTAGTGACGTATGGGATATACAATCCTACCAGGAGGGGCAAAGTTTCCTAAACCTCAAAATGCCTATTAATACAACCCTCACCACAACCAAATAGCCAAGTAGTGGGGTGTTAAAATAAGGAGTAAAAAAGCATGCAAAAAGAGGAACTAGAAATAAAATTGTGCTTTTATACAAAATCATAACCACCAAAAAAAGGGTGGGCCTCATGGACTCTTGCCAATATGAAATAAATGAATTTATCAGGTAATTACATAAATGATGTTTTCCTTCATGTAATTGGCAAGAGTCCATGAGCTAGTGACATATGGGATAGAAATACCCAAGATGTGGAAGACCACAGAAGAGTCACTAGAAAGGGAGGGATAAAATAAAAACAGCTATTTCCGCTGAAAAAATAAAATCCACAAAAAGATTAGTCATAAATTTAACATAAATTTCAAGAAAAAACTTAAATCATAAGCAGAAGAATCAAACAGACAGCTGCCTGAAGAACTCTTCTACCAAAGACTGCTTCAGAAGAAGCAAATACATCAAAATGGTAAAATTTTGTAAATGTATGCAAAGACAACCAAGTTGCTGCTTTGCAAATCTGAACAACAAAACTTTATACTTAAAAGCCCAAGAAGTGGCAACTGATCTAGTAGATTGAGCTGTAATTCTCTGAGGCGGAGACTGTCCCGCCTCCAAATAAGCCTTGTGAATCAAAAGTTTTAACCAAGATGACAAAGAAATGGCAGAGGCTTTCTGACCTTTCCTAGGACCAGAAGAAACAACAAATAGACTAGAAGTCTTCCTGAAATCTTTAGTAGCTTCGACATAATATTTCAAAGCTCTTACAACATCCAAAGAATGTAAACATCTTTCAAGAGTATTCTTAGGATTAGGACACAAGGAAGGAACAACAATTTCCCTACTAATGTTCTTAGAATTCACAACCTTAGGAAGAAAATTAAACGAAGTCCGCAAAACAGTCTTATCCTCATGGAAAATCAGAAAAGTAAGAGAGAGCAGACAATTCAGAAACTCTTCTAGCTGAAAAGATATCCAAAAGAAACAACACTTTCCAAGAAAGTAGTTTAATATCCAAAGAATGTATAGGCTCAAAAAACATAATTTATGTAAGAACTTACCTGATAAATTCATTTCTTTCATATTAGCAAGAGTCCATGAGCTAGTGACGTATGGGATATACATTCCTACCAGGAGGGGCAAAGTTTCCCAAACCTCAAAATGCCTATAAATACACCCCTCACCACACCCACAAATCAGTTTAACGAATAGCCAAGAAGTGGGGTGATAAGAAAAAAAGTGCGAAAGCATATAAAATAAGGAATTGGAATAATTGTGCTTTATACAAAAAAATCATAACCACCACAAAAAGGGTGGGCCTCATGGACTCTTGCTAATATGAAAGAAATGAATTTATCAGGTAAGTTCTTCATAAATTATGTTTTCTTTCATGTAATTAGCAAGAGTCCATGAGCTAGTGACGTATGGGATAATGACTACCCAAGATGTGGATCTTTCCACGCAAGAGTCACTAGAGAGGGAGGGATAAAATAAAGACAGCCAATTCCTGCTGAAAATAATCCACACCCAAAATAAAGTTTAATGAAAACATAAGCAGAAGATTCAAAGTGAAACCGCTGCCTGAAGTACTTTTCTACCAAAAACTGCTTCAGAAGTAGAAAATACATCAAAATGGTAGAATTTAGTAAAAGTATGCAAAGAGGACCAAGTTGCTGCTTTGCAAATCTGATCAACCGAAGCTTCATTCCTAAACGCCCAGGAAGTAGAAACTGACCTAGTAGAATGAGCTGTAATCCTTTGAGGCGGAGTTTTACCCGACTCAACATAGGCATGATGAATTAAAGATTTCAACCAAGATGCCAAAGAAATGGCAGAAGCTTTCTGGCCTTTTCTAGAACCGGAAAAGATAACAAATAGACTAGAAGTCTTTCGGAAAGACTTAGTAGCTTCAACATAATATTTCAAAGCTCTAACAACATCCAAAGAATGCAACGATTTCTCCTTAGAATTCTTAGGAGTAGGACATAATGAAGGAACCACAATTTCTCTACTAATGTTGTTGGAATTCACAACCTTAGGTAAAAATTCAAAAGAAGTTCGCAACACCGCCTTATCCTGATGAAAAATCAGAAAAGGAGACTCACAAGAAAGAGCAGATAATTCAGAGACTCTTCTGGCAGAAGAGATCGCCAAAAGGAACAAAACTTTCCAAGAAAGTAATTTAATGTCCAATGAATACATGGGTTCAAAAGGAGGAGCTTGAAGAGCCCCCAGAACCAAATTCAAACTCCAAGGAGGAGAAATTGACTTAATGACAGGTTTTATACGAACCAAAGCTTGTACAAAACAATGAATATCAGGAATATTAGCAATCTTTCTGTGAAAAAGAACAGAAAGAGCAGAGATTTGTCCTTTCAAGGAACTTGCAGACAAACCTTTATCTAAACCATCCTGAAGAAACTGTAAAATTCTCGGAATTCTAAAAGAATGCCAGGAAAAATGATGAGAAAGACACCAAGAAATATAAGTCTTCCAGACTCTATAATATATCTCTCTAGATACAGATTTACGAGCCTGTAACATAGTATTAATCACAGAGTCAGAGAAACCTCTTTGACCAAGAATCAAGCGTTCAATCTCCATACCTTTAAATTTAAGGATTTGAGATCCTGATGGAAAAAAGGACCTTGCGACAGAAGGTCTGGTCTTAATGGAAGAGTCCACGGTTGGCAAGAGGCCATCCGGACAAGATCCGCATACCAAAACCTGTGAGGCCATGCTGGAGCTACCAGCAGGACAAACGAGCATTCCTTCAGAATCTTGGAGATTACTCTTGGAAGAAGAACTAGAGGCGGAAAGATATAGGCAGGATGATACTTCCAAGGAAGTGATAATGCATCCACTGCCTCCGCCTGAGGATCCCGGGATCTGGACAGATACCTGGGAAGTTTCTTGTTTAGATGAGAAGCCATCAGATCTATTTCTGGAAGTTCCCACATTTGAACAATCTGAAGAAATACCTCTGGGTGAAGAGACCATTCGCCCGGATGCAACGTTTGGCGACTGAGATAATCCGCTTCCCAATTGTCTATACCTGGGATATGAACCGCAGAGATTAGACAGGAGCTGGATTCCGCCCAAACCAGAATTCGAGATACTTCTTTCATAGCCAGAGGACTGTGAGTCCCCCCCTGATGATTGATGTATGCCACAGTTGTGACATTGTCTGTCTGAAAACAAATGAACGATTCTCTCTTCAGAAGAGGCCAAGACTGAAGAGCTCTGAAAATTGACAAGGAGCCTAACAGCCCACAGGGAAAAAGTCAAATTTTTTAAGGTAAGAAAAAAATGATTGATTCAAATGCATTATCCCAAATATGAAACTGACTGTCTGAAAAAACATAATTTATGTAAGAACTTACCTGATAAATTCATTTCTTTCATATTAGCAAGAGTCCATGAGCTAGTGACGTATGGGATATACATTCCTACCAGGAGGGGCAAAGTTTCCCAAACCTTAAAATGCCTATAAATACACCCCTCACCACACCCACAATTCAGTTTAACGAATAGCCAAGAAGTGGGGTGATAAGAAAAAAGTGCGAAAGCATATAAAATAAGGAATTGGAATAATTGTGCTTTATACAAAAAAATCAAAACCACCACAAAAAAGGGCGGGCCTCATGGACTCTTGCTAATATGAAAGAAATGAATTTATCAGGTAAGTTCTTACATAAATTATGTTTTCTTTCATGTAATTAGCAAGAGTCCATGAGCTAGTGACGTATGGGATAATGATTACCCAAGATGTGGATCTTTCCACGCAAGAGTCACTAGAGAGGGAGGGATAAAATAAAGACAGCCAATTCCTGCTGAAAATAATCCCCACCCAGAATAAAATTTAATGAAAAAACATAAGCAGAAGAATCAAACTGAAAACACTGCCTGAAGTACGTTTCTACCAAAAACTGCTTCAAAAGAAGAAAACACATCAAAATGGTAGAATTTAGAAAAATTATGCAAAGAGGACCAAGTTGCTGCTTTGCAAATCTGATCAACCGAAGCTTCATTCCTAAACGCCCAGTAAGTAGAACTGACCTAGTAGAATGAGCTGTAATCCTTTGAGGCGGAGTGTTACCCGACTCAACATAGGCATGATGAAATAAAGATTTCAACCAAGATGCCAAAGAAATGGCAGAAGCTTTCTGGCCTTTTCTAGAACCGGAAAAGATGACAAATAGACTAGAAGTCTTTCGGAAAGACTTAGTAGCTTCAACATAATATTACAAAGCTCTAACAGCATCCAAAGAATGCAATGATTTCTCCTTAGAATTCATAGGATCAGGACATAATGAAGGAACCACAATTCCTCTACTAATGTTGTTAGAATTCACAACCTTAGGTAAAAAATTCAAAAGAAGTTCGCAGCACCGCCTTATCCTGATGCAAAATCAGAAAAGGAGACTCACAAAAAAGAGTAGATAATTCAGAGACTCTACTGGCAGAAGAGATGGCCAAAAGAAACAAAACTTTCCAAGAAAGTAATATAACGACCAAAGAATGCATGGGTTCAAAAGGAGGAGCTTGAAGAGCCCCCAGAACCAAATTCAAACTCCAAGGAGGAGAAATTGACTTAAAGACAGGTTTTATACGAACCAAAGGTTGTACAAAACAATAAATATCAGGAAGATTAGCAAACCTTCTGTGAAAAAGAACAGAAAGAGCAGAGATTTGTCTTTCAAGAAACTTGCGGACAAACCTTTATCTAAACCATCCTGAAGAAACTGAAAAATTCTCGGTATTCAAAAAGAATGCCAAGAAAAAAGATGAGAAAGACACTAAGAAATATGTCTTCCAGACTCTATAATATATCTCTCTAGATACAAATTTACGAGCCTGTCACATAGTATCAATCACAGAGTCAGAGAAACCTCTTTGACCAAGAATCAAGCGTTCAAACTCCATACCTTAAAATTAAGGTTTTGAGACAGAAAGACTGGTCTTAACGGAAGAGTCCACAGCTGGCAAGAGGCCATCCGGACAAGATTTGCATACCAAAACCTGTGAGGCCATGCTGGAGCTACCAGCAGGACAAACGAGCATTCCTTAGAATATTGGAGAATACCCTTGGAAGAAGAACTAGAGGCGGAAAGATATAGGCAGGATGACACTTGTAAGGAAGAAAATAATGCATCCACTGCCTCCGCCCGAGGATCCCGGGATCTGGACAGATACCAGGGAAGTTTCTTGTTTAGATGAGAAGCCATCAGATCTATTTCTGGGAGTTCCCACATTGAACCATCTGAGGAAATACCTCTGGGTGAAGAGACCATTCGCCCAGGTGCAACGTTTGGCGACTGAGATAATCCGCTTTCCAATTGTCCATACCTGGGATATGAACCGCAGAGATTAGACAGGAGCTGGATTCCGCCCAAACCAAAATTCGAGATACTTCTTTCATAACCAGAGGACTGTGATTCCCTCCTTGATGATTGATGTATGCCACAGTTGTGACATTGTCTATCTGAAAACAAATGAACAATTCTCTCTTCAGAAGAGGCCAAGACTGGAAAGCTCTGAAAATTGCACGGAGTTCCAAATATTGATCGGAAATCTCACCTCCTGAGATTCCCAAACCCCTTGTGCCGTCAGATACCCCCACACAGCTCCCCAACCTGTAAGACTTGCATCTGTTGAGATTATAGTCCAGGTTGGAAGAACAAGAAGCCCCCTGAACTAAACGATGGTGATCTGTCCACCATGTCAGAGAGTGTCGTATAATCGGTTTAAAGATATTAATTGAGATATCTTTGAGTAATCCCTGCACCATTGGTTCAGCATACAGAGCTGAAGAGGTCGCATGTGAAAACGAGCAAAGGAGATCGCATCTGATGCGGCAGTCCTAAGACCTAAAATTTCCATGCATAAGGCTACCAAAGGGAATGATTGTGACTGAAGGTTTTGACAAGCTGATATCAATGTTAAACTTCTCTTGTCTGACAAGGACAGAGTCATAGACACTGAATCTATCTAGAAACCTAAAAAGGTTACCCTTGTCTGAGGAATCAATGAACTGATTGGTAAATTGAACCTCCAACCATGAACTTGAAGAAACAACACAAGTCGATTCGTATGAGATTCTTCGAAAATGAGAAGACTGAGCAAATACCAAGATATCGTCCAAATAAGGAAATACCAAAACCCTGTTCTCTGATTACAGAAAGAAGGGCACCGAGAACCTTTGAAAAAAATTCTTGGAACTGAGGCTAGGCCAAACGGTAGAGCCAAAAAACTGGTAATGCTTGTCTAAAAAGAGAATCTCAGACACTAAAAGTGATCTGGATGAATCGGAATATGCAGATACACATCCTGTAAATATATTGTAGACATATAATGCCCTTGCTAAACAAAAAGCAGGATAGTCCTACAGTAACCATCTTGAATGTTGGTATCCTTACATAACGATTCAATATTGATAGATCCGGAACTGGTCTGAAGGAATTGACCTTCTTTGGTACAATGAAGAGATAAAATAAAACCCCAGCCCCTGTTCCAGAACTGGAACTGGCATAATTACTCCAACCAACTCTAGATCTGAAACACATTTCAGAAATGCTGAGCCTTTGCTGTGTTAACTGGGACACGGGAAAGAAAAAAATCTCTTAGCAGGAGGCCTTAACTTGAAGCCAATTCTGTACCATTCTGAAACAATGTTCTGAAACCAGAGATTGAGAACGGAATTGATCCAAATTTCTTTGAAAAAAACGTAATCTGCCCCATACCAGCTGAGCTGGAATAAGGGCCGCACCTTCATGGGTACTTAGGAGCTGGCTATAGAATTCTATAAGGCTTGGATATATTCCAAACTGGAAATAGTTTCCAAACTGATACCGCTCCTGAGGATGAAGGATCAGGCTTTTGTTCCTTGTTGTGAGGAAAGGAACGAAAAAGACTATTAGACCTAAATTTACCTTCGATTTTTTATCCTTTGGTAAAAAAGTTCCCTTCCTTCCAGAAACAATTGAGATAATAATTTAATACCCTGGAAAGAAAGGGAAAGCAAAGTTGACTTAGAAGACATATCAGCATTCCAAGTTTAATCCATAAAGCTTTTCTAGCTAAAATAGCTAGAGACATATACCTGACATCAACTCTAATGATATCAAAATATGGTATCACCAATAAAATTATTAGCATGTTATATAATAATAATAATGCTATAAAATTATGATCTGCTACTTGTTGCGCTAAGGCTTCTAACCAAAAAGTTGAAGCTGCAGCAACATCCGCTAAAAATATAGCAGGTCTAAGAAGATTACCTGAACATAAGTAAGCTTTTCTTAGAAAGGATTCAATTTTCCTTAAATAAAGTACTATCTGCCGTAGGAACAGTAGTACATTTAGCAGGAGTAGAGACAGCCCCATAACCTTAGGGATTTTGTCCCAAAAAAACTCTAATCTGTCAGATGGCACAGGATATAATTGCTTAAACGTTTAGAAGGAGTAAAAGAATTACCCAAATTATTCCATTCCCTGGAAATTACTTCAGAAATAGCATCAGGGAGATTAAACACTTCTGGAATAACTACAGGAGATTTAAAAACCTTATTTAAACGTTTAGATTTAGTATCAAGAGGACCAGAATCCTCTATTTCTAATGCAATTAATACTTCTTTAAATAAAGAACGAATAAATTCCATCTTGAACAAATACAAAGATTTATCAGTATCAGAATGATGATGTTCATTTAAAAATTCATCTGAAAAAAGAGAAGTTTTTAAAAGACTTTTATGTAAACTAGAAGGAGAAATAACAGACATAGCCTTCTTAATGGATTTAAAAAATAAAATCTCATATGTTTATCAGAAACACTCTGAAAATTAGATGTTGACGGAACAGCAACAGGTAATGTAACAGTACTAAAGGAAATTTTATCTGCATTAATAAGTTTGTCATGACATGCAATACAAACAACAGCTGGAGAAACAGATACCAAAAATTATAGCAGATACACTTAGCTTGGTAGCTCCAGCACTAGACAGCGATTTTCCTGTAGTATCTTCTGACTCAGATGCAACGTGAGACATCTTGCAATATGAAAGACAAAAAAACAACATATAAAGCAAAATTGATCAAATTCCTTAAATGACAGTTTCAGGAATGGGAAAAAATGCCAAAGAACAAGCTTCTACCAACCAGAAGCAATGAAAAATGAGACTAAAATAATGTGGAGACAAAAGCAACGCCCATATTTTTTAGCGCCAAATCAGACGCCCACATTATTTGGCGCCTAAAATGCTTTTGGCGCCAAAAATGACGCCACATCCGGAACGCCGACATTTTTGGCGCAAAATAACGTAAAAAAAATGACGCAACTTCCGGGGACACGTATGACGCCGGAAACGGAAAATAATTTTTGCACCAAAAAAGTCCGCGCCAAGAATGACGCAATAAAATGAAGCATTTTCAGCCCCCGCGAGCCTAACAGCCCACAGGGAAAAAAGAGTCAAATTTTTGAAGGTAAGAAAAAAATGATTAATTCAAATGCATTATCCCAAATATGAAACTGACTGTCTGGAAAATAAGGAAAGTTGAACATTCTGAGTCAAGGCAAATAAATGTTTGAATACATATATTTAGAACTTTATAAATAAAGTGCCCAACCATAGCTTAGAGTGTCACAGAAAATAAGATTTACTTACCCCAGGACACTCATCTACATGTTTGTAGAAAGCCAAACCAGTACTGAAACGAGAATCAGCAGAGGTAATGGTATATATAAGAGTATATCGTCGATCTGAAAAGGGAGGTAAGAGATGAATCTCTACGACCGATAACAGAGAACCTATGAAATAGACCCCGTAGAAGGAGATCACTGCATTCAAATAGGCAATACTCTCCTCACATCCCTCTGACATTCACTGCACGCTGAGAGGAAAACCGGGCTCCAACTTGCTGCGGAGCGCATATCAACGTAGAATCTAGCACAAACTTACTTCACCACCTCCATCGGAGGCAAAGTTTGTAAAACTGAATTGTGGGTGTGGTGAGGGGTGTATTTATAGGCATTTTAAGGTTTGGGAAACTTTGCCCCTGCTGGTAGGAATGTATATCCCATACGTCCCATACGTCACTAGCTCATGGACTCTTGCTAATTACATGAAAGAAAAGGAATGTTGAACATCCTGAGTCAAGGCAAATAAATGTTTGAATACATATATTTAGAACTTTATAAAAAAGTGCCCAACCATAGCTTTAGAGTGTCACAGAAAATAAGACTTACTTACCCGAGGACACTCATCTACATGTTTGTAGAAAGCCAAACCAGTACTGAAACGAAAATCAGCAGAGGTAATGGTATATATATAAGAGTATATCGTCGATCTGAAAAGGGAGGTAAGAGATTAATCTCTACGACCGATAACAGAGAACCTATGAAATAGACCCCGTAGAAGGAGATCATTGAATTCAAACAGGCAATACTCTCTTCACATCCCTCTGACATTCACTGCACGCTGAGAGGAAAACCGGGCTCCAACCTGCTGCGGAGCGCATATCAACGTAGAATCTAGCACAAACTTACTTCACCACCTCCATAGGAGGCAAAGTTTGTAAAACTGATTTGTGGGTGTGGTGAGGGGTGTATTTATAGGCATTTTGAGGTTTGGGAAACTTTGCCCCTCCTGGTAGGAATGTATATCCCATACGTCACTAGCTCATGGACTCTTGCAAATTACATGAAAGAAAGAGGAGCCTGCAAAGCCTTCAAAACCAAATTAAGACTCAGAGGAGGAGAGATTGATTTAACAACAGGCTTAATGCGAACCAAAGCCTGAACAAAACAGTGAATATCAGGAAGTTTAGCAATCTTTCTATGAAATAAAACAGAGCAGAGATTTGTCCCTTCAAAGTACTTGCAGACAAACCTTTATCCAAACCATCCTGAAGAAACTGTAAAATTCTTGGAATTCTAAAAGAATGCCAAGAGAATTTATGAGAAAAACACCATGAAATATAGGTTTTCCAAACCCGATAATAAATCTTCCTTGAAACAGACTTAGAGCTTGTAGCATAGTATTAATCACTGAGTCAGAGAAATCTCTATGACTAAGCACTAAGCGTTCAATTTCCATACATTCAAATTTAGCGATTTGAGATCCTGATGGAAAAACGGCCCTTGAGAAAGAAGGTCTGGCCTTAAAGGAAGTGGTCAAGGTTGGCAACTGGACATCCGGACAAGATTTGCATACCAAAACCTGAGAGGCCATGCTGGTGCTATCAGAAACACATGGGATTGTTCCATTATAATCTTGGAGATCACCCTTGAAAGAAGAACTAGAGGCGGAAAAATGTAAGCAGGTTGGTAAAACCAAGGAACTGCTAACGCATCCACCATCTCCGCCTGAGGATCCCTGGACCTGTTTGTTTAGATGGGAAGCCATCAGATCTATTTCGGGAAAACCCAACATCTGTACAATCTGGCAAAATACATCTGGATGGAGAGACCACTCCCATGGATGTAAAGACTGACGACTGAGATAATCCGCTTCCCAATTGTCTACACCTGGGATATGTATCGCAGAAATTAGACAGGAGTTGGATTCCGCCCAAGAAAGTATCCAAGATACTTCTTTCATCGCTAAAGGACTGCGAGTCCCACCCTGATGATTGACATATGCCACAGTTGTGATATTGACTGTCTGAAAGCGAATGAATGATTCTCTCTTTAATAGAGGCCAAGATTGAAGAGCCCTGAAAATAGCACGGAGTTCTAAAATATTGATTGGTAACCACGCCTCTTGAGGATTCCAAACTTGTGCTGTCAGAGAGACCCCAGACAGCGCTCCAACCTGTGAGACTTGCATCTGTTGAAATCACAGTCCAGGAAGGACGAACAGAAGAGGCCCCTTGAATAATCCGATGGTCCAACCACCAGGACAGAGAGAGTTGAATGTTGGGATTTAAGTATATAAATTGTGATAGAGTATAATCTCTGCACCATTGATTCAGCATGCAAAGCTGTAGAGGTCTCATATGAAAACGAGCAAAGGGGATCGATGCTGCAGTCATGAGATCTAAAACTTCCATGCACATAGCCACTGAAGGGAATGATTGAGACTGAAGGTCTCGACAGGCAGAAACCATTTTCATTAGTCTCTTGTCTGTTAAAGACAGAGTCATGGACACTGAATCCATCTGGAAACCTAAAAAGGTGACCCTTGTCTGAGGAATCAAGAAACTTTTTGGTAAATTGATCCTCCAACCATGATTTTGAAGAAACAACACAAGTTGATTTGTGTGAGATTCTGCTAAATGAAAAGATGGAGCCAGTACCAAGATATCGTCCAAATAAGGAAACACTGCAATACCCTGCTCTCGGATTACAATTAGAAGGGCACCGAGAACCTTCGAAAAGATTATTGGAGCTGTTGCTAGGCCAAATGGAAGAGCAATAAATTGGTAATGCTTGTACAGAATCTCAGAAACCGATAGTGGTCTGGATGAATCGGAATGTGAAGATACGCATCCTGTAAGTCTATTGAGGACATGTAATGACCTTGCTGAACAAAAGGCAGAATAGTCCTTATAGTCACCATCTTGAAAGTTGGGACCCTTACAAATTGATTCAAAAACTTCAGATCCAGAACTGGTCCGAAAGAATTTTCCATCTTTGGGACAATGAATAGATTTTAATAAAAACCCAGACCCTGTTCCAGAAGTGGAACTGGTACAATTACCCCTGAAAGCTCTAGATCTGAAACACACTTCAGAAAGGCCTGATCTTTCACAGGATTAGTTGGAACGTGAGAGAGAAAAAAATCTTCTCACAGGAGGTCTTATTCTGAAACCTATTCGATACCCCTGAGAGACAATATTCTGAATCCAATGATTCTGAACGGAACCTGCCCAAACGTCTTGAAATAATTTCAATCTGCCCACCACCAGCAGAACTGGATTGAGGGCCGCACCTTCATGCAGTTTTGGGGGCTGTTTTTTTCTTCTTATAAGGCTTGGATTTATTCCAACTTGAAGATGGCTTCCAATTGGAGCCAGAGTCCTTAGGGGAAGGAGTGGTTTCCTGTTCTCTATTCTGACGAAAGGAACAAAACCGATTAGAAGCTTTAGATTTACCCTTAGACTTTTTATCTTGGGGCAAAAAACTCCCTTCCCCCCAGTAATAGTGGAAATAAAAGAATCCAACTGGGAACCAAGCAAATTATTACCATGGAATGATAGAGATAGTAACCTAGATTTAGATACCATGTCAGCATTCCATGATTTGAGCCACAAAGCTCTTCTAGCTAAAATAGCCAAAGACATAGATTTAACATCAATCTTGATGATATAAAAAATAGCATCACAGATAAAATGATTAGCATGTTGAAGCAAACGAACAATGCTATGCAAATCAGAATCTTTTTCCCGATATCCAACCAAAAAGTTTATGCAGCCGCAACATCAGCCATAGAAATGGCAGGTCTAAGAATATATCCAGAATGTAAATAAACTTTCCTTAGATATGTCAGGATCTGACTGTATTAGGACGCCTCCCCTTTAAGTCACAAGTCATGTGACCAACTATTGCTATTTAAGCCTACCTGTCACCTGCTAACATTGCTAGGTAATTTGTTACTATTGTGGATTCTACTCTAGCCTCATTCCGGATTGCACTTGTGACTGGCTGTTACCTCCGCTCCTTCATTCGGATTTCTCTCAGCCTCCCAGAACCATCTGATCATCCTGTGCTCTCTTGCTGTTTCTGGTAAGCTGCGGTTCTGAATCCGCTCCCTGCAACTCTTTGCTTAGACTTGTAAACACGCCGGAGCGTATGACGTCACTCTGCAGAGCGACGCAACCGGACTCCGACCTCAATCTCAGCTGCTGCACCGCTTCTCCCTCATCCAGCACCGGAGCTACATTTGTGGATACGGTATAGTCATTCCTGTATACTGTCTGATTGTCTGTAACCTATACTCTATCTGACAAGTACTATTCCGGCATAAGCTTCTTCTCATGTATTTGCAAGGTACTGTTTGCCTCACACTCAAATACGCTGCCCAGCATGTTATGTGCAATGTGCACTCCTTAATATTGATACCTAAGTTGCTCTGAGCTCTTATGTCCTCATATCAAATGCGCTCTGTATATTCTTATTGCCTATGTTTCTTTCCTTACTTATATGATACATTCAGCTACATAGTGATAGTTGTAGATAGCGCAGAGTGTTTTTCATTGATTTTCCTTGCTGTATCATCTTGTGTATAGGTACTTATCAGTACTGTTCCACAACTAACTGACCTATTTCAGGTCGCCCTCAGTTCTATGAGCAAACCAGGGTTTATCCTTGTGATAAGACCCGCAGTGGGGTGTGAGACTGAGTGGTTCAGGATACAAGTATGTGTATGTAATGGTGATTAATACTGGAATCCTGACAAGATAAGATTCAATTTTCCTATCTAAAGGATCCTTAAAAGAGGTACTATTTTCCATAGGAATAGTAGTACGCTTAGCAAGAGTAGAAATAGCCCCATCAACCTTAGGGACTTTTCCCCAAAACTCTAATTTAGCCACTGGCAAAGGATACAACTTTTTAAACCTTGAAGAAGGAACAAAAGAAGTACCAGGCTTAGACCATTCCTTAGCAATCACATCAGAAATAGCATCAGGAACAGGAAACACCTCAGGAGTAATATAGACAGAATTTAAACGTTTACTGGATTTATTATCAAGATGTCCAGACTCTTCAATATCCAAAGTTATCAACACTTCATTTAACAAAGAACGAATATACTCAATCCTAAAAAGATAACAACATTTATGCTTACCTGATAAATTTCTTTCTCTTGTAAGGTGTATCCAGTCCACGGTTGATCCATTACTTGTGGGATACCAATACCAAAGCTTTAGGACACGGATGAAGGGAGGGATAAGGCAGGAACTTAAACGGAAGGCACCACTGCCTGCAAGACCTTTCTCCCAAAAATAGCCTCAGAGGAAGCGAAAGTATCAAATTTGTAGAATTTAGAAAAAGTATGAAGCGAAGACCAAGTCGCCGCCTTACAAATCTGTTCAACAGAGGCCTCATGTTTAAAAGCCCAAGTGGAAGCTACCGCTCTAGTAGAATGAGCTGTAATTCTTACAGGAGGCTGCTGGCCAGCAGTCTCATAAGCTAACCGGATTATGCTCCTCAGCCAAAAAGAAAGAGAAGTTGCAGAAGCCCTTTGGCCTCTCCTCCTCCCAGAGTAGACAACAAACAATGCCGATGTTTGACGAAAATCCTTAGTAACTTGTAAATAAAACTTTAAAGCATGAACCATGTCAAGATTGTGTAACAGACGTTCCTTCTTTGAAGAAGAATTAGGACACAGTGACGGAACAACAATTTCCTGATTGATATTCTTATTAGATACTACCTTAGGAAAAAAACAGGTTTGGTACGCAAAACTACCTTATCTGCATGGAAGATCAGATAAGGGGAATCACACTGTAAGGCAGATAGCTCAAAAACTCTTCGAGCCGAAGAGATAGCTACTAAGAAATGAACTTTCCAAGATAAAAGCTTGATATCTATGGAATGCAGAGGTTCAAACAGAACCCCTTGAAGAACTTTAAGAACTAAATTTAAACTCCATGGAGGAGCAACAGGTTTAAACACAGGCTTGATTCTAACTAAAGCCTGACAAAACGCCTGAACGTCTAGAACATCTGCCAGACGCTTGTGCAAAAGAAAAGACAGAGCAGAGATCTGACCCTTTAAGGAACTAGCTGATAATCCCTTTTCCAATCCTTCTTGGAGAAAAGATAAAATCCTAGGAATCCTGACCTTACTCCATGAGTAACCTTTGGATTCACACCAATGAAGATATTTACACCATATCTTATGATAGATTTTCCTGGTGACAGGCTTTTGAGCCTGAATCAAGGTATCAATAACCGACTCGGAGAAACCACGTTTTGATAAAATCAAGCGTTCAATCTCCAAGCAGTCAGACGCAGAGAAATTAGATTTGGATGTTTGAATGGACCTTGGAGTAGAAGGTCCTGCCTCAGCAGCAGAGTCCATGGTGGAAAGGATGACATGTACACCAGATCTGCATACCAAGTCCTGCGTGGCCACGCAGGTGCTATCAAAATCACTGAAGCTCTCTCCTGCTTGATCTTGGCAATCAGACGAGGGAGGAGAGGAAATGGTGGGAACACATAAGCCAGGCTGAAGGACCAGGGCGCTGCTAGAGCATCTATCAGTGCTGCCTGGGGATCCCTTGACCTGGACCCGTAACAAGGAAGCTTGGCGTTCTGACGAGACGCCATCAGATCCAGTTCTGGTTTGCCCCATAGTTGAATCAGCTGGGCAAATACCTCCGGATGGAGTTCCCACTCCCCCGGATGAAAAGTCTGCCGACTTAGAAAATCCGCCTCCCAGTTCTCTACTCCTGGGATATGGATAGCTGAGAGATGGCAAGAGTGAACCTCTGCCCATAGGATTATCTTGGAAACCTCCATCATTGCCAGGGGACTCCTTGTTCCCCCTTGATAGTTGATATAGGCTACAGTCGTGATATTGTCTGACTGAAATCTGATGAATCTGACCGCAGCTAGCTGAGGCCAAGCCTGAAGAGCATTGAATATCGCTCTGAGTTCTAGAATGTTTATCGGAAGGAGGGCTTCCTCCTGAGTCCACGAACACTGAGCCTTCAGGGAGTTCCAGACTGCGCCCCAGCCCAGAAGGCTGGCATCTGTCATCACTATAGTCCACTCTGGCCTGCGGAAACTCATTCCCCTGGACAGATGGACCCGAGATAACCACCAGAGAAGAGAATCCCTGGTCTCTTGATCCAGATTTAACAGAGGAGACAAATCTGTGTAGTCCCCATTCCACTGATTGAGCATGCAAAGTTGCAGTGGTCTGAGATGTAGGCGGGCAAACGGAACTATGTCCATTGCCGCTACCATTAGGCCGATCATTTCCATACACTGAGCCACTGACGGCCGAGAAGTGGACTGAAGAACACGGCAGGAAGTTAGGAGCTTTGATATCCTGACCTCTGTCAGAAAAATCTTCATTTCTACTGAATCTATCAGAGTTCCTAGGAAGGAAACTCTTGTGAGAGGAGAAAGAGAACTCTTTTCTCTGTTCACTTTCCACCCGTGAGACCTCAGAAAAGCCAGAACAATGTCTGTATGGGACTTGGCGATTTGAAAAGTCGACGCCTGAATCAGAATGTCGTCTAGGTAAGGAGCCACCGCTATGCCCCGCGGCCTTAGGACCGCCAGAAGGGACCCTAGAACCTTCGTAAAGACTCTTGGCGCCGTGGCTAACCCGAAGGGAAGAGCAACAAACTGGTAATGCCTGTCTAGGAAAGCGAACCTTAGAAACTAATGATGCTCTCTGTGAATCGGAATGTGGAGATAAGCATCCTTTAAGTCCACGGTAGTCATATATTGACCCTCCTGGATCATAGGAAGGATGGTTCGGATTGTCTCCATCTTGAAGGATGGGACCCTGAGAAATTTGTTTAGGATCTTGAGATACAAGATTGGTCTGAAAGTTCCCTCTTTTTTGGGAACTATAAACAGGTTTGAATAGAAACCCTGCCCCTGTTCCTCTCTTGGAACCGGGCGGATCACTCCCATAACCAGTAGGTCTTGAACGCAACGTAAGAATGCCTCTCTCTTTATCTGGTTTGCAGATAGTTGTGAGAGATGAAATCTCCCCTTTGGAGATGAACCTTTGAATTCCAGAAGATATCCCTGGGAAACAATCTCTAGTGCCCAGGGATCCTGGACGTCTCTTGCCCAAGCCTGGGCAAAGAGAGAAAGTCTGCCCCCGACTAGATCCGGTCCCGGATCGGGGGCTACCCCTTCATGCTGTCTTAGAGGCAGCAGCAGGCTTCTTGGCCTGCTTCCCTTTGTTCCAAGACTGGTTTGGACTGGGCGAAATTTCCCTCTTGTTTTGCATTAGAGGAAGCCGAAGCTGCGCCACCCTTGAATTGAATTTTCGAAAGGAACGAAAATTATTCTGTTTGGTCCTTAATTTACTGGACCTATCCTGAGGAAGGGCGTGACCCTTTCCACCAGTAATGTCAGAGATGATCTCCTTCAGGCCAGGCCCGAATAGGGTCTGTCGTTTGAAGGGGATGTTAAGAAGCTTAGACTTTGAAGTAACGTCTGCTGACCAGGACTTAAGCCATAGCGCCCTACGCGCCAAAATGGCAAAACCTGAATTCTTAGCCGTTAGCTTGGATAAATGAAAAACGGCATCAGAAATAAAGGAATTAGCTAACTTAAGAGCTTTAATCCTGTCTAAGATATCATCTAACGGGGTCTCCACCTGTAGAGCCTCCTCAAGAGACTCAAACCAGAAAGCCGCTGCAGCAGTAACTGGAGCAATGCATGCAAGAGGCTGGAGAATAAAACCTTGGTGAATAAAAATTTTCTTAAGGAGACCCTCCAATTTTTTATCCATAGGATCTAGGAAAGCACAACTGTCCTCGACAGGGATAGTTGTACGCTTAGCTAGGGTAGAAACAGCTCCCTCCACCTTAGGGACCGTCTGCCACGAGTCCCGTATGGCGACATCTATGGGAAACATCTTTTTAAAGGCAGGAGGGGGATAGAACGGCACACCTGGTCTGTCCCATTCCTTAGTAATAATTGCCGAAAACCTCTTAGGGACTGGAAAAACATCAGTGTAAACAGGCACTGCAAAATATTTGTCCATTTTACACAATTTCTCTGGAACCACAATGGGGTCACAGTCATCCAGAGTCGCTAAAACCTCCCTGAGCAATAAGCGGAGGTGTTTGAGCTTAAATTTAAACGCTGTCATTTCAGAATCGGACTGAAGTAAAGCCTTCCCTGAATCTGAAATGTCAACCTCAGATAGAAACTCCCTTGCACCGGCTTCGGAGCCTAGTGAGGGTATATCGGACACAGTTATTAAAGCGTCAGAAAGCTCTGTATTTGTTCTAGCCCCAGAGCTGTCTCGCTTTCCTTGTAACCCTGGTAGTTTGGACAATACCTCTGTAAGGGTATTAGTCATAACTGCCGCCATGTCCTGTAAGGTAAAAGAATTAGACGCGCTAGATGTACTTGGCGTCACTTGGGCGGGAGTTATAGGTTCTGACACATGGGGAGAGCTAGATGGCATAACCTCCCTTTTTTCAGTCTGAGAATTCTCTGGTGATAAATCTTTAAAAGCCATAATATGGTCTTTATAGTTTATAGATACTTCAGTACATTTGGTACACATTCTAAGAGGGGGTTCCACAATGGCTTCTAAACATATTGAACAAGGAGTTTCCTCTATGTCAGACATGTTTAACAGACTAGCAATGACACCAGCAAGCTTGGAAAACACTTTAATAAATGTGAAACAGCAATTAAACAAAAACGGTACTGTGCCTTTAAGAGAAAAAAACTAACACTTAAACTGCAAAACAGTGTTAAAATGTAGTAAAGACTTCGAAATTTTTACAGTGTGAGTAAGGGACTAAAGGAACATTGCACCCATTTGCAAATGGATGATTAACCCCTTAGCCCCCAAACCGGATTTAAAAAAACGTCACCACCGGTAAAAGACTGTTAAGCACCCCTACCTGCCCTCAAATACGATTAGGGAAGAAATAAGCCCTCTATAGTGGTCCTCAGATGCAAGAGGACTCCTCTAGGAAAGCTGGATGTCTCAGTCGGAAAGAAACTGCGTAACAGAAGCGTGAAAAACATAATTTATGTAAGAACTTACCTGATAAATTAATTTATTTCACATTAGCAAGAGTCCATGAGCTAGTGACGTATGGGATATACATTCCTACCAGGAGGGGCAAAGTTTCCCAAACCTTAAAATGCCTATAAATACACCCCTCACCACACCCACAAATCAGTTTAACGAATAGCCAAGAAGTGGGGTGATAAGAAAAAAGTGCGAAAGCATAAAAATTAAGGAATTGGAATAATTGTGCTTTATACAAAAAAATCATAACCACCACAAAAAAGGGTGGGCCTCATGGACTCTTGCTAATATGAAAGAAATTAATTTATCAGGTAAGTTCTTACATAAATTATGTTTTCTTTCATGTAATTAGCAAGAGTCCATGAGCTAGTGACGTATGGGATGATGACTACCCAAGATGTGGATCTTTCCACGCAAGAGTCACTAGAGAGGGAGGGATAAAATAAAGACAGCCAATTCCTGCTGAAAATAATCCACACCCAAAATAAAGTTTAAAGAAAACATAAGCAGAAGATTCAAACAAACCGCTGCCTGAAGTACTTTTCTACCAAAAACTGCTTCAGAAGAAGAAAACACATCAAAATGGTAGAATTTAGTAAAAGTATGCAAAGAGGAACCAAGTTGCTGCTTTGCAAATCTGAACAACCGAAGCTTCATTCCTAAACGCCCAGGAAGTAAAAACTGACCTAGTAGAATGAGCTGTAATCCTTTGAGGCGGAGTTTTACCCGACTCGACATAGGCATGATGAATTAAAGATTTCAACCAAGATGCCAAAGAAATGGCAGAAGCTTTCTGGCCTTTTCTAGAACCAGAAAAGATGAAAAATAGACTAGAAGTCTTTCGGAAAGACTTAGTAGCTTCAACATAATATTTCAAAGCTCTAACAACATCCAAAGAATGCAATGATTTCTCCTTAGAATTCTTAGGATTAGGACATAATGAAGGAACCACAATTTCTCTACTAATGTTGTTGGAATTCACAACCTTAGGTAAAAATTCAAAAGAAGTTCGCAACACCGCCTTATCCTGATGAAAAATCAGAAAAGGAGACTCACAAGAAAGAGCAGATAATTCAGACTCTTCTGGTAGAAGAGATGGCCAAAAGAAACAAAACTTTCCAAGAAAGAAGTTTAATGTCCAATGAATGCATGGGTTCAAAAGGAGGAGCTAGAAGAGCCCCCAGAACCAAATTCAAACTCCAAGGAGGAGAAATTGACTGAATGACAGGTTTTATACGAACCAAGTCTTGTACAAAACAATGAATATCAGGAAGATTAGCAATCTTTCTGTGAAAAAGAACAGAAAGGGCAGAGATTTGTCCTGTCAAGGAACTTGCGGACAAACCTTTATCTAAACCATCCTGAAGAAACTGTAAAAATTCTCGGAATTCTAAAAGAATGCCAGGAAAAATGATGAGAAGACACCAAGAAATATAAGTCTTCCAGACTCTATAATATATCTCTCTAGATACAGATTTACGAGCCTGTAACATAGTATTAATCACAGAGTCAGAGAAACCTCTTTGACCAAGAATCAAGCGTTCAATCTCCATACCCTTAAATTTAAAGATTTGAGATCCTGATGGAAAAAAGGACCTTGCGACAGAAGGTCTGGTCTTAACGGAAGAGCCCACGGTTGGCAAGAGGCCATCCGAAAAAGATCCGTCCATGCTGGAGCTACCAGCAGAACAAACGAGCATTCCTTCAGAATCTTGGAGATTACTCTTGGAAGAAGAACTAGAGGCGGAGAGATATAGGCAGGATGATACTTCCAAGGAAGTGATAATGCATTCACTGCCTCCGCCTGAGGATCCCGGGATCTGAACAGATACCTGGGAAGTTTCTTGTTTAGATGAGAAGCCATCAGATCTATTTCTGGAAGTTCCCACATTTGAACAATCTGAAGAAATACCTCTGGGTGAAGAGACCATTCGCCCGGATACAACGTTTGACGACTGAGATAATCCGCTTCCCAATTGTCTATACCTGGGAAATGAACCGCAGAGATTAGACAGGAGCTGGATTCCGCCCAAACCAGAATTCGAGATACTTCTTTCATAGCCAGAGGACTGTGAGTCCCTCCTTGATGATTGATGTATGCCACAGTTGTGACATTGTCTGTCTGAAAACAAATGAACGACTCTCTCTTCAGAAGAGGCCAAGACCGAAGAGCTCTGAAAATTGCACGGAGTTCCAAAATATTGATCGGTAATCTCACCTCCTGAGATTCCCAAACCCCTTGTGCCGTCAGAGACCCCCACACAGCTCCCCAACCTGTAAGACTTGCATCTGTTGAAATTACAGTCCAGGTCGGAAGAACAAAAGAAGCCCCCTGAACTAAACGATGGTGATCTGTCCACCACGTCAGAGAGTGTCGTACAATCGGTTTTAAAGATATTAATTGAGATATCTTTGTGTAATCCCTGCACCATTGGTTCAGCATACAGAGCTGAAGAGGTCGCATGTGAAAATGAGCAAAGGAGATCGCGTCCGATGCAGCAGTCATAAGACCTAAAATTTCCATGCATAAGGCTACCAAAGGGAATGATTGACTGAAGGTTTTGACAAGCTGATATCAATGTTAGACTTCTCTTGTCTGACAAAGACAGAGTCATAGACACTGAATCTATCTGGAAACCTAAAAAGGTTACCCTTGTCTGAGGAATCAATGAACTTTTTGGTAAATTGATCCTCCAACCATGATCTTGAAGAAACAACACAAGTCGATTCGTATGAGATTCTGCTAAATGTGAAGACTGAGCAAGTACCAAGATATCGTCCAAATAAGGAAATACCAATACCCTGTTCTCTGATTACAGACAGAAGGGCACCGAGAACCTTTGTAAAAATTCTTGGAGCTGATGCTAGGCCAAACGGTAGAGCCACAAAACTGGTAATGCTTGTCTAGAAAAGAGAATCTCAGAAACTAAAAGTGATCTGGATGAATCGGAATATGCAGATATGCATCCTGTAAATCTATTGTAGACATATAATGCCCTTGCTGAACAAAAGGCAGGAAAGTCCTTACAGTTACCATCTTGAATGTTGGTATCCTTACATAATGATTCAATATTGATAGATCCGGAACTGGTCTGAAGGAATTGACCTTCTTTGGTACAATGAAGAGATAGAATAAAACCCCAGCCCCTGTTCCAGAACTGGAACTGGCATAATTACTCCAGCCAACTCTAGATCTGAAACACATTTCAGAAATGCTTGAGCCTTTGCTGGGTTTACTGGGACACGGGAAAGAAAAAAAATCTCTTTGCAGGAGGCCTTAACTTGAAGCCAATTCTGTACCCTTCTGAAACAATGTTCTGAAACCAGAGATTGTGAACGGAATTGATCCAAATTTCTTTGAAAAAAACGTAAACTGCCCCATACAAGCTGAGCTGGAATGAGGGCCGCACCTTCATGGGGACTTAGGAGCTGGCTTTGGGTTTCTATAAGGCTTGGATATATTCCAAAGTGAAGATGGTTTCCAAACTGATACTGCTCCTGAGGATGAAGGATCAGGCTTTTGTTCCTTGTTGTGATGAAAGGAACGAAAACGATTATTAGACCTAAATTTACCTTAGATTTTTTATCCTGTGGTAAAAAAGTTCCCTTCCTTCCAGTAACAGTTGAGATAAAAGAATCCAACTGAGAACCGAATAATTTATTACCCTGGAAAGAAAGGGATAGCAAAGTTGACTTAGAAGACATATAAGCATTCCAAGTTTTAAGCCATAAAGCTCTTCTAGCTAAAATAGTTAGAGACATATACCTGACATCAACTCTAATGATATCAAAGATGGCATCACAAATAAAATAATTAGCATGTTATAGAAGAATAATAATGCTATGAGAATTATGATCTGTTACTTGTTGCGCTAAAGCTTCTAACCAAAAAGTTGAAGCTGCAGCAACATCCGCTAAAAATATAGCAGGAGTAGAGACAGCCCCATTAACCTTAGGGATTTTGTCCCAAACTCTAATCGGTCAGATGGCACAGGATATAATTGCTTAAAACGTTTTAAAAGGAGTAAATGAATTACCCATATTATTCCATTCCCTGGAAATTACTTCAGAAATAGCATCAGGGACAGGAAACACTTCTGGAATAACTACAGGAGATTTAAAAACCTTATTTAAACGTTTAGTTTTAGTATCAAGAGGACCAGAATCCTCTATTTCTAATGCAATTAATACTTCTTTAAATAAAGAACGAATAAATTCCATCTTTAACAAATACAAAGATTTATCAGCATCAACCTCTGAGACAGAAACCTCTGAACCAGAAGAACCATTATCAGTATCAGAATGATGATGTTCATTTAAAAATTCATCTGAAAAATGAGAAGTTTTAAAAGACTTTTATGTATACTAGAAGGAGAAATAACAGACATAGCCTTCTTAATGGATTTAGAAACAAAATCTCTGATGTTATCAGGAACACTCTGAGTATTAGATGTTGACGGAACAGCAACAGGTAATGTAACAGTACTAAAGGAAATTTTATCTGCATTAACAAGTTTGTCATAACATTTAATACAAACAACAGCTGAAGGAACACATACCAAAAGTGATACACTTAGCTTTGGTAGCTCCAGCACCGGGCAGCGATTTTCCTGAAGTATCTTCTGACTCAGTTGCAACGTGGAACATTTGCAATATGTAATAGAAAAAACAACATATAAAGCAAAATGGATCAAATTCCTTAAATGACAGTTTCAGGAATGGGAAAAAAATGCCAGTGAACAAGCTTCTAGCAACCAGAAGCAATAAATAATGAGACTTAAATAATGTGGAGACAAAAGTGACGCCCATATTTTTTTAGCGCCAAATAAGACGCCCACATTTTTTGGCGCCTAAATGCTTTTGGCGCCAAAAATGACGCCACATCCGGAACGCCGACACTTTTGACGCAAAAGAACGTAAAAAATGACGCAACTTCCGGCGACACGTATGACGCCGGAAACAGAAAAAAATTTTGCGCCAAAAAAGTCAGCGCCAAGAATGACGCAATAAAATGAAGCATTTTCAGCCCCCGCGAGCCTAACAGCCCACAGGGAAAAAGTCAAATTTTTTAAGGTAAGAAAAAATGATTGATTCAAATGCATTATCCCAAATATGAAACTGACTGTCTGAAAATAAGGAATGTTGAACATCCTGAGTCAAGGCAAATAAATGTTTGAATACATATATTTAGAACTTTATAAAAAAAGTGCCCAACCATAGCTTAGAGTGTCACAGAAAATAAGACTTACTTACCCCAGGACACTCATCTACATGTTGTAGAAAGCCAAACCAGTACTGAAACGAAAATCAGCAGAGGTAATGGTATATATATAAGAGTATATCGTCGATCTGAAAAGGGAGGTAAGAGATGAATCTCTACGACCGATAACAGAGAACCTATGAAATAGAGCCCGTAGAAGGAGATCATTGCATTCAAATAGGCAATACTCTCCTCACATCCCTCTGACATTCACTGCACGCTGAGAGGAAAACCGGGCTCCAACCTGCTGCGGAGCGCATATCAACATAGAATCTAGCACAAACTTACTTCACCACCTCCATAGGAGGCAAAGTTTGTAAAACTGATTTGTGGGTGTGGTGAGGGGTGTATTTATAGGCATTTTAAGGTTTGGGAAACTTTGCCCCTCCTGGTAGGAATGTATATCCCATACGTCACTAGCTCATGGACTCTTGCTAATTACATGAAAGAAATAGGCCCCTCCCACCATACACTCGATGTCAGAGGGGCCTTAAGGAAATACTCCTAGGAGTATTTGACTATGCCATGTGGAAAACTAGGCCCCAACTAAAGACTTATCACCCTCAGAGAAAAAAACATCCCATTTGTGAAACATAAACAAAAACGTTTTGTCACCAAGTAATATGAGTATTAAAATGAGTATTACCCCACTATGTAAGCATGATCTCAGTCGTTGTAAAATCACTGCATCTAGCTTACCTCAATATACACAAGGATCTGTCAGCATTTTCTAGAACATATCACTTTCTATAGAAATAAAAGTACTGAACATACCTCAAAGCAGGTAATCTGCAGACCGTTCCCCCAACTGAAGTTATCCCATACTCTTCAGTTATGTGTGAGAACAGCAATGGACCTTAGTTACAAACCGCTAAGATCATCAACCTCCAGGCAGAACTCTTCTTCTAATTTCTGCCTGAGAGTAAAACAGTACAACGCCGGTACCGTTTAAAAATAAACTCTTGATTGAAGGCAAAACTACACTAAATCACCACATATCTCATTATACTTCCTATCTTGTCGAGAGTTGCAAAGAGAATGACTGGAGGTGGGGGTTAGGGGTGGAGCTATATAGACAGCTCTGCTGTGGGTGTCCTCTTTGCAACTTCCTGTTGGGAAGGAGAATATCCCACAAGTAATGGATGAACCCGTGGACTGGATACACCTTACAAGAGAAAAGTTGATTTATCAGTGTCAATGTCTGAAGTAGGATCTTCCGAATCAGAGAGATCCTCATCAGAGGTGGATATATCAGTATATTGTCGATTATTACAAATTTCATCAGTATTATGAGAAGTTTTAAAAGACCTTTTACGTTTATTTGAAGGCGGTATAGCAGCCATAGCCTTCTGTATCGCATCAGCAATATAATTTTTAATATCAACAGGGATATCATGTACTTTAGATGTTGAAGGAACAACAGATACTGTACTAACACTAATAGAAATCTTTTCTGCATGCAAAAGCTTATCATGACAACTGTTACATACTACAGCTGGAGATATCTCCACTAGCTTACAACAGATACACTTAGCTTTCGTAGAACGGTGTTCAGGCAGCAGGGTTCCTACAGCAGCTTCTGAGACAGGATCAGATTGAGACATCTTGTAAAATGTAAAAGAAAAAAATAACATTTAAACAGAAATATCTTATTTCCACATATAGTAGTTTCAGGAATGGGAAAACATGCAAATGCTAAAACTGACAAAAAAGCAAATAGCATAGCCCTCTGAGCATAAAGAAGGCAAGGAACATACAGGAAGTGGGGTAAAATAAAATAAAAATTTTGGTGCCAAGTCTGATGCACGATGCAAAAGGACGTTGACATTTTTTTGGGGCGCCAACAAACATCCGGAAAAGACGCAACTTGCGTCATAAACACAATTTTGCACCAAACAACCTTGCATCAACTAAGACGCAGGAAACGATGAACTTGCGTCATTACAGACGCACATTTACGCCAAAAAAGTCTCTTGCCAAGAATGATGCAATAAATAACAGCATTTTGCGCCCTCGCGAGCCTAATTTGCCCACAAGTTTTTCAAAAGAAAAAACAAGTCAAATTGGAAAAAAAAGACTATACCCCAGGTAAGACAAACTTCCTAAAACATGATTCCCATAACGAAACTGCCAGACTGCAAAGGGAAATATACATATTCCTGACTCATGGCAAATATAAGTAAAATACATATATTTAAAACTTTATATTAATACATAAAGCGCCAAACCATAGCTGAGAGTGTTTTAAATAATGATACATACTTACCGAAAGACACCCATCCACATATAGCAGATAGCCAAACCAGTACTGAAAACTATCAGCAGAGGTAATGGTATATAAGAGTATATCGTAAATCTGAAAAGGGAGGTAGGAGATGAATCCCTATGACCGATAACAGAGAACCCTTGAAAAGATTCCCCACGAGGGAAACCATAAAATCAATAGGCGATACTCTCTTCACATCCCTCTGACAAACACTGTACTCTGAGAGGAATTGGGCTTCAGAATGCTTAAAAGCGCTTATCATAGAAGAAATCATAAAAATCAAGCACAAACTTACTTCACCACCTCCACAGGAGGCAAAGTTTGTAAAACTGAATTGTGGGTGTGGCGAGGGGTGTATTTATAGGCATTTTGAGGTTTGGGAAACTTTGCCCCTCCTGGTAGGATTGTATATCCCATATGTCACTAGCTCATGGACTCTTGCCAATTACATGAAAGAAACACAATAAAGCAATCATGTATACATCTCCCCCTGTTCAATAAACACCTTCCGGAGATATTGACCCTTGATTCTATACAGATAAAAGGAGCCACACTGTGACCCTGTCTTCTTGTGTTGTTATATATATGAAAAATTAAACAATCTTACCAGAATCAACGCCGTGGAACAGGAACACTGCCTCTCAAGTTTGACAGTGTGTAGCATCACTCCTGACATGGACTTGAGTGAAGAAAGCAGGCAGTGAAACTCGTCAACACTGATTGCTTAAGGAGCTGTTAATACGAGTCTGAATGGATTCGCAGAAAGACTCTCCCTGCATCTCCAGACCATAACATTCATCAATGCTCACACTGAGAGGCTGACAAGACTACTTAAAACTCCAGTCCCATTCCGAAGAGTACTACCCTTCATAAGAGACTACTCCAAAATCTTCCGACACTTCTCTGCCATCCTCCTTTGACGAAAGGCAAAGAAGGAATGGGGGATGAGGGGAGTGGGGGGAGGTATTTAAGCCTTTGGCTGGGGTGTCTTTGCCTCCTCCTGGTGGCCAGGTTCTGTATTTCCCACAAGTAATGAATAAAACCGTGGACTCTCCTCGTATTAGATGGAAACATGTTTTTGTTTCTTATACAGCAATATACCACACAAGTGAGGGGATTATATGTGAAAACTTTAGTAGCCATTTTTTTTAAAAATAAAACTGACTGCAGTTCATTTTTAAATGTAAAATTTTTACAATGTACTATATCACCCACTGTTTGATCAAGTCTGTATTCTATAAAGAATTCTGATTGTGTACCTATTCCTTTGATAGCCAGTAAAGTGTTCAATGTATTTGGCTGATATAAAAGGTTTATAGTTATGCATAATGAAATAACTTTTCAATATATATATTTATTTTGCTCCCCTTTTCGTGTAATGTAGTTCTGAAAACTGCAATTTTGCAAATTCTAAGAACTAGGCATGCATATTTGTGTATTTCGGAAGCAAATGAATGGTGAAGATGGCATCCACCAGTGACATTTGACTTTTATTGGAGACAGATTTCTTCTTGAGAAAGTGCAGCACACTAAGATCTGTGCAAATCCAGATCTTAGTGCACTTACACAAGAAGAAATCCAGATCCAAAAAATAGCTGAATGTCGTTTGCTTCCAAAAGACACAAATGCACATGCCTACTAAGCACTTAAAATGCACCCTGCTACAAACATTCCCCTAATTGGCTTTAACTGAGAACAACTGCAAAATAATATCTGTTAAACTAACATAATGACTGTGGCTAGCCTGGTTGTCTGCAGACTACAGCATGGATTGGCTCCTCGGTGGGTTTTGGCTATTGAAAAAAAGCTGCAGCAAACAAAATGTTTCAAAACCCTTTAGACTTGGCCAATATGTTATTCTATAGAAACACCACAGAAATGCATTGTAATGACAAGGTGTTTACGGTCCCTTTAAGTAGCACTATTCGCTACCAAATTTGTCAAACCGATCTTAAAGCAGATTCAAATGACAACCTCTGATTATCAATATAAAGCCTGTGTCCCATCATTCTCTCAATTCTTAAAGGGACAGTTTCCCTCAAAATACCCCCTTTAATTTGTTCCCAATTATCCATTTTACCTGCTGGACTGTATGAAATGGATTAGAAATTGATCCTTTACCATTAGATCAGCATTTGAAATAGCTGATTTTGCCTATAGTATCCTTACCTAAACTGAATATTTCTAAATTTAAAGTAAAGGCTACAAAAAGCTGTGTAAACATTACCAGCAGAATAAATTACAGTAGGTAAGGAGAGATGGCAAGCAAGATAATAAAATGTTCATTTCCAATTGTTCTCTAAGTATTGGGATTTGGTATACAAACAGAGGTAAGAGATAAGGAAGCATTTGTGTGTACAGAAAGTGATAACATAAGTAGATTTGATTTTGATGGGTTAAGGTGTCAAATAACAAAACCAGCTATTTCATATACAAATTAAACCTAAAGAAGCAATTTCACATACACTGTATACTCTGCAGCTGATATAACAAGTCATTGGAAAAACATTAAGGGAAAAACTATTTTACAATATTCTGTCCCTTTAAGCTTTTAATATCAAGCTTAAAGCTTTTATGTTGACATTCCGGAATAATTCAATATAATCTCACACAACAGAAAAAGGACAAATCATTTAATAAATGAACCAAGATAATGAAGTCAAAAAGATCTTGACAAGAAGGGGGCGGAGCCGGCCGACGAAGATCATGGCCGCAGAATAGATTAGCTCCGGAGCTCTGAAATCGGGCGGCGGGTCTCCCGGACAGGGTCAGTCACTAAAATTGCTGACACAAGGTGGCATTAGCTGTTCGACCACCATGGAAACTTAACATGTGGAAATCACAAGGGAAAAATCCCCACGCCAGAGTGTAATAGTCATAGCGCTGAACTGCGGCCTAGACAGAAATCACCACGCAGGGTTACGGCAACGCTGCTACAGCCTGAGATAAGGAGCAGGGGCTATAACCATTAACAGCGAGTGGACTCGCACGGATCAATCCGGATGTTACCGAGAGCAAAAGGGGTTGCACGCTGCAGCTGCTGACCATCGACCCCACTGCTGACCGCAAGTATACACCTTTTAAACTTCTTTGGGGCTTGCCTTGATAAGGGGATGCAAAAGTAGAAGAGGGTCTGGAAGCGGGCTCCCCAGATACACAAACTATAGTACCACAACAGCCTCTAGAAAGTAAGCACATGGATGTCCTGTCGTGATAATACTGTGTCAAATTGTCAAGTTGGGGGATCATAATAACAGACTTTCCTTTCACAAAGGCAGCCTAGATGATGGTTGTGTTGTTAGGCTGGCAAATTGATTTAATCTAAAATTGCTCAAGAAACCCTCAGGGGGACACTGGGGCCATTTGGACGCAGCCTTATACTCAAAGCAGCGGCAGTTAGAAAGTTACACAGCCTCAATACATTTGAACAGTTTAATATCAATATAAACTTTCCTCTCTTTTTGCCACGTGGGCGAGGAACACGCAGCTAAGATACAGCTAGATATAAGCCCATCATGACATCACGCAGCAAGCAAAAAGCTGATAAGCTAACTAAACCAACTATGTCTACAGGCACCAAGTTAAATGCATTTTTTAAGCCCCAAGAGGGGCCAATGTCCTTAAATCCAAATATGACTGAGGACAATGCAGACAGTCTGGAAGATAACCCACAATGGAGTGATTCACAGAAAACTCCGCTCACAAGAGCAGATTTAAACAATCTCCCCACTAAGAAGGATCTCACATTATTTATGTCACAGGTTAACCAAGCTATTAAGGAAGGCCTGGCGGGGGTAAAGAAAGAAATCACTGCCTTAGGAAATAGGGTGATGCTGCTGGAGGAACAAGTAGAGGAAACGTCTAAGACCTCAGACAATTTGGAAGAAGCTATACAATATCAGAATACGGCAATAGTACAGCTCCAAGCACAAATGGAGGACCTCGACAATCGAGGTAGACGGCAGAACCTCAGAATCAGAGGCGTACCGGAGCAGATACTCCAAGCACAGATAGCATCTTATCTCCAAAATTTATTTAAATACTTGCTGGATCTGAACACAGGCGAATCTATCGCATTGGACAGAGCTCACAGGGCATTGAGAGCACGGCCCTCTGCAACGGCGCCGCCAAGAGACATTATCTTGTGTTGTCATAAATTCACAGATAAAGAGAGAATTTTACAGGCGGCGAGGAAGAAATCACCGATCATTTTCGGCGAAGACAGTATTCAGGTGTTTGCAGACCTCAGCAGCCTCACTCTGGTGAAACGGAAAGAAGCCCGCTACCTGACTTTGCATTTAACTGATTTGGGCATCCCATACAGATGGGGTTTTCCTTTTTCCATCAAAGTCGCAAAGAATGACAAGATCTACACATACAGGAGCCCTGAAGACATTGAAAGCTTTTGCAATCAACTAGGCATATCGCAACCTTCCCTTCCATCCTTAAAAAATCCAGACCAGGGAAACAAGAATCAGGCCATTCCCCCGCAAAGGCCGAGACCCCTAGAATGGACAACAGTCCCGAAGAAAAGGAAAAACACCCCCTCTAGTTCTCAGTCTGTTGATGGAGAAGAAGAAGATGTAACTTGATCTGCTGTGGGACTGATGCGGAGCCCTCCTCTATACTGACTTAAGGTCATGATTTGGTTGTTAACCTTGTATGCTTTGTCAATATGTTCAGGCTGCTTAACAAGTTAATAAGTTATTGTGTTGAAATAACCAACTCGAAAACTTTGGAGTGATATCTGAAAGATTCCATAGGTTTTAGTTGTAAGAATTAAAATGTTTATTTTTCTAAAATGCCACGGATTTATTTAAACTTGTCCGGGGTCCCGCCCCTGGAATGGAGCTGGCCACTCCACGTTTCCTTCTCCCTGCCTATTTACTGTGCTTTCATTACTCTTTCCACCTTTGGTCAACTGCTCCTTACCCTCCCCTCCTCTCCTCTGTCTTCTTCTTTCCCTTGCCCTTCCTTTGCCCATCTCCAGTCTTTTCTGCTCCCCACTCCCCTAGTGACCTTCCCACGCCTCATCCCTCTTCTCTCATACTCAGCCATTAGTAGATATGGTTCTATATATGTTTTGTGTACTGTTGAGATGTACTCAAAATGTGTTCGAATGTTTGGGTAATTTTAGTTATTTTAAATTTTCTTTTGTTTTTTTTCTTATGCCTGTCAGCTAAACTGCATGTAAAAAGGTAAAGTCTTCTCACTCGACCTTCTTCCTTTCTGTCCCTCGCCACGAGCCAGATCACCCTGACACTGCCGTATTACCAACTACCTCTGCTAGACGCCTACTTAGGGTAAGAGCTAACCCACGCACCCGACATACATACAAATGACTGACACACTGATGCTTATTTCACAAAATGTGAAGGGGCTAAACTCACCCACAAAACGCTCAATTGCGTTGCGCTGCTTTGCCAAACACAGAGATTCGATTGTTTTTCTACAGGAAACCCATTTTAAGCAGCAGGCAGAACCTAAATTCCTATCCAAAATGCACCCAGAGGTGTATTTGCACTCCTTTGCAGACAAGAAAGCGAACGGGGTGGGGATTCTAATCCATAAAAATATCCATTTTAAATTACTGAAAAAAGTAACAGATGATGAGGGCAGAATTCTCATACTAATAGGAATGCTATTTAACAACCCCATCACCCTGGTGAACGTATACGCGCCTAACAAGAGCAAAGCAAAATTTTTTAACCAACTTGGCAAATTAATTAGTGACAATAAGAAGGGGACCCTAATTTTAGGCGGGGACTTGAATGTAACACTTGACCCCTTGTTAGATTCCTTTTCTCCTTCTCAAGCCCGACCGCCAAACGCGACCTTTAATTGCTTGTCGCAGCTAGGCTTGATAGATGTCTGGCGATTACAACATAGCTCCCAACGAAATTATACGTTCTATTCCCACCCCTGGGCAGTCTATACAAGAATAGACTACTGGTTAATCGAGAGAAACCATTTAGCTCTAGCTACAGACTCCGATATCCAGTCAACCGCTTGGTCGGATCACTCCCAAATCAGCATTAAGCTGAAGTGGCCTAACCACCCTATCACCCCCTTCATATGGAGATTAGATAATTCACTCCTTCATGACCCATCAATTAAAGAGACTAACTAAATCATTACAGGAATACTTCCAAATAAACGCTACGCCGGGAATGGAATCTAGACTGGTATGGGAAGCCCATAAGGCGGTGATGAGAGGGGAGTGCATTAAGCACTTAGCATATAGGAGGAAGACATATAATGCTAGGGTCCTCGCTTTGACAGAACAGCTTGGGAAATTGGAACTCCAACACAAAAACATGCCATTAGACACCATAATTTACACTCAATGAACCAAAACCAGGCAGGACCTAAATAACATCTTCATGAAAGAAGCGCAAAGGAAGGCTCTTAGTATCAGGAAGTTGTATGCCTATGAAGGCAACAGATCAGGCCCTCTCTTGGCGAAACTCCTAAAAGCCCAGCACACTAGATCTCATGTAGAAAAGCTGGTGACCACAAACAAACAACATTTATACGATAGCAAACAAATAGCAGACCACTTTAGCAAATTTTACTCCAAGCTATATAATTTAGATAACACAAACACGAAGGAACATTTACAAGATATGCAGGAGTACATAAAAGCTGCTGACCTCCCAGCATTAGATCAAAAACAAAGAGAAGCCCTGAATGCCCCTATAACACTGTTGGAAGTGGTTAAAGCCATCACCAATCTACCTTCAGGGAAAAGCCCAGGGCCCGACGGTTTTACTAACGCCTATTATAAAGCCTTTAAGGGAATTCTAGCCCCACACTTATTACATGTATTCAATGCTCTAGATGAAACCCCCACTCTCTCCAGGGATATGCTGATGGCGCACATCTCGGTTATCCCAAAACCAAATAAAGACCCCACTGACCCAGGTAGTTATAGGCCCATATCGCTCCTGAATTCTGATGTTAAGATCCTGGGCAAGATACTGGCCACCCGAATTACTGGAATACTTTGTTCCCTTGTACACTTGGATCAAGTAGGTTTTGTCCCTGGAAGGGAAGCCAGGGACAATACAATCAGGGCGGTTACCCTGTCCTCGTATGCCAAACACTATAAAATCCCTTCAGTCCTTATAGGGACTGATGCCGAGAAGGCATTTGACCGCATTAATTGGACTTTTCTAAAAGAAACTTTACTTTCCCAAGGATTTGGCCCCAAGATGATTCAACGTATACTTAGTTTATATTCAAAACCCACAGCTAGAGTTAAAGTTAATGGCATGCTTTCAGACCCTTTCAATATCAAAAATGGGACGAGACAGGGGTGTCCCCTGTCTCCCACACTGTTTATCCTGACCATGGAAGTCCTAGCTTCTCACGATAGGCAGAACAAAGAGATAAAAGGGATCCCCATAGGACCTCATAGTTTTAAAGTCGCGATGTACGCGGATGACATCCTATTTTCGTTAACAGATCCCCTTTCCAGTATACCTGAAGTGCTGCGACAAATAGACACCTTCAGTAGATTTTCCAATTTTCTAGTGAACAAACACAAATCAGAAATCTTGAACATATCACTCCTCCTACCCACCTTCCGCTCCATTAGCGACATTTGCCCGTTGAAACTGCAAGAAAAATCCTTAAGATATCTGGGTGTAAACATCTCTCCAAACATGGCACAACTTTTTGATGAAAATTACCTGACATTATCACGCAAGATACAAGTTGATTTTAATTCATGGTCGGCCAAACCAATCACATGGTGGGGGAGAACCCAATGTGTTAAAATGACAGTTCTGCCTAGGGTCCTGTACATATTTCAAACCCTTCCAATCCCGGTCCCTAGATGGTACGTAGTGCATATACAAAAACTTATCAATCTATTTATCTGGGGGAAAATTAAGCCGAGGGTGAATAGGGAAAACCTATATAGAGCACGGGATGGGGGGGGGGATTGGGCCTACCCTGTATTTTAGACTACCTAGATGCAGTAACCCTGCAAAGGGTAATAGATTGGCACAGATCAGCGGACACTAAAGCATGGGTAGCTATAGATTCCCATATCCTTAAAGCCCCGGACGTAGGAGCCCTTTGCTGGGTACCCAAAGAACTCAGACCCCCTCAGAGTATAGAGCTTGCAATACATCACAGAACATTTGAATCTTGGGATTTAATCACAACGAGGAGAAAACATATTTCAGGAGCCCGCTCGCCACTTTTCCCAATTCCGAGAAATGCAGAATTGATAGGAGGGTTAGACAAAGGTCACAGAAGGTTAACGGGTTGGGGTTATACCACTCCACTAAATGAATTCGTAGCTCAGGGGAAACTTAAAAAGAGAGAGGATTTGAGTGAAGTACTGGGAGGCAGTTACTCGGGTTGGTTAAAGTACTCTCAACTGGCCCATTTCGTCCACACATCGCCTCATAGACAGGACTATCTGAGAGAGCTGACCCCATTCGAGAGCTATTGCACAATGAGGGGACCAATAAGACATTCCCTGTCATTGGCGAAAAAAATGATTCAGGGACAACAGGCCCATCAACTCCCTTCATACACACAACACTGGCACGTACACTTAAACACTGATTTACCAGTTGAAGAGTGGCAATACATTTTCATGCGCACAAGAAAGGCCTCAACCTCTCCCCAAGCCTTAGAGCTTAACTTCAGTCTTATCACGCTGGTACCTTACCCCGGTGAGATTGCAATCAATATATCCCGAAACCTCAGTGAAATGCTGGCGAGGATGCGGGGCCAGAGGCACATACTTGCATATGTGGTGGAATTGCCGTAAAGTACAATCTCTTTGGAATTCAGTGGAGAGTTACCTCAAACCACTCTCGGGGGGCGACTTCTCACTAACACCTAAGACTGGACTACTAAATGACCTGCCAAAAATACAGTGCAAACTAAGACTTACCATTCTTCAAATAGGCATAACAGGGGCCAAAGCGCTCATAGCTCTACATTGGAAGACCCCTTACACACCTACATTGACAAACTGGATAGAAAAAGTCACAGATCTCCTGAATTTAGAGGAATATGGCTATACCAAGAGGGGGAAATCACACATGCTAGCAGACATAAGATTCATATGGGAGGGTGGTGGAGGAGACACTAGTCACGCTCACGAAAACGTAGCCTCGAGACCCATAGTGCCGGCATTATAAAAGAATCTCACTAAGGGGACCATGGTCTGAGAGGACAGTTTCTTCTCGAATACTTTCAAATCTCTTAGGAAGACATACTTCCTTTTGACAAACGGATCAGTGGCAGACGGGTATTTTCTTTCTTTCTTTCTCTCTTCTCTCTTTCTATTTTCTTTTATTTTCCTACCTTTCTTCTCCTCTTATTTTATGAATATGTTTCCATTGGTTGTAAATTGTTATTGTTGTTACTAAGTTACCACTGTTTCAAAGTATAGGAGTATTTTAATATATACAAGTTATTACTCCCCGGTGCGAAATTTCTGGACTTAGAGATATTCACAACTGCCCGGGTTGAGGATAGCTTAAAAGTTATAAGTCAATGCTGTGTATACCATTCATGCCTACCAGAGATAAGAATATTACCTGAGATGCATTGTACAACTTTTTCTTTCACTCAATAAAATTGTTTAAAAAAAAAAAAAAAAAAAAGATCTTGACAAAAGAAAGTTGTGTACACCTTTACATTTTAAATAGTATAGCTAAATTATATTATCACTAAAAGTAATACAGCTTTTATTAGCACTTATTAAAAGAAAATGAGGTGATAGTCATTACAATTTATACACAATTGCGATGCAAACCATATTAAAAACACGTAGTCTCGGCCTAGTTTGAATAATCTGGTGCAGAGGTGATATGGTGCTATATACTGAGATTCTGTGAGTTAAATCAGTCACATAGGTGATTCAAATGAAATTAATCTATGCTAAAATCTGTCAATCCGGGAGCTAAATTAATTTTATTACTCCATTAGAGTTTATCTCCATGTTTTAAATTGCTTGTCTCACAGCCTATAACCGGATTCTTAGCAGTGGTTTGTAGTTTACAGATAGATAAAAGTTATTTCAGCTCCCAGATTGAAGGAGTTTAGCATATATTCATTTGAATCACCTATGTGTCTAATTTAACTCAAAGAATCTCAGTATAATGCACCATATCACCTCTGCACCAGATTATTCAAACTAGGCTGAAAAAAACATAATTTATGCTTACCTGATAAATTTATTTCTCTTGTAGTGTATCCAGTCCACGGATCATCCATTACTTGTGGGATATTCTCCTTCCCAACAGGAAGTTGCAAGAGGATCACCCACAGCAGAGCTGCTATATAGCTCCTCCCCTCACTGCCATATCCAGTCATTCGACCGAAACAAGACGAGAAAGGAGAAACCATAGGGTGCAGTGGTTACTGTAGTTTAATTAAAATTTAAACCTGCCTTAAAAGGACAGGGCGGGCCGTGGACTAGATACACTACAAGAGAAATAAATTTATCAGGTAAGCATAAATTATGTTTTCTCTTGTTAAGTGTATCCAGTCCACGGATCATCCATTACTTGTGGGATACCAATACCAAAGCTAAAGTACACGGATGATGGGAGGAACAAGGCAGGAACTTAAACGGAAGGAACCACTGCCTGTAGAACCTTTCTCCCAAAAACAGCCTCAGAAGAAGCAAAAGTGTCAAATTTGTAAAATTTTGAAAAGGTGTGAAGCGAAGACCAAGTCGCAGCCTTGCAAATCTGTTCAACAGAGGCCTCATTTTTAAAGGCCCAGGTGGAAGCCACAGCTCTAGTAGAATGAGCTGTAATCCTTTCAGGGGACTGCTGTCCAGCAGTCTCATAGGCTAAGCGTATTATGCTCCGAAGCCAAAAGGAGAGAGAGGTTGTCGAAGCTTTTTGACCTCTCCTCTGTCCAGAGTAAACGACAAACAGGGAAGATGTTTGACAAAAATCTTTAGTAGCCTGTAAGTAAAACTTCAAGGCACGGACTACGTCCAGATTATGCAAAAGACGTTCCTTCTTTGAAGAAGGATTAGGACACAATGATGGAACAACAATCTCTTGATTGATATTCCTGTTAGAAACCACCTTAGGTAAAAACCCAGGTTTGGTACGCAGAACTACCTTGTCTGAATGAAAAATCAGATAAGGAGAATCACAATGTAAGGCAGATAACTCAGAGACTCTTCGAGCCGAGGAAATAGCCATCAAAAACAGAACTTTCCAAGATAAAAGTTTAATATCAATGGAATGAAGGGTTTCAAACGGAACTCCCTGAAGAACTTTAAGAACCAAGTTTAAGCTCCATGGGGGAGCAACAGTTTTAAACACAGGCTTAATCCTAACCAAAGCCTGACAAAATGCCTGGACGTCTGGAACTTCTGCCAGACGCTTGTGCAAAAGAATAGACAGAGCAGAGATCTGTCCTTTTAAAGAACAAACCCTCTTGGAGAAAGGACAATATCCTAGGAATCCTAACCTTACTCCATGAGTAACTCTTGGATTCACACCAATAAAGATATTTACGCCATATCTTATGGTAGATTTTCCTGGTGACAGGTTTCCGAGCCTGTATTAAGGTATAAATGACTGACTCGGAGAAGCCACGCCTTGATAAAATCAAGCGTTCAATCTCCATGCAGTCAGTCTCAGAGAAATTAGATTTGGATGATTGAAAGGACCTTGTATTAGAAGGTCCTGCCTCAGAGGCAGAGTCCATGGTGGAAGAGATGACATGTCCACTAGGACTGCATACCAGGTCCTGCGTGGCCACGCAGGCGCTATCAGAATCACTGATGCTCTCTCCTGTTTGATTTTGGCAATCAGTCGAGGGAGCAGAGGAAACGGTGGAAACACATAGGCCAGGTTGAAGAACCAAGGAGCTGCTAGAGCATCTATCAGCGTTGCTCCCGGGTCCCTGGACCTGGATCCGTAACAAGGAAGCTTGGCGTTCTGGCGAGACGCCATGAGATCCAGTTCTGGTTTGCCCCAACGATGGACCAGTTGAGCAAACACCTCCGGATGGAGTTCCCACTCCCCCGGATGAAAAGTCTGACGACTTAGAAAATCTGCCTCCCAGTTCTCTACGCCTGGGATGTGGATTGCTGACAGGTGGCAAGAGTGAGACTCTGCCCAGCGAATTATCTTTGAGACTTCTAACATCGCTAGGGAACTCCTGGTTCCCCCTTGATGGTTGATGTAAGCCACAGTCGTGATGTTGTCCGACTTAAATCTGATGAACCTCAGTGTTGCTAACTGAGGCCAAGCTAGAAGAGCATTGAATATTGCTCTTAAATCCAGAATATTTATTGGGAGGAGTTTCTCCTCCTGAGTCCACGATCCCTGAGCCTTCAGGGAGTTCCAGACTGCGCCCCAACCTAGAAGGCTGGCATCTGTTGTTACAATCGTCCAATCTGGCCTGCGAAAGGTCATAGCCTTGGACAGATGGACCCGAGAAACCACCAGAGAAGAGAATCTCTGGTCTCTTGATCCAGATTTAGTAGAGGGGACAAATCTGAGTAATCCCCATTCCACTGACTTAGCATGCATAATTGCAGCGGTCTGAGATGCAGGCGCGCAAATGGCACTATGTCCATTGCCGCTACCATTAAGCCGATTACTTCCATGCACTGAGCCACTGACGGGCGTGGAATGGAATGAAGGACACAGCAAGCATTTAGAAGTTTTGATAACCTGGACTCTGTCAGGTAAATTTTCATCTCTACAGAATCTATAAGAGTCCCTAGGAAGGAGACTCTTGTGAGTGGTGATAGAGAACTCTTTTCCACGTTCACTTTCCACCCATGGGACCTCAGAAATGCCAGAACTATCTCTGTATGAGACTTGCCAATTTGAAAGCTTGACGCCTGTATCAGGATGTCGTCTAGATACGGAGCCACCACTATGCCTCGCGGTCTTAGAATCGCCAGAAGTGAGCCCAGAACCTTTGTAAAAATTCTCGGCGCAGTGGCCAACCCGAAGGGAAGAGCTACAAATTGGTAATGCCTGTCTAGAAAGGCAAACCTTAGGAACCGATGATGATCTTTGTGAATCGGTATGTGAAGGTAGGCATCCTTTAAGTCCACTGTGGTCATGTACTGACCCTCGTGGATCATGGGTAGGATGGTCCGAATAGTTTCCATTTTGAATGATGGAACTCTGAGGAATTTGTTTAAGATCTTTAGATCCAAGATTGGTCTGAAGGTTCCCTCTTTCTTGGGAACCACAAACAGATTTGAATAAAATCCCTGTCCTTGTTTCGTCCGCGGAACTGGATGGATCACTCCCATTACTAGGATGTCTTGCACACAGCTTAGGAATGCCTCTTTCTTTATCTGGTTTGCTGATAACCTTGAAATATGAAATCTCCCTTGTGGAGGAGAAGCTTTGAAGTCCAGAAGATATCCCTGAGATATGATCTCCAACGCCCAGGGATCCTGAACATCTCTTGCCCACGCCTGGGCGAAGAGAGAAAGTCTGCCCCCCACTAGATCCGTTTCCGGATAGGGGGCCGTTCCTTCATGCTGTCTTGGGGGCAGCAGCAGGCTTTCTGGCCTGCTTGCCCTTGTTCCAGGACTGGTTAGGTTTCCAGGCCTGTCTGGAATGAGCAACAGTTCCCTCTTGTTTTGAAGCGGAGGAAGTTGATGCTGCTCCTGCCTTGAAATTTCGAAAGGCACGAAAATTAGACTGTTTGGCCTTTGATTTGGCCCTGTCCTGAGGAAGGGTATGACCCTTGCCTCCAGTAATGTCAGCAATAATTTCCTTCAAGCCAGGCCCGAATAAGGTCTGCCCCTTGAAAGGAATGTTGAGTAATTTAGACTTTGAAGTCACGTTAGCTGACCAGGATTTAAGCCATAGCGCCCTACGCGCCTGGATGGCGAATCCGGAATTCTTAGCCGTTAGTTTAGTCAAATGAACAATGGCATCAGAAACAAATGAGTTAGCTAGCTTAAGCGTTCTAAGCTTGTCAATAATTTCATTCAATGGAGCTGTCTGGATGGCCTCTTCCAGGGCCTCAAACCAGAATGCCGCCGCCGCAGCAGTGACAGGCGCAATGCATGCAAGGGGCTGTAAAATAAAACCTTGTTGAATAAACATTTTCTTAAGGTAACCCTCCAATTTTTTATCCATTGGATCTGAAAAAGCACAACTGTCCTCAACCGGGATAGTGGTACGCTTTGCTAAAGTAGAAACTGCTCCCTCCACCTTTAGGACCGTCTGCCATAAGTCCCGTGTAGTGGCGTCTATTGGAAACATTTTTCTAAATATAGGAGGTGGGGAAAAGGGCACACCGGGTCTATCCCACTCCTTGCTAATAATTTCTGTAAGCCTTTTAGGTATAGGAAAAACGTCAGTACACACCGGCACCGCATAGTATCTATCCAGCCTACACAATTTCTCTGGAATTGCAACTGTGTTACAGTCATTCAGAGCAGCTAATACCTCCCCAAGCAATACACGGAGGTTCTCAAGCTTAAATTTAAAATTAGAAATCTCTGAATCAGGTTTCCCCGAGTCAGAGATGTCACCCACAGACTGAAGCTCTCCGTCCTCATGTTCTGCATACTGTGACGCAGTATCAGACATGGCTCTAACAGCATTTGCGCGCTCTGTATCTCTCCTAACCCCAGAGCTATTGCGCTTGCCTCTTAATTCAGGCAATCTAGATAATACCTCTGACAGGGTATTATTCATGATTGCAGCCATGTCCTGCAAGGTAATCGCTATGGGCGTCCCTGATTGGCGCCATATTAGCGTGCGTCCCCTGAGCGGGAGGCGAAGGGTCTGACACGTGGGGAGAGTTAGTCGGCATAACCTCCCCCTCGACAGAACCCTCTGGTGAAAATTCTTTTATAGATAAAGACTGATCTTTACTGTTTAAGGTGAAATCAATACATTTAGTACACATTCTCCTATGGGGCTCCACCATGGCTTTCAAACATAATTAACAAGTAGGTTCCTCTGTGTCAGACATGTTTAAACAGACTAGCAATGAGACTAGCAAGCTTGGAAAACACTTTAAAACAAGTTTACAAGCAATATAAAAAACGTTACTGCGCCTTTAAGAAACACAAATTTTCCCAAATTTTGAAATAACAGTGAAAAAAACATAATTTATGCTTACCTGATAAATTTATTTCTCTTGTAGTGTATCCAGTCCACGGATCATCCATTACTTGTGGGATATATTCCCTTCCCAACAGGAAGTTGCAAGAGGATCACCCACAGCAGAGCTGCTATATAGCTCCTCCCCTACATGTCATATCCAGTCATTCGACCGAAACAAAACAAGAAAGGAGAAACCATAGGGTGCAGTAGTGACTGGAGTTTTTAATTAAAATTTTAGATCTGCCTTAAAAAGACAGGGCGGGCCGTGGACTGGATACACTACAAGAGAAATAAATTTATCAGGTAAGCATAAATTATGTTTTCTCTTGTTAAATGTATCCAGTCCACGGATCATCCATTACTTGTGGGATACCAATACTAAAGTACACGGATGATGGGAGGGACAAGGCAGGAACTTAAACGGAAGGAACCACTGCCTGTAGAACCTTTCTCCCAAAAACAGCCTCCGAAGAAGCAAGTGTGTCAAAATTGTAAAATTTTGAAAAGGTGTGAAGCGAAGACCAAGTCGCAGCCTTGCAAATCTGTTCAACAGAGGCCTCATTTTTAAAGGCCCAGGTGGAAGCCACAGCTCTAGTAGAATGAGCTGTAATCCTTTCAGGGGGCTGCTGTCCAGCAGTCTCATAGGCTAAATGTATTATGCTACGAAGCCAAAAGGAGAGAGAGGTTGCCGAAGCTTTTTGACCTCTCCTCTGACCAGAGTAAACGTCAAACAGGGAAGAAGTTTGACGAAAATCTTTAGTTGCCTGTAAATAGAACTTCAGGGCAAGGACTACGTCCAGATTATGCAAAAGACGTTCCTTCTTTGAAGAAGGATTAGGGCACAATGATGGAACAACAATCTCTTGATTGATATTCCTGTTAGAAACTACCTTAGGTAAAAACCCAAGTTTAGTACGCAGCACTACCTTGTCTGAATGGAAAATCAGATAAGGAGAATCACAATGTAAGGCGGATAACTCAGAGACTCTTCGAGACGAGGAAATAGCCATCAAAAACAGAACTTTCCAAGATAAAAGCTTAATATCAATGGAATGAAGGGGTTCAAACGGAACTCCTTGGAGAACTTTAAGAACCAAGTTTAAGCTCCACGGGAGAGCAACAGTTTTAAACACAGGCTTAATCCTAGCCAAAGCCTGACAAAAAGCCTGGACGTCTGGAACTTCTGCCAGACGCTTGTGCAAAAGAATAGACAGAGCAGAAATCTGTCCCTTTAACGAACTAGCAGATAAGCCCTTTTCCAAACCCTCTTGTAGAAAGGACAATATCCTAGGAATCCTAACCTTACTCCATGAGTAACTCTTGGATTCGCACCAATATAAGTATTTACGCCATATCTTATGGTAGATTTTTCTGGTAACAGGCTTCCGTGCCTGTATCAAGGTATCAATAACTGACTCTGAGAAGCCACGCTTTGATAGGATCAAGCGTTCAATCTCCATGCAGTCAGCCTCAGAGAAATTAGATTTGGATGGTTGAAAGGACCTTGTATTAGAAGGTCCTGCCTCAGGGGCAGAGACCATGGTGGACAGGACGACATGTCCACTAGGTCTGCATACCAGGTCCTGCGTGGCTACGCAGGTGCTATCAGAATCACCGATGCTCTCTCCTGTTTGATCTTGGCAATCAGTCGAGGCAGCAGCGGAAACGGTGGAAACACATAAGCCATCTTGAAAACCCAAGGGGCTGCTAGAGCATCTATCAGCGCCGCTCCCGGGTCCCTGGACCTGGATCCGTAATGAGGAAGCTTGGCGTTCTGGCGAGACGCCATGAGATCCAGTTCTGGTTTGCCCCAACGATGAATCAGTTGAGCGAACACCTCCGGATGAAGTTCCCACTCCCCCGGATGAAAAGTCTGGCGACTTAGAAAGTCCGCCTCCCAGTTCTCCACGCCTGGGATGTAGATCGCTGACAGGTGGCTAGAGTGAGACTCTGCCCAGCCAATTATCTTTGAGACTTCTAACATCGCTAGGGAACTCCTGGTTCCCCCTTGATGGTTGATGTAAGCCACAGTCGTGATGTTGTCCGACTGAAATCTGATGAACCTCAGTGTTGCTAACTGAGGCCAAGCTAGAAGAGCATTGAATATTGCTCTTAACTCCAGAATATTTATTGGGAGGAGTTTCTCCTCCTGGGTCCACGATCCCTGAGCCTTCAGGGAGTTCCAGACTGCGCCCCAACCTAGAAGGCTGGCATCTGTTGTTACAATCGTCCAATCTGGCCTGCGAAAGGTCATGCCCTTGGACAGATGGACCCGAGAAAGCCGCCAGAGAAGAGAATCTCTGGTCTCCTGATCCAGATTTAGTAGAGGGGACAAATCTGAGTAATCCCCATTCCACTGACTTAGCATGCATAATTGCAGCGGTCTGAGATGCAGGCGCGCAAATGGCACTATGTCCATTGCCGCTACCATTAAGCCGATTACTTCCATGCACTGAGCCACTGACGGGCGTGGAATGGAATGAAGCACACGGCAAGCATTTAGAAGTTTTGATAACCTGGACTCTGTCAGGTAAATTTTCATCTCTACAGAATCTATAAGAGTCCCTAGGAAGGAGACTCTTGTGAGTGGTGATAGAGAACTCTTTTCCACGTTCACTTTCCACCCATGCGACCTCAGAAATGCCAGAACTATCTCTGTATGAGACTTGGCCATTTGAAAGCTTGACATCTGTATCAGGATGTCGTCTAGATACGGAGCCACCGCTATGCCTCGCGGTCTTAGAACCGCCAGAAGTGAGCCCAGAACCTTTGTAAAGATTCTCAGGGCCGTAGCCAACCCGAAGGGAAGAGCTACAAACTGGTAATGCCTGTCTAGAAAGGCAAATCTCAGGTACCGATAATGATCCTTGTGAATCGGTAAGTGAAGGTAAGCATCCTTTAAGTCCACTGTGGTCATGTACTGACCCTCTTGGATCATGGGTAGGATGGTTCGAATAGTTTCCATTTTGAATGATGGAACTCTTAGGAATTTGTTTAAGATCTTTAGGTCCAAGATTGGTCTGAAGGTTCCCTCTTTCTTGGGAACCACAAACAGATTTGAGTAAAATCCCTGTCCTCGTTCCGTCCGCGGAACCGGGAGGATTACCCCCATTACTAGGAGGTCTTGTACACAGCGTAGGAATGCCTCTTTCTTTATCTGGTTTTCTGATAACCTTGATAGATGGAATCTCCCTCGAGGAGGAGAAGCTTTGAAGTCCAGAAGATATCCCTGAGATATGATCTCCAACGCCCAGGGATCCTGGACATCTCTTGCCCACGCCTGGGCGAAGAGAGAAAGTCTGCCCCCCACTAGATCCGTTTCCGGATAGGGGGCCGTTCCTTCATGCTGTCTTGGGGGCAGTAGTAGGTTTTCTGGCCTGCTTGCCCTTGTTCCAGGACTGGTTAGTTTTCCAGGCCTGTCTGTAACGAGCAACAGTTCCTTCCTGTTTTGGAGCGGAGGAAGTTGATGCTGCTCCTGCCTTGAAATTTCGAAAGGCACGAAAATTAGACTGTTTGGCCTTTGATTTGGCCCTGTCTTGAGGAAGGGTATGACCCTTACCTCCAGTAATGTCAGCAATAATTTCTTTCAAGCCGGGCCTGAATAAGGTCTGCCCCTTGAAAGGAATATTAAGTAATTTAGATTTAGAAGTCACGTCAGCTGACCAGGATTTAAGCCATAGCGCTCTCTTCGCCTGGATGGCGAATCCGGAGTTCTTAGCCGTTAGTTTAGTCAAATGTACAATGGCATCAGAAACAAATGCATTAGCTAGCTTAAGTGATTTAAGCTTGTCCATAATTTCATCCAATGGAGCTGTGTGAATGGCCTCTTCCAGAGACTCAAACCAGAATGCCGCAGCAGCAGTGACAGGCGCAATGCATGCAAGGGGCTGCAAGATAAAACCTTGTTGAACAAACATTTTCTTAAGGTAACCTAATTTTTTATCCATTGGATCCGAAAAAGCACAACTATCCTCCACCGGGATAGTGGTACGCTTAGCTAAAGTAGAAACTGCTCCCTCCACCTTAGGAACCGTCTGCCATAAGTCCCGTGTAGTGGCGTCTATTGGAAACATCTTCCTAAATATAGGAGGTGGGGAAAATGGCACACCGGGTCTATCCCACTCCTTGCTAATAATTTCTGTAAGCCTTTTAGGTATAGGAAAAACGTCAGTACACACCGGCACCGCATAGTATCTATCCAGCCTACACAATTTCTCTGGAATTTCAACTGTGTTACAGTCATTCAGAGCAGCTAAAACCTCCCCAAGCAATACACGGAGGTTCTCAAGCTTAAATTTAAAATTAGAGATCTCTGAATCAGGTTTCCCCGGATCAGATCGGTCACCCACAGAATGAAGCTCTCCGTCCTCATGTTCTGCAAACTGTGACGCAGTATCAGACATGGCTCTTACAGCACCAGCGCGCTCTGCATCTCTCCTAATCCCAGAGCTATCGCGCTTGCCTCTCAATTCTGGCAATCTAGATAATACTTCTGACAGGGTATTATTCATGATTGTAGCCATGTCCTGTAAAGTAATTGCTATAGGCGTCCCTGATGTACTTGGCGCCATATTAGCACGCGCCCCCTGAGCGGGAGGCGAAGGTACTGACACGTGAGGAGAGTTAGTCGGCATAACTTCCCCCTCGTCGTCTGGTGATAATTCTTTTATAGATAAAGACTGACCTTTATTATTTAAAGTGAAATCAATACATTTAGTACACATATTTCTATGGGGCTCCACACTGGCCTTCAAACATAATCAACAAACAGATTCATCTGTGTCAGACATGTTTAAACAGACTAGCAATGAGACTAGCAAGCTTGGAAAACACTTTAAAATCAGTTTACAAGCAAAATAAAAAACGCTACTGCGCCTTTAAGAAGCACACAACCTGTCTCAAGTTGAAATAACAATGAACCAAATCAGTTATACCAACCAAAATTTCACAGTAAATGTATTAAATTAGCAGAGCATTGCACCCACTTGCAAATGGATGATTAACCCCTTAATACCCAAACCGGATAATCAATAGAGAAAAAAACGTTTTTAAACACAGTCAAACACACTGTCAGAGGTCTGCTGTGACTGATTACCTCCCTAAAAATGACTTTTGAAGTCCCTTGAGCTCTCTAGAGACGTCCTGGATCATGCAAGAAGAAGCAGGAAGACTGAGTCTGAATTTTTACTGCGCAAAAAAGCGCTAAAATAGACCCCTCCCACTTATTATTACAACAGTGGGAAGCCTCAGTTAACTGTTTCTATGCAGAAATTAAGTTAGCCATGTGGAAAAAATATGCCCCAATAAATTTTATCACCAATGTACCTCAAAAAAACAATTAAACATGCCAGCAAACGTTTTAAAAACATCTTTTTTAAAGAGTATGTATCTCTAATGATAAGCCTGATACCAGTCGCTTCTACTGCATTTAAGGCTTTACTACATTACTTCAGTATTAGCAGCATTTTCTTAGTCAAATTCCATTACCTAGAAAATTATTTTACTGCACATACATTAATAAGCCTGATACCAGTCGCTTTCGCTGCATTTAAGGCTTTACTTACATTACTTCGGTATCAGCAGCATTTTCTTAGTCAATTCCATTCCTTAGAAAAATATTTTACTGCACATACCTTAGTTGCAGGATACCCCGCACGCCATTCTCTTTCTGAAGTTACCCCACTCCTCAGAATGTGTGAGAACAGCCAGTGGATCTTAGTTACTTCTGCTAAGATCATAGAAAACGCAGGCAGATTCTTCTTCCAAATACTGCCTGAGAAAAAAACAGCACACTCCGGTGCCATTTAAAAATAACAAACTTTTGATTGAAGAAACAATTAATTATAAAACACCACAGTCCTCTCACGACCTCCATCTATGTTGAGGGTTGCAAGAGAATGACTGGATATGACACGTAGGGGAGGAGCTATATAGCAGCTCTGCTGTGGGTGATCCTCTTGCAACTTCCTGTTGGGAAGGGAATATATCCCACAAGTAATGGATGATCCGTGGACTGGATACACTTAACAAGAGAAAAGCAGTTACACTAACGAAATTTTTACAGTGTATGTAATAAGTTAGCAGAGCATTGCACCCACTTGCAAATGGATGATTAACCCCTTAATACCAAAAACGGAATAACAAATGACAAAAACGTTTTTTAAACAGTCACAACAACTGCCACAGCTCTACTGTGGCTTTTTACCTCCCTCAATACGACTTTTGAAGCCTTTTGAGCCCTTCAGAGAAGTCCTGGATCATGCAGGAAGAAGCTGGATGTCTGTGTCTAATTTTTGCTGTGCAAAAAAACGCCAAAATAGGCCCCTCCCACTCATATTACAACAGTGGGAAGCCTCAGGGAACGGTTTCTAGGCAAAATTCAAGCCAGCCATGTGGAAAAAACTAAGCCCCAATAAGTTTCATCACCAAACATATGTAAAAAACGATTAAACATGCCAGCAAACGTTTTAAAATACACTTTTATAAGAGTATGTATCTCTATTAATAAGCCTGATACCAGTCGCTATCACTGCATTTAAGGCTTTACTTACATTACTTCGGTAGAAAAATCAACTGCATTCCGCAATTGAAAGAGTGTACTGGTAGCACTCAACAGCAAAACACTGGTAAATTGGCCTGATATGCCTAGGTACTCGGCCCCAGACAAGACGATTTAAAACTTAACTTTTATTGGTTGTATGATAAAAAAGAAAAAATGAATATTAAAATTCCAACTAGTGTTGAAATGGGAGAATGTGATTCCTAGGGAGAATGTTCAGACAAATAGGTGATATGCTCTCCAGGTTGTGTCCACTTACAGGGGAGGAAGGGATAATTGCACATATAATAATTCCCAAAATTATGGGATGGTATTTCTTCCTTGTAGCTACCCCCCTCTTTAGGTAGATTCCTCACAAGTTACAGGGGTGAGTGAGACCACTAAATGGAGAACCCCAATTATAATTTCCGAATGGAATATACTAATATGAGAGTCACGGTTATGGATATTGTACTTTGAAATATCATGCAATAGTCCCCATGCACCACAACAGATATTTAAAATAAAAAATAAACTGGAATTGCTCTAATATGTGACCTCCTTAAAAGGGCACTGTGTTTATATTTCTTTACTGTTAAATGGACTGAAATAGCGGTGTCCTGTCGGCTGTTCTAACTTATAATCATACTACCAGTGAATCAGAGTCAGTTCTCACTCTGTAAGAATGTAACAAATGTCTTCAATTATAGTTAGAGTTATTCAACCTAGGGGAAACCCCTTTTAAGATACCACCGGTTGTATAAAACCCGCTATTTTTATTATGTTCAAAGTTGTTTACTAGAGTATACAATGTTGGAGCAGTTCTGGTGAACAGTAGATTCGTATCTGGTCAGTGTGTTTGGTGCACTGTATAAGTCTCAAGATAAATTGTTACTCCAGGGTATTTATTGCTTATGTATTTGCAGTAAAATCGTTATACCGTTTGTAAAAGACTCTCCGGTATTGTAATCCGTGTATTCCGGATTACCGGTATTAGTATTTGAAGGGTCTATATGTATTAGAGGCCTAACGTAGTTTAAGCTGAATCGACTCACAGCTTAGGTCTAAAATGCTTAGTATGCGGTTATGCACTCTATATTTATAATGACCGTGGTTTAAGCTGAGTCGGCTCACCGCTTCTGTCTAGGGTGCCTGTTATTGAACACCGTTCGGTAATTACATTAGAGAAAGAATTCCTTCATTGATAAGGCTACATAGATCTGAAGCGGCTCTATTTTCTAGGTCTCACTCACACGCAGGCATACCATTTAAGTTAAATTCTAATAAAACATTCTACTACCATTCCACACAGTTGTTTAAGTTTAAAAAAGGAGAATAGTCTCCAGCTTCCCTGACATGTTTCGCCACTAAAGGCTTTGTCAAAGGTGGGGCGCCCGCCTTTCTGGGGGCCTTTTATTGGCTGGCAATTGAAAGGCTGGACTCTATCATCGTTTCTGATTGGTTACCTCCCTTGCAATGTTATTGCTGGAAGAAGGAGGTGTGTTTGCCTGCCGTGATCTGATAGGCATCTGTCACTTGTATCCATTGTTTACTATCATGTAGCTAGGTAGATGTAAATCTATCTGTATGTATTTAAAAATGAGAACCGGGGAGAAATGGTGGAGCACATAAAGCTTGGGAAGTCAGTATTTATGGAGTTTACCGGGTCATGAATGCAGGACACCACTGGTGGGGAAAATTACATGAGGCATCGAAAACATAATTTATGCTTACCTGATAAATTCCTTTCTTCTGTTGTGTGATCAGTCCACGGGTCATCATTACTTCTGGGATATAACTCCTCCCCAACAGGAAATGCAAGAGGATTCACCCAGCAGAGCTGCATATAGCTCCTCCCCCCTACGTCAGTCCCAGTCATTCGACCAAGAATCAACGAGAAAGGAGTAACCAAGGGTGAAGTGGTGACTGGAGTATAATTTAAAAAATATTTACCTGCCTTAAAACAGGGCGGGCCGTGGACTGATCACACAACAGAAGAAAGGAATTTATCAGGTAAGCATAAATTATGTTTTCTTCTGTTATGTGTGATCAGTCCACGGGTCATCATTACTTCTGGGATACCAATACCAAAGCAAAAGTACACGGATGACGGGAGGGATAGGCAGGCTCATTATACAGAAGGAACCACTGCCTGAAGAACCTTTCTCCCAAAAATAGCCTCCGAAGAAGCAAAAGTGTCAAATTTGTAAAATTTGGAAAAAGTATGAAGCGAAGACCAAGTTGCAGCCTTGCAAATCTGTTCAACAGAGGCCTCATTCTTAAAGGCCCAAGTGGAAGCCACAGCTCTAGTGGAATGAGCTGTAATTCTTTCAGGAGGCTGCTGTCCAGCAGTCTCATAGGCTAAACGTATTATGCTACGAAGCCAAAAAGAGAGAGAGGTAGCAGAAGCTTTTTGACCTCTCCTCTGTCCAGAATAAACGACAAACAGGGAAGAAGTTTGGCGAAAATCTTTAGTTGCCTGCAAGTAGAACTTGAGGGCATGAACTACATCCAGATTGTGTAGAAGACGTTCCTTCTTTGAAGAAGGATTTGGACACAAGGATGGAACAACAATCTCTTGATTGATGTTCCTGTTAGTGACTACCTTAGGTAAGAACCCAGGTTTAGTACGCAGAACTACCTTGTCTGAGTGAAAAATCAGATAAGGGGAATCACAATGTAAGGCTGATAACTCAGAGACTCTTCGAGCCGAGGAAATAGCCATTAAAAACAGAACTTTCCAAGATAACAATTTTATATCAATGGAATGAAGGGGTTCAAACGGAACACCCTGTAAAACGTTAAGAACTAAGTTTAAACTCCATGGCGGAGCAACAGCTTTAAACACAGGCTTGATCCTAGCTAAAGCCTGACAAAAAGCCTGGACGTCTGGATTTTCTGACAGACGCCTGTGTAACAAGATGGACAGAGCTGAAATCTGTCCCTTTAATGAACTAGCTGATAAACCCTTTTCTAAACCTTCTTGTAGAAAAGACAATATCCTAGCGATCCTAACCTTACTCCAGGAGTAACCTTTGGATTCGCACCAGTATAGGTATTTCCGCCATATTTTATGGTAAATCCTTCTGGTAACAGGCTTCCTAGCCTGTATCAGGGTATCAATAACCGACTCAGAAAAACCACGTTTTGATAAAATCAAGCGTTCAATTTCCAAGCAGTCAGCTTCAGAGAAGTTAGATTTTGATGTTTGAATGGACCCTGTATCAGAAGGTCCTGTCTTAGAGGTAGAGACCAAGGCGGACAGGATGACATGTCCACTAGATCTGCATACCAAGTCCTGCGTGGCCATGCAGGCGCTATTAGAATTACTGATGCTCTCTCCTGTTTGATTTTGGCAATCAATCGAGGAAGCAGCGGAAAGGGTGGAAACACATAAGCCATCCCGAAGTTCCAAGGTGCTGTCAAAGCATCTATCAGAACCGCTCCCGGATCCCTGGATCTGGACCCGTAGCGAGGAAGTTTGGCGTTCTGGCGAGACGCCATGAGATCTATCTCTGGTTTGCCCCAACGTCGAAGTATTTGGGCAAAGACCTCCGGATGAAGTTCCCACTCCCCCGGATGAAAAGTCTGGCGACTCAAGAAATCCGCCTCCCAGTTCTCCACTCCCGGGATGTGGATTGCTGACAGGTGGCAAGAGTGAGACTCTGCCCAGCGAATTATCCTTGATACTTCCATCATTGCTAGGGAGCTTCTTGTCCCTCCCTGATGGTTGATGTAAGCTACAGTCGTGATGTTGTCCGACTGAAACCTGATGAACCCCCGAGTTGTTAATTGGGGCCAAGCCAGAAGGGCATTGAGAACTGCTCTCAATTCCAGAATGTTTATTGGAAGGAGACTCTCCTCCTGATTCCATAGTCCCTGAGCCTTCAGAGAATTCCAGACAGCGCCCCAACCTAGTAGGCTGGCGTCTGTTGTTACAATTGTCCAGTCTGGCCTGCTGAATGGCATTCCCCTGGACAGGTGTGGCCGATAAAGCCACCATAGAAGAGAATTTCTGGTCTCTTGATTCAGATTCAGAGTAGGGGACAAATCTGAGTAATCCCCATTCCACTGACTTAGCATGCACAATTGCAGCGGTCTGAGGTGTAGGCGTGCAAAAGGTACTATGTCCATTGCCGCTACCATTAAGCCGATCACCTCCATGCATTGAGCTACTGACGGGTGTTGAATGGAATGAAGGACACGGCATGCATTTTGAAGCTTTGTTAACCTGTCTTCTGTCAGGTAAATCTTCATTTCTACAGAATCTATAAGAGTCCCCAAGAATGGAACTCTTGTGAGAGGAAAAAGAGAACTCTTCTTTTCGTTCACTTTCCATCCATGCGACCTTAGAAATGCCAGAACTAACTCTGTATGAGACTTGGCAGTTTGAAAGCTTGAAGCTTGTATTAGAATGTCGTCTAGGTACGGAGCTACCGAAATCCCTCGCGGTCTTAGTACCGCCAGAAGGGCACCCAGAACCTTTGTGAAGATTCTTGGAGCCGTAGCCAATCCGAATGGAAGAGCTACAAACTGGTAGTGCCTGTCTAAGAAGGCAAACCTTAGATACCGGTGATGATCTTTGTGGATCGGTATGTGAAGGTAAGCATCTTTTAAATCCACTGTGGTCATGTACTGACCCTCTTGGATCATGGGTAAGATTGTCCGAATAGTTTCCATTTTGAACGATGGAACTCTTAGGAATTTGTTTAGAATCTTTAAATCTAAGATTGGCCTGAAAGTTCCCTCTTTTTTGGGAACCACAAACAGGTTTGAGTAGAACCCTTGTCCTTGTTCCGACCGCGGAACCGGATGGATCACTCCCATTAATAACAGATCTTGTACACAGCGTAGAAACGCTTCTTTCTTTATCTGGTTTGTTGACAACCTTGACAGATGAAATCTCCCTCTTGGGGGAGATAATTTGAAGTCTAGAAGGTATCCCTGAGATATGATCTCTAGTGCCCAGGGATCCTGAACATCTCTTGCCCAGGCCTGGGCGAAGAGAGAAGGTCTGCCCCCCACTAGATCCGGTCCCGGATCGGGGGCTCTCGGTTCATGCTGTCTTTGGGGCAGCAGCAGGTTTCCTGGCCTGCTTGCTCTTGTTCCAGGACTGGTTAGGCTTCCAGCCTTGCCTGTAACGAGCAACAGCTCCTTCCTGTTTTGGTGCAGTGGAGGTTGATGCTGCTCCTGTTTTGAAATTCCGAAAGGGACGAAAATTAGACTGTCTAGCCTTAGCTTTGGCTTTGTCTTGAGGTAGGGCGTGGCCCTTACCTCCTGTAATGTCAGCGATAATTTCTTTCAAACCGGGCCCAAATAAAGACTGCCCTTTGAAAGGAATATTAAGTAATTTGGACTTAGAAGTAACATCAGCTGACCAGGATTTTAGCCACAGCGCCCTACGTGCCTGTATGGCGAATCCTGAGTTCTTAGCCGTAAGTTTGGTTAAATGTACTACGGCCTCCGAAATGAAAGAATTAGCTAGTTTAAGGACTCTAAGCCTGTCCGTAATGTCGTCTAGCGTAGATGAACTAAGGTTCTCTTCCAGCGACTCAATCCAAAATGCTGCCGCAGCCGTAATCGGCGCGATACATGCAAGGGGTTGCAATATAAAACCTTGTTGAACAAACATTTTCTTAAGGTAACCCTCTAATTTTTTATCCATTGGATCTGAAAAAGCACAGCTATCCTCCACCGGGATAGTGGTACGCTTAGCTAAAGTAGAAACTGCTCCCTCCACCTTAGGGACCGTTTGCCATAAGTCCCGAGTGGTGGCGTCTATTGGAAACATCTTTCTAAAAATTGGAGGGGGTGAGAACGGCACACCGGGTCTATCCCACTCCTTAGTAACAATTTCAGTTAGTCTCTTAGGTATAGGAAAAACGTCAGTACTCGCCGGTACCGCAAAGTATTTATCCAATCTACACAGTTTCTCTGGTATTGCAACGGTGTTACAATCATTGAGAGCTGCTAAGACCTCCCCTAGTAATACACGGAGGTTCTCCAATTTAAATTTAAAATTTGAAATATCTGAGTCCAATCTGTTTGGATCAGAACCGTCACCCACAGAATGAAGCTCTCCGTCCTCATGCTCTGCGAGCTGTGACGCAGTATCAGACATGGCCCTAGTATTGTCAGCGCACTCTGTTCTCACCCCAGAGTGATCACGCTTGCCTCTTAGTTCTGGTAATTTAGACAAAACTTCAGTCATAACAGTAGCCATATCTTGTAATGTTATCTGTAATGGCCGCCCAGATGTACTAGGCGCCATAATATCACGCACCTCCCGGGCGGGAGATGCAGGTACTGCCGCGTGAGGCGAGTTAGACGGCATAACTCTCCCCTCGCTGTTTGGTGAAATTTGTTCACATTGTACAGATTGACTTTTATTTAAAGTAGCATCAATACAGTTAGTACATAAATTTCTATTGGGCTCCACCTTGGCATTGGAACAAATGACGCAGATATCTTCCTCTGAGTCAGACATGTTTAACACACTAGCAATAAACTTGCAACTTGGTTATAATCTTTTTTAGCAAAAACGTACTGTGCCTCAAAGAGGTACTAAACGATTAAATGACAGTTGAAATAATGAACTGAAAAACAGTTATAGCATCAAACTTTAAAACAACACAACTTTTAGCAAAGGTTTGTTCCCATTAGTAAAATAACAATAATTAAATTTTACATAAAAATTACAGAGCAACGTTTTTATTCACAGTCAATATAAAATTCTCACAGCTCTGCTGAGAGAATCTACCTCCCTCCAAAGAAGTTTGAAGATCCCTGAGATCTGTCAGAGATGAACCGGATCATGCAGGAAATATAAGAGTAACTGACTGGAATTTTTTTGATGCGTAGCAAAGAGCGCCAAAAACGGCCCCTCCCTCTCCCACACAGCAGTGAAGAGAATCGAAACTGTCACAATTAAAAGCAAACAACTGCCAAGTGGAAAATAATGCCCAAATATTTATTCACACAGTACCTCAGCAATGTAAAACGATTCTACATTCCAGCAAAAACGTTTAACATGATAAATACTTATTAAAAGGATTAGTGACTTTTAACAGAGTAGTTCCGGTGAAATACCATCCCCAGAATACTGAAGTGTATACATACATGTCATTATAACGGTATGGCAGGATTTTCTCATCAATTCCATTCAGAAAATAAAAACTGCTACATACCTCAATGCAGATTCATCTGCCCGCTGTCCCCTGATCTGAAGCCTTTACCTCCCTCAGATGGCCGAGAACAGCAATATGATCTTAACTACTCCGGTTAAAATCATAGTAAAAAACTCTGGCAAATTCTTCCTCAAACTCTGCCAGAGAAGTAATAACACGCTCCGGTGCTATTGTAAAATAACAAACTTTTGATTGAAGTCATAAAAACTAAGTATAATCACCATAGTCCTCTCACACATCCTATCTAGTCGTTGGGTGCAAGAGAATGACTGGGACTGACGTAGGGGGGAGGAGCTATATGCAGCTCTGCTGGGTGAATCCTCTTGCATTTCCTGTTGGGGAGGAGTTATATCCCAGAAGTAATGATGACCCGTGGACTGATCACACATAACAGAAGAAAGTAATAATAATACTGATAACGAAGTGATATAAATATTATAGAAAAATAAACTGGGTAAAATAAAGTGCAAATTTTCGCTAAATAACGATCATCCTTCTAATTTGAATAGTGATTGTTGCTGGATGCATAAACAGGTGCCCTGGTGTGAGTGAGGAGAAAACTAAAAAACCGAGAAAATGAGAAATAAAAATGAAAACACAAACTGTGCTTCTTAATTCAATTTCTAAGTGTTGAATAGTGCTAGTTATGACAGGTATTTTGTGAATGGAAATATTTTGCTATGTTTAAATTCACCGTGTACAGTGACGTGAAAGGGGGAGAAAAACTATATTTGAATAGTATATTCCAATTCAATTTAATTACTGGGCATATGTGGGATGTGCTAATGTGCTGATCCCTATAGGTTGTGTCTGGGTGCTGATGTACTAAGGTGTGAAAGTGAACTTTGTGTTACACTTGCCCTAAAGTAAAAAGTAATGATAAATACAATAGAAGTAATCTTATAAGTGCTAGTGATCAACACTAAGGGGAAAGAAAAACCCCAAAAATAGAAAAAAGGAGGGGTATGTGATTTGATCAACAAAAGAAAGTTAGTTGAATTTGCTTTGTAGATTTATTAATCTACACCCACGTGCATAGGTGTTCTGCTACTATATATTGGTATATATATTTTTTTTATATACTTTCCAATTCCCAAACTCAGATCAGGTTTTATAATTTTATAGAAAACAATAATAATTGTTTTGTTCATTTAGCCCCCTTGGATGTACACTGTCCAAGAGGTAGATCCACCTGCACTCAGCTCTTAGTAGTGCTTGTTCTGTATTCCCCCCTCTTATGCCTAGAGATATTTTTTCTACTCCTTGACATTTCAACTCTCTCGGATTAGCATAGTGACTAGTTAGAAAATGAGATGCCACTGAAGTTATAGTTTTTCCGTCATCCAAATCTTTCGGGGCATTTTTGATGTTTCTTACATGCTCCTGTAATCTGACTCTGAGTTGTCGGCTAGTCATCCCTACATAGAACTTACGGCAGCTGCAGGATAGTACATATATAATGTTTTCAGATGTGCAGCTGATGTAATTCTTCAGTTTGTGTGTACGACCAAACCGATCTTGAATCATGTCTTTTTTATGGATATATTTACACGTTGAGCAGGTTCCGCAAGGGAAACATCCCGACTGTCTGGCAGTCCGTGTTCTCCCCACTTGATAGTGGCTGCGGGAAACCATGTCCTTGATATTCTGAGTTCTTCTGTATCCTATTTGTATCTTATCTCCAATGATGGGCTTAAGATCTTGATCCAAAGTGAGAATATGCCAGTGCTTGTTCAGTATGTTGTTAATTAATTGTACTTGTGGATTGTAGGTCAGGATCAGTCTGGTTTGTTCATCTTTCCTTTTAGACTTTTTACAGAGCAATTCTGATCGATTGGTTTGGATTGCTCTATTCTTGGCTTTTTTAATGGTCCTTTTACTGTACCCTCTGTCTTGCAGTCGTTTTTCCAGTAGTTTGGCTTGTTCATTAAAGAGAGATGTATTGCTGCAATTTCTTTTTATCCTTAGAAATTCACCAACTGGTAGTGATTTCGTTGTTCCGGGTGCATGAGAGCTGGTATTGTGTAGTATGCTGTTAGTGGCTGTTTCTTTCCGGTAAAGGTTAGTCTGGATATGTCCTTCCTGATCTTTGAATATCTTAAGATCCAGGAAGTCGATCTCTGTTTGACTCATTGTGTATGTTAATTTTATATTCAGATCATTCTGATTTAAATCCTGAAGGAAAATTTCTAGTTCATCCTTGGTTCCTTCCCACATAAACAGAATGTCATCTATGTACCTTATCCAGAAAGGTATTTTGTCCGTTTCGATGGAATGGGTATCATTGAATACTACATGCTTTTCCCAAAACCCCAGGAACAGGTTGGCATAGGTAGGGGCACAAGCCGTGCCCATCGCAGTCCCTTGAACTTGGAGGTAAAACTGGTTTGCAAACGTAAAGAAATTATATTTGAGGACAAATTCTAGTAACTTTAAAATGAACAGATCATGATCGTCATCTTCACAGGACCCTTGATTGAGGAAAAATTGGACTGCCCTAAGTCCCTTATCATGTTCTATGGAGGTGTATAGGGACTCCACATCCGCTGTAACAAGCCAAGTCTCTTTCCTGATGTTGATATTGTCCAATCTCTGTAACACCTCCATGGTATCTTGGACATAGGAGGGGAGAGCCTCCAAAAATTCTCTCAGTCTGTGATCCACATACTGGCTGGCCTTTTCCGATAGGCATTCGTTGCCGGAGACAATGGGCCTACCTGGCGGATTGGTAAGGTTTTTGTGTACCTTAGGTATAAGGTAGAAAGTCGCAATCCTAGGATGTTTCACTGTCAGGAACTTTATTTCATCTGTATTTATAATTCCTTTGCTACTGGCTTCTTTAATGATCTTATTGTAGATCTCACTGTATTTCTCACTTGGATTGTTAAATAGCTTTTCATAGCATTGCCGGTTTTTTAGCTGTTTTTCAACCTGCTTTAAGTACATAGGTACAGGCCAGAGGACAATATTTCCGCCCTTGTCTGCTTCTCTGATTATTGTGTCATTCCATGTCTGAATTTCCTTAAGAGCCGTTTTCTCAGTTTTTGTCAGATTCTGTTGTTGATAATCAATTTTTAACTGCGAAATTTCTTCGCAAACCACCTGATTAAATATTTCTAACTGGGTCAATAGATTATATTTTGGTACAAAGGTGGATTTAGCTTTCAATTTATGTCTCCAAGATTTGGATTCAGGTTCACTGTCTTGTAATAAACTCTCCAGATCTTGTAAACTTCTCCTATCATTTTCTGATAAGGTGGGATTAGACTTTTTTGCAAAGAATTTTTTTAGATTTAATTTTCGTACAAACAACTGTATGTCTTTGATCACTTCAAATTTGTTCAATTGTCCCGTGGGACAGAAAGATAGACCTTTAGACAATACTGCGACATGATCAGAGGATAGTTGATGTTCTGACAAGTTAATTATTTTTAATGATTTATTCTCATCTGTGAGAAAGGGCTCGGGGCTCTCCGATGTTGTCTCCCCCCTTGGTATGTACCTCTGGGACGACCTCTTGATCTGGTTGGTCTTTTGTTTATACTTCTGGCCTCTCCTGGTGGTTCTGCCTCGTCTGATGTGCCCTCGTCTAAAAAATTCTCTCTCTTATTTCTAGAGGGTAGAGAGAAGGTAGAGGTAGAGGTACTGGGGGTCTCTTCCTTATTTTCATTACCCATGGTCTCCTCACCGTCCGTATCGGAGATGTCACTTTGTATTATGTTGGACTGATTAGTTCTATATGTGTTTTTATAGAAGTTTCTTCTTCTCCACTTATAAATCCTTTTCTCTTTGTAGTCATTTATGTCTCTAAATAACTTGCCCTGTTTCATGTCACGTAATTCCTTAATATACTGATCTAATTCTTTCTGGTAGTTTTTATACATTTTTTCAAAATCTGAATGTGATTCATATTTTTTGAGTTGTGTATATTGTTCTTGGATAGATGTTTCAAGTTTTTCATATTTTTCTTTGTCATGTCGTATCAGAATGTTCATAAGTTTGAGCGAACACTCTGATAGAGCTGTCTCCCAGTCATCTGTTAAAACTGGGTTTTCAAACTCATATGCAGGGAACAATTGAATTCTTAATCCTCTAGGGATTAGTTTTTGTTGAATGTACTTGTCAAAAAATTGTTGGTCCCACCAGACCTTTTCTTGTCTGAACATGTTTTTATGTACCTCCTTCAATAAGGTCTCGAGTGATAATGTAGGAGTATATTCGTCTGGAGTGTTAGATTTAAACATATTGTCTAAATCTGTGGCTCTCTTGGAATGTCTATCAGATCTATCTTTGCCAAAATAGTCTGCCATGATTATGTTAAATTACCTAGGTATAGTTGGCTCTGTTATAAATTATTTTTGTAAGTAATCTTTAATCTTGTAATGTTACAATGATGCTATTACGGTGTGCTCTGTTGTCTGGAAAACTGTGCAACCACAGTGACTAAATTGAAACAACAAAAAAGGAAAAACAACAACGGCACTACATTAGCTGTGTCCCTCAGTATGTTGTATTCTCCTGGGATTTGAGAAATAACACAAAATTAATATATGTGGGGACTTAGGTGCTGTACACTAAGAGAGGCAAACTAGAAAAATCAACTGCATTCCGCAATTGAAAGAGTGTACTGGTAGCACTCAACAGCAAAACACTGGTAAATTGGCCTGATATGCCTAGGTACTCGGCCCCAGACAAGACGATTTAAAACTTAACTTTTATTGGTTGTATGATAAAAAAGAAAAAATGAATATTAAAATTCCAACTAGTGTTGAAATGGGAGAATGTGATTCCTAGGGAGAATGTTCAGACAAATAGGTGATATGCTCTCCAGGTTGTGTCTACTTACAGGGGAGGAAGGGATAATTGCACATATAATAATTCCCAAAATTATGGGATGGTATTTCTTCCTTGTAGCTACCCCCCTCTTTAGGTAGATTCCTCACAAGTTACAGGGGTGAGTGAGACCACTAAATGGAGAACCCCAATTATAATTTCCGAATGGAATATACTAATATGAGAGTCACGGTTATGGATATTGTACTTTGAAATATCATGCAATAGTCCCCATGCACCACAACAGATATTTAAAATAAAAAATAAACTGGAATTGCTCTAATATGTGACCTCCTTAAAAGGGCACTGTGTTTATATTTCTTTACTGTTAAATGGACTGAAATAGCGGTGTCCTGTCGGCTGTTCTAACTTATAATCATACTACCAGTGAATCAGAGTCAGTTCTCACTCTGTAAGAAAGTAACAAATGTCTTCAATTATAGTTAGAGTTATTCAACCTAGGGGAAACCCCTTTTAAGATACCACCGGTTGTATAAAACCCGCTATTTTTATTATGTTCAAAGTTGTTTACTAGAGTATACAATGTTGGAGCAGTTCTGGTGAACAGTAGATTCGTATCTGGTCAGTGTGTTTGGTGCACTGTATAAGTCTCGAGATAAATTGTTACTCCAGGGTATTTATTGCTTATGTATTTGCAGTAAAATCGTTATACCGTTTGTAAAAGACTCTCCGGTATTGTAATCCGTGTATTCCGGATTACCGGTATTAGTATTTGAAGGGTCTATATGTATTAGAGGCCTAATGTAGTTTAAGCTGAATCGACTCACAGCTTAGGTCTAAAATGCTTAGTATGCGGTTATGCACTCTATATTTATAACGACCGTGGTTTAAGATGAGTTGGCTCACCGCTTCTGTCTAGGGTGCCTGTTATTGAACACCGTTCGGTAATTACATTAGAGAAAGAATTCCTTCATTGATAAGGCTACATAGATCTGAAGCGGCTCTATTTTCTAGGTCTCACTCACACGCAGGCATACCATTTAAGTTAAATTCTAATAAAACATTCTACTACCATTCCACACAGTTGTTTAAGTTTAAAAAAGGAGAATAGTCTCCAGCTTCCCTGACATGTTTCGCCACTAAAGGCTTTGTCAAAGGTGGGGCGCCCGCCTTTCTGGGGGCCTTTTATTGGCTGGCAATTGAAAGGCTGGACTCTATCATCGTTTCTGATTGGTTACCTCCCTTGCAATGTTATTGCTGGAAGAAGGAGGTGTGTTTGCCTGCCGTGATCTGATAGGCATCTGTCACTTGTATCCTTTGTTTACTATCATGTAGCTAGGTAGATGTAAATCTATCTGTATGTATTTAAAAATGAGAACCGGGGAGAAATGGTGGAGCACATAAAGCTTGGGAAGTCAGTATTTATGGAGTTTACCGGGTCATGAATGCAGGACACCACTGGTGGGGAAAATTACATGAGGCATCGAAAGTAATAATAATACTGATAACGAAGTGATATAAATATTATAGAAAAATAAACTGGGTAAAATAAAGTGCAATTTTCGCTAAATAACGATCATCCTTCTAATTTGAATAGTGATTGTTGCTGGATGCATAAACAGGTGCCCTGGTGTGAGTGAGGAGAAAACTAAAAAACCGAGAAAATTAGAAATAAAAATGAAAAACACAAACTGTGCTTCTTAATTCAATCTCTAAGTGTTGAATAGTGCTAGTTATGACAGGTATTTTGTGAATGGAAATATTTTGCTATGTTTAGATTCACCGTGTACAGTGACGTGAAAGGGGGAGAAAAACTTTATTTGAATAGTATATTCCAATTCAATTTAATTACTGGGCATATGTGGGATGTGCTAATGTGCTGATCCCTATAGGTTGTGTCTGGGTGCTGATGTACTAAGGTGTGAAAGTGAACTTTGTGTTACACTTGCCCTAAAGTAAAAAGTAATGATAAATACAATAGAAGTAATCTTATAAGTGCTAGTGATCAACACTAAGGGGAAAGAAAAACCCCAAAAATAGAAAAAAGGAGGGGTATGTGATTTGATCAACAAAAGAAAGTTAGTTGAATTTGCTTTGTAGATTTATTAATCTACACCCACGTGCATAGGTGTTCTGCTACTATATATTGGTATATATATTTTTTTATATACTTTCCAATTCCCAAACTCAGATCAGGTTTTATAATTTTATAGAAAACAATAATAATTGTTTTGTTCATTTAGCCCCCTTGGATGTACACTGTCCAAGAGGTAGATCCACCTGCACTCAGCTCTTAGTAGTGCTTGTTCTGTATTCCCCCCTCTTATGCCTAGAGATATTTTTTCTACTCCTTGACATTTCAACTCTCTCGGATTAGCATAGTGACTAGTTAGAAAATGAGATGCCACTGAAGTTATAGTTTTTCCGTCATCCAAATCTTTCGGGGCATTTTTGATGTTTCTTACATGCTCCTGTAATCTGACTCTGAGTTGTCGGCTAGTCATCCCTACATAGAACTTACGGCAGCTGCAGGATAGTACATATATAATGTTTTCAGATGTGCAGCTGATGTAATTCTTCAGTTTGTGTGTACGACCAAACCGATCTTGAATCATGTCTTTTTTATGGATATATTTACACGTTGAGCAGGTTCCGCAAGGGAAACATCCCGACTGTCTGGCAGTCCGTGTTCTCCCCACTTGATAGTGGCTGCGGGAAACCATGTCCTTGATATTCTGAGTTCTTCTGTATCCTATTTGTATCTTATCTCCAATGATGGGCTTAAGATCTTGATCCAAAGTGAGAATATGCCAGTGCTTGTTCAGTATGTTGTTAATTAATTGTACTTGTGGATTGTAGGTCAGGATCAGTCTGGTTTGTTCATCTTTCCTTTTAGACTTTTTACAGAGCAATTCTGATCGATTGGTTTGGATTGCTCTATTCTTGGCTTTTTTAATGGTCCTTTTACTGTACCCTCTGTCTTGCAGTCGTTTTTCCAGTAGTTTGGCTTGTTCATTAAAGAGAGATGTATTGCTGCAATTTCTTTTTATCCTTAGAAATTCACCAACTGGTAGTGATTTCGTTGTTCCGGGTGCATGAGAGCTGGTATTGTGTAGTATGCTGTTAGTGGCTGTTTCTTTCCGGTAAAGGTTAGTCTGGATATGTCCTTCCTGATCTTTGAATATCTTAAGATCCAGGAAGTCGATCTCTGTTTGACTCATTGTGTATGTTAATTTTATATTCAGATCATTCTGATTTAAATCCTGAAGGAAAATTTCTAGTTCATCCTTGGTTCCTTCCCACATAAACAGAATGTCATCTATGTACCTTATCCAGAAAGGTATTTTGTCCGTTTCGATGGAATGGGTATCATTGAATACTACATGCTTTTCCCAAAACCCCAGGAACAGGTTGGCATAGGTAGGGGCACAAGCCGTGCCCATCGCAGTCCCTTGAACTTGGAGGTAAAACTGGTTTGCAAACGTAAAGAAATTATATTTGAGGACAAATTCTAGTAACTTTAAAATGAACAGATCATGATCGTCATCTTCACAGGACCCTTGATTGAGGAAAAATTGGACTGCCCTAAGTCCCTTATCATGTTCTATGGAGGTGTATAGGGACTCCACATCCGCTGTAACAAGCCAAGTCTCTTTCCTGATGTTGATATTGTCCAATCTCTGTAACACCTCCATGGTATCTTGGACATAGGAGGGGAGAGCCTCCAAAAATTCTCTCAGTCTGTGATCCACATACTGGCTGGCCTTTTCCGATAGGCATTCGTTGCCGGAGACAATGGGCCTACCTGGCGGATTGGTAAGGTTTTTGTGTACCTTAGGTATAAGGTAGAAAGTCGCAATCCTAGGATGTTTCACTGTCAGGAACTTTATTTCATCTGTATTTATAATTCCTTTGCTACTGGCTTCTTTAATGATCTTATTGTAGATCTCACTGTATTTCTCACTTGGATTGTTAAATAGCTTTTCATAGCATTGCCGGTTTTTTAGCTGTTTTTCAACCTGCTTTAAGTACATAGGTACAGGCCAGAGGACAATATTTCCGCCCTTGTCTGCTTCTCTGATTATTGTGTCATTCCATGTCTGAATTTCCTTAAGAGCCGTTTTCTCAGTTTTTGTCAGATTCTGTTGTTGATAATCAATTTTTAACTGCGAAATTTCTTCGCAAACCACCTGATTAAATATTTCTAACTGGGTCGATAGATTATATTTTGGTACAAAGGTGGATTTAGCTTTCAATTTATGTCTCCAAGATTTGGATTCAGGTTCACTGTCTTGTAATAAACTCTCCAGATCTTGTAAACTTCTCCTATCATTTTCTGATAAGGTGGGATTAGACTTTTTTGCAAAGAATTTTTTTAGATTTAATTTTCGTACAAACAACTGTATGTCTTTGATCACTTCAAATTTGTTCAATTGTCCCGTGGGACAGAAAGATAGACCTTTAGACAATACTGCGACATGATCAGAGGATAGTTGATGTTCTGACAAGTTAATTATTTTTAATGATTTATTCTCATCTGTGAGAAAGGGCTCGGGGCTCTCCGATGTTGTCTCCCCCCTTGGTATGTACCTCTGGGACGACCTCTTGATCTGGTTGGTCTTTTGTTTATACTTCTGGCCTCTCCTGGTGGTTCTGCCTCGTCTGATGTGCCCTCGTCTAAAAAATTCTCTCTCTTATTTCTAGAGGGTAGAGAGAAGGTAGAGGTAGAGGTACTGGGGGTCTCTTCCTTATTTTCATTACCCATGGTCTCCTCACCGTCCGTATCGGAGATGTCACTTTGTATTATGTTGGACTGATTAGTTCTATATGTGTTTTTATAGAAGTTTCTTCTTCTCCACTTATAAATCCTTTTCTCTTTGTAGTCATTTATGTCTCTAAATAACTTGCCCTGTTTCATGTCACGTAATTCCTTAATATACTGATCTAATTCTTTCTGGTAGTTTTTATACATTTTTTCAAAATCTGAATGTGATTCATATTTTTTGAGTTGTGTATATTGTTCTTGGATAGATGTTTCAAGTTTTTCATATTTTTCTTTGTCATGTCGTATCAGAATGTTCATAAGTTTGAGCGAACACTCTGATAGAGCTGTCTCCCAGTCATCTGTTAAAACTGGGTTTTCAAACTCATATGCAGGGAACAATTGAATTCTTAATCCTCTAGGGATTAGTTTTTGTTGAATGTACTTGTCAAAAAATTGTTGGTCCCACCAGACCTTTTCTTGTCTGAACATGTTTTTATGTACCTCCTTCAATAAGGTCTCGAGTGATAATGTAGGAGTATATTCGTCTGGAGTGTTAGATTTAAACATATTGTCTAAATCTGTGGCTCTCTTGGAATGTCTATCAGATCTATCTTTGCCAAAATAGTCTGCCATGATTATGTTAAATTACCTAGGTATAGTTGGCTCTGTTATAAATTATTTTTGTAAGTAATCTTTAATCTTGTAATGTTACAATGATGCTATTACGGTGTGCTCTGTTGTCTGGAAAACTGTGCAACCACAGTGACTAAATTGAAACAACAAAAAAGGAAAAAACAACAACGGCACTACATTAGCTGTGTCCCTCAGTATGTTGTATTCTCCTGGGATTTGAGAAATAACACAAAATTAATATATGTGGGGACTTAGGTGCTGTACACTAAGAGAGGCAAACTAGAAAAATCAACTGCATTCCGCAATTGAAAGAGTGTACTGGTAGCACTCAACAGCAAAACACTGGTAAATTGGCCTGATATGCCTAGGTACTCGGCCCCAGACAAGACGATTTAAAACTTAACTTTTATTGGTTGTATGATAAAAAAGAAAAAATGAATATTAAAATTCCAACTAGTGTTGAAATGGGAGAATGTGATTCCTAGGGAGAATGTTCAGACAAATAGGTGATATGCTCTCCAGGTTGTGTCTACTTACAGGGGAGGAAGGGATAATTGCACATATAATAATTCCCAAAATTATGGGATGGTATTTCTTCCTTGTAGCTACCCCCCTCTTTAGGTAGATTCCTCACAAGTTACAGGGGTGAGTGAGACCACTAAATGGAGAACCCCAATTATAATTTCCGAATGGAATATACTAATATGAGAGTCACGGTTATGGATATTGTACTTTGAAATATCATGCAATAGTCCCCATGCACCACAACAGATATTTAAAATAAAAAATAAACTGGAATTGCTCTAATATGTGACCTCCTTAAAAGGGCACTGTGTTTATATTTCTTTACTGTTAAATGGACTGAAATAGCGGTGTCCTGTCGGCTGTTCTAACTTATAATCATACTACCAGTGAATCAGAGTCAGTTCTCACTCTGTAAGAAAGTAACAAATGTCTTCAATTATAGTTAGAGTTATTCAACCTAGGGGAAACCCCTTTTAAGATACCACCGGTTGTATAAAACCCGCTATTTTTATTATGTTCAAAGTTGTTTACTAGAGTATACAATGTTGGAGCAGTTCTGGTGAACAGTAGATTCGTATCTGGTCAGTGTGTTTGGTGCACTGTATAAGTCTCGAGATAAATTGTTACTCCAGGGTATTTATTGCTTATGTATTTGCAGTAAAATCGTTATACCGTTTGTAAAAGACTCTCCGGTATTGTAATCCGTGTATTCCGGATTACCGGTATTAGTATTTGAAGGGTCTATATGTATTAGAGGCCTAATGTAGTTTAAGCTGAATCGACTCACAGCTTAGGTCTAAAATGCTTAGTATGCGGTTATGCACTCTATATTTATAACGACCGTGGTTTAAGATGAGTTGGCTCACCGCTTCTGTCTAGGGTGCCTGTTATTGAACACCGTTCGGTAATTACATTAGAGAAAGAATTCCTTCATTGATAAGGCTACATAGATCTGAAGCGGCTCTATTTTCTAGGTCTCACTCACACGCAGGCATACCATTTAAGTTAAATTCTAATAAAACATTCTACTACCATTCCACACAGTTGTTTAAGTTTAAAAAAGGAGAATAGTCTCCAGCTTCCCTGACATGTTTCGCCACTAAAGGCTTTGTCAAAGGTGGGGCGCCCGCCTTTCTGGGGGCCTTTTATTGGCTGGCAATTGAAAGGCTGGACTCTATCATCGTTTCTGATTGGTTACCTCCCTTGCAATGTTATTGCTGGAAGAAGGAGGTGTGTTTGCCTGCCGTGATCTGATAGGCATCTGTCACTTGTATCCTTTGTTTACTATCATGTAGCTAGGTAGATGTAAATCTATCTGTATGTATTTAAAAATGAGAACCGGGGAGAAATGGTGGAGCACATAAAGCTTGGGAAGTCAGTATTTATGGAGTTTACCGGGTCATGAATGCAGGACACCACTGGTGGGGAAAATTACATGAGGCATCGAAAGTAATAATAATACTGATAACGAAGTGATATAAATATTATAGAAAAATAAACTGGGTAAAATAAAGTGCAATTTTCGCTAAATAACGATCATCCTTCTAATTTGAATAGTGATTGTTGCTGGATGCATAAACAGGTGCCCTGGTGTGAGTGAGGAGAAAACTAAAAAACCGAGAAAATTAGAAATAAAAATGAAAAACACAAACTGTGCTTCTTAATTCAATCTCTAAGTGTTGAATAGTGCTAGTTATGACAGGTATTTTGTGAATGGAAATATTTTGCTATGTTTAGATTCACCGTGTACAGTGACGTGAAAGGGGGAGAAAAACTTTATTTGAATAGTATATTCCAATTCAATTTAATTACTGGGCATATGTGGGATGTGCTAATGTGCTGATCCCTATAGGTTGTGTCTGGGTGCTGATGTACTAAGGTGTGAAAGTGAACTTTGTGTTACACTTGCCCTAAAGTAAAAAGTAATGATAAATACAATAGAAGTAATCTTATAAGTGCTAGTGATCAACACTAAGGGGAAAGAAAAACCCCAAAAATAGAAAAAAGGAGGGGTATGTGATTTGATCAACAAAAGAAAGTTAGTTGAATTTGCTTTGTAGATTTATTAATCTACACCCACGTGCATAGGTGTTCTGCTACTATATATTGGTATATATATTTTTTTATATACTTTCCAATTCCCAAACTCAGATCAGGTTTTATAATTTTATAGAAAACAATAATAATTGTTTTGTTCATTTAGCCCCCTTGGATGTACACTGTCCAAGAGGTAGATCCACCTGCACTCAGCTCTTAGTAGTGCTTGTTCTGTATTCCCCCCTCTTATGCCTAGAGATATTTTTTCTACTCCTTGACATTTCAACTCTCTCGGATTAGCATAGTGACTAGTTAGAAAATGAGATGCCACTGAAGTTATAGTTTTTCCGTCATCCAAATCTTTCGGGGCATTTTTGATGTTTCTTACATGCTCCTGTAATCTGACTCTGAGTTGTCGGCTAGTCATCCCTACATAGAACTTACGGCAGCTGCAGGATAGTACATATATAATGTTTTCAGATGTGCAGCTGATGTAATTCTTCAGTTTGTGTGTACGACCAAACCGATCTTGAATCATGTCTTTTTTATGGATATATTTACACGTTGAGCAGGTTCCGCAAGGGAAACATCCCGACTGTCTGGCAGTCCGTGTTCTCCCCACTTGATAGTGGCTGCGGGAAACCATGTCCTTGATATTCTGAGTTCTTCTGTATCCTATTTGTATCTTATCTCCAATGATGGGCTTAAGATCTTGATCCAAAGTGAGAATATGCCAGTGCTTGTTCAGTATGTTGTTAATTAATTGTACTTGTGGATTGTAGGTCAGGATCAGTCTGGTTTGTTCATCTTTCCTTTTAGACTTTTTACAGAGCAATTCTGATCGATTGGTTTGGATTGCTCTATTCTTGGCTTTTTTAATGGTCCTTTTACTGTACCCTCTGTCTTGCAGTCGTTTTTCCAGTAGTTTGGCTTGTTCATTAAAGAGAGATGTATTGCTGCAATTTCTTTTTATCCTTAGAAATTCACCAACTGGTAGTGATTTCGTTGTTCCGGGTGCATGAGAGCTGGTATTGTGTAGTATGCTGTTAGTGGCTGTTTCTTTCCGGTAAAGGTTAGTCTGGATATGTCCTTCCTGATCTTTGAATATCTTAAGATCCAGGAAGTCGATCTCTGTTTGACTCATTGTGTATGTTAATTTTATATTCAGATCATTCTGATTTAAATCCTGAAGGAAAATTTCTAGTTCATCCTTGGTTCCTTCCCACATAAACAGAATGTCATCTATGTACCTTATCCAGAAAGGTATTTTGTCCGTTTCGATGGAATGGGTATCATTGAATACTACATGCTTTTCCCAAAACCCCAGGAACAGGTTGGCATAGGTAGGGGCACAAGCCGTGCCCATCGCAGTCCCTTGAACTTGGAGGTAAAACTGGTTTGCAAACGTAAAGAAATTATATTTGAGGACAAATTCTAGTAACTTTAAAATGAACAGATCATGATCGTCATCTTCACAGGACCCTTGATTGAGGAAAAATTGGACTGCCTTATCATGTTCTATGGAGGTGTATAGGGACTCCACATCCGCTGTAACAAGCCAAGTCTCTTTCCTGATGTTGATATTGTCCAATCTCTGTAACACCTCCATGGTATCTTGAAAATAGGAGGGGAGAGCCTCCAAAAATTCTCTCAGTCTGTGATCCACATACTGGCTGGCCTTTTCCGATAGGCATTCGTTGCCGGAGACAATGGGCCTACCTGGCGGATTGGTAAGGTTTTTGTGTACCTTAGGTATAAGGTAGAAAGTCGCAATCCTAGGATGTTTCACTGTCAGGAACTTTATTTCATCTGTATTTATAATTCCTTTGCTACTGGCTTCTTTAATGATCTTATTGTAGATCTCACTGTATTTCTCACTTGGATTATTAAATAGCTTTTCATAGCATTGCCGGTTTTTTAGCTGTTTTTCAACCTGCTTTAAGTACATAGGTACAGGCCAGAGGACAATATTTCCGCCCTTGTCTGCTTCTCTGATTATTGTGTCATTCCATGTCTGAATTTCCTTAAGAGCCGTTTTCTCAGTTTTTGTCAGATTCTGTTGTTGATAATCAATTTTTAACTGCGAAATTTCTTCGCAAACCACCTGATTAAATATTTCTAACTGGGTCGATAGATTATATTTTGGTACAAAGGTGGATTTAGCTTTCAATTTGTGTCTCCAAGATTTGGATTCAGGTTCACTGTCTTGTAATAAACTCTCCAGATCTTGTAAACTTCTCCTATCATTTTCTGATAAGGTGGGATCAGACTTTTTTGCAAAGAATTTTTTTAGATTTAATTTTCGTACAAACAACTGTATGTCTTTGATCACTTCAAATTTGTTCAATTGTCCCGTGGGACAGAAAGATAGACCTTTAGACAATACTGCGACATGATCAGAGGATAGTTGATGTTCTGACAAGTTAATTATTTTTAATGATTTATTCTCATCTGTGAGAAAGGGCTCGGGGCTCTCCGATGTTGTCTCCCCCCTTGGTATGTACCTCTGGGACGACCTCTTGATCTGGTTGGTCTTTTGTTTATACTTCTGGCCTCTCCTGGTGGTTCTGCCTCGTCTGATGTGCCCTCGTCTAAAAAATTCTCTCTCTTATTTCTAGAGGGTAGAGAGAAGGTAGAGGTACTGGGGGTCTCTTCATTATTTTCATTACCCATGGTCTGAGTTTGGGAATTGGAAAGTATATAAAAAAATATATATACCAATATATAGTAGCAGAACACCTATGCACGTGGGTGTAGATTAATAAATCTACAAAGCAAATTCAACTAACTTTCTTTTGTTGATCAAATCACATACCCCTCCTTTTTTCTATTTTTGGGGTTTTTCTTTCCCCTTAGTGTTGATCACTAGCACTTATAAGATTACTTCTATTGTATTTATCATTACTTTTTACTTTAGGGCAAGTGTAACACAAAGTTCACTTTCACACCTTAGTACATCAGCACCCAGACACAACCTATAGGGATCAGCACATTAGCACATCCCACATATGCCCAGTAATTAAATTGAATTGGAATATACTATTCAAATATAGTTTTTCTCCCCCTTTCACGTCACTGTACACGGTGAATCTAAACATAGCAAAATATTTCCATTCACAAAATACCTGTCATAACTAGCACTATTCAACACTTAGAGATTGAATTAAGAAGCACAGTTTGTGTTTTCATTTCTCATTTTCTCGGTTTTTTAGTTTTCTCCTCACTCACACCAGGGCACCTGTTTATGCATCCAGCAACAATCACTATTCAAATTAGGATGATCGTTATTTAGCGAAAATTGCACTTTATTTTACCCAGTTTATTTTTCTATAATATTTATATCACTTCGTTATCAGTATTATTATTACTTTCGATGCCTCATGTAATTTTCCCCACCAGTGGTGTCCTGCATTCATGACCCGGTAAACTCCATAAATACTGACTTCCCAAGCTTTATGTGCTCCACCATTTCTCCCCGGTTCTCATTTTTAAATACATACAGATAGATTTACATCTACCTAGCTACATGATAGTAAACAAAGGATACAAGTGACAGATGCCTATCAGATCACGGCAGGCAAACACACCTCCTTCTTCCAGCAATAACATTGCAAGGGAGGTAACCAATCAGAAACGATGATAGAGTCCAGCCTTTCAATTGCCAGCCAATAAAAGGCCCCCAGAAAGGCGGGCGCCCCACCTTTGACAAAGCCTTTAGTGGCGAAACATGTCAGGGAAGCTGGAGACTATTCTCCTTTTTTAAACTTAAACAACTGTGTGGAATGGTAGTAGAATGTTTTATTAGAATTTAACTTAAATGGTATGCCTGCGTGTGAGTGAGACCTAGAAAATAGAGCCGCTTCAGATCTATGTAGCCTTATCAATGAAGGAATTCTTTCTCTAATGTAATTACCGAACGGTGTTCAATAACAGGCACCCTAGACAGAAGCGGTGAGCCGACTCAGCTTAAACCACGGTCGTTATAAATATAGAGTGCATAACCGCATACTAAGCATTTTAGACCTAAGCTGTGAGTCGATTCAGCTTAAACTACATTAGGCCTCTAATACATATAGACCCTTCAAATACTAATACCGGTAATCCGGAATACACGGATTACAATACCGGAGAGTCTTTTACAAACGGTATAACGATTTTACTGCAAATACATAAGCAATAAATACCCTGGAGTAACAATTTATCTCGAGACTTATACAGTGCACCAAACACACTGACCAGATACGAATCTACTGTTCACCAGAACTGCTCCAACATTGTATACTCTAGTAAACAACTTTGAACATAATAAAAATAGCGGGTTTTATACAACCGGTGGTATCTTAAAAGGGGTTTCCCCTAGGTTGAATAACTCTAACTATAATTGAAGACATTTGTTACATTCTTACAGAGTGAGAACTGACTCTGATTCACTGGTAGTATGATTATAAGTTAGAACAGCCGACAGGACACCGCTATTTCAGTCCATTTAACAGTAAAGAAATATAAACACAGTGCCCTTTTAAGGAGGTCACATATTAGAGCAATTCCAGTTTATTTATTTTTTTAATATCTGTTGTGGTGCATGGGGACTATTGCATGATATTTCAAAGTACAATATCCATAACCGTGACTCTCATATTAGTATATTCCATTCGGAAATTATAATTGGGGTTCTCCATTTAGTGGTCTCACTCACCCCTGTAACTTGTGAGGAATCTACCTAAAGAGGGGGGTAGCTACAAGGAAGAAATACCATCCCATAATTTTGGGAATTATTATATGTGCAATTATCCCTTCCTCCCCTGTAAGTAGACACAACCTGGAGAGCATATCACCTATTTGTCTGAACATTCTCCCTAGGAATCACATTCTCCCATTTCAACACTAGTTGGAATTTTAATATTCATTTTTTCTTTTTTATCATACAACCAATAAAAGTTAAGTTTTAAATCGTCTTGTCTGGGGCCAAATACCTAGGCATATCAGGCCAATTTACCAGTGTTTTGCTGTTGAGTGCTACCAGTACACTCTTTCAATTGCGGAATGCAGTTGATTTTTCTAGTTTGCCTCTCTTAGTGTACAGCACCTAAGTCCCCACATATATTAATTTTGTGTTATTTCTCAAATCCCAGGAGAATACAACATACTGAGGGACACAGCTAATGTAGTGCCGTTGTTGTTTTTCCTTTTTTGTTGTTTCAATTACATTACTTCGGTATCAGCAGCATTTTCTAGCAAATTCCATCCCTAGAAAAATATTTTAACTGCACATACCTTATTACAGGAAAACCTGCACGCTATTCCCCCTCTGAAGTTACTTCACTCCTCAGAATATGTGAGAACAGCAAAGGATCTTAGTTACTTCTGCTAAGATCATAGAAAACGCAGGCAGATTCTTCTTCTAAATACTGCCTGAGAAACAGTACACTCCGGTACCATTTAAAAATAACAAACTTTTGATTGAAGAAATAAACTAAGTATAAAACACCACAGTCCTCTTACGACCTCCATCTTAGTTGAGAGTTGCAAGAGAATGACTGGGTATGGCAGTGAGGGGAGGGGCTATATAGCAGCTCTGCTGTGGGTGATCCTCTTGCAACTTCCTGTTGGGAAGGAGAATATCCCACAAGTAATGGATGATCCGTGGACTGGATACACTTAACAAGAGAAAAAAGTGTTTTTAATATCGTTTGAATGGCAATTGTGTATAAATTGTAATGACTATCACCTCATTTTCTTTTAATAAGTGCCAATAAAAGCCGTTTTACTTTTAGTGATAATATAATTTAGCTATACTCTTTGAAATTTAAAGGTGCACACAACTTTCTTATGTCAAGATCTTTTTGACTTTATTATCCAAGTAAAACTTTTTAGTTAACCACACCCCTCCACATTTGTGCAGGATTATACTATAGCTAAAACCTATTCACATTTGAATTTCTGTGTATTACAAGCAATAAATGAACCAAACCCCAATGTAAGTATATATGTATTTATTCCAGAAAAAGTTCATATTGGTTTCACATCTCATTGAGAAAATGTCATATTGAAAAACCACAAAGATGTACTATTGTAAAAGAAACCGCATTCACATGTCATGTTTATTCTTACGAATGTCCTAAAAACTGTGAAAAGCCATGAAGTCCCATGCATTCAGACGGTATTAAGGCACTTTGGATAAAAGTAATACTGGGTTATGAACTTTCTTCTTCTGAGGTCCAGTTCCACCAGAAATCAGTTAAACATGTATTCACTTTGCTATGATATTCAAAATGCGAGAACCAAGAAAAATCAAGGAGATTTCATTTGAAAAACACAAAGAGAAGATATGAACCCCCCCCCCCCAAAAAAAAAAACACCAAACAAATTATACAGGTGAAATAAACGATTTCCTATACACTAAATGATGAAAGTCTAGGTCTAAATAATATCAGAACTCAAGAATAACCCTGTCAATGATAGAAAAAAAGAGTGGCATATTTTTTTTAAATCTATCTGTGCATCTGGCAGATACGTGCCAAAAATAATTATAATCCGGTTTAAAAAAAAAATTGCACTTCAGGAAATACACTTCTCGCCAGGCATGTTCATTGTAGGTTTTACAAAGAAGAAAAGAACTTGTGAACATACACACACACAAATACTGTAAAATTGTCAGTGCTGAAGGGGAAGAAAACCCCAAGTCCACTGGTAACTGTATAAAGGTTGCTCGGAAGAGGAATGGTATTCAGTGTCTCACAGGTGGTTGGCGTGCAGGATGGCAGAGGGTAGTGCTTGCAACCAGTGACCGCTGATGGCAGGTAAGACATACATGCCCCCTATCTTTGTCACAGCATGACCTGCCAGTAACACAAAATACAATCTTTGGTTTTCCATTCTTAGGTTAGGGAAGATAAAAAGAGATAGAGAAAATATATATATATCTTGCAATAGAAGCAATGTCTTTCGGGCATGTTGCTGAATTCCTTGAGCCTCTGCTTGTTTCACTGCCGAGGGTTTGGAAAATAGGGCACAATTGGTCACAAGATGCTCGCTTTCACGTATGATGGTGTGTGTCTGAACCAATGTCCACTGTGATATTCGTGTATAATGGTGGAAGCTCCTTTGATAGGAGGGTGTACTGTAGAGAGTTCATGCCGTCTTGCTTCCACGTCCGCCGGGTTTTGGCCAAAAGATTGAATCTAAAAGGGGGGAAAAAAATTACAAAGTGGTGAATCACAGGAAATGTACTAATTCGTTTTAAAGGGACAGTCTACACCAGAATTTGTATTTTTTAAAGAGATAGATTATCCCTTTATTACCCATTCCCCAGTTTTGCATAACTAACACGGTTAAAGATTATCCCTTTATTACCCATTCCCCAGTTTTGCATAACTAACACGGTTATATTAATAAACTTTTCACCTCTGTGATTACCTTGTATCTAAGCCTCTGCAGACTACCCCCTTGATGCAGTTCTTTTGACAGACTTTCATTTTAGCCAAACAGTGCTGACTTCTAGGTAACTCCACGGGCGTGAGCACAATGTTATCTATATGGCAAACAAATTCCCTCTAGTGGTGAAAAACTGTCAAAATGTATTCAGATAAGAGGCGGCCTTTACGGTCTAAGAAATTAGCATAAGAGCCTACCTAGGCTTAGCTTTCAACTAAGAATACCAAGACAACAAAGCAAAATTTTTGATAAAAATAAATTGGAAAGTTGTTTAAAATTGCATGCGTTATCTGAATCATGAAAGTTTATTTTGGACTAGACTGTCCCTTTATGGGGTAACTAATGCAAAAATGAAATATTCAAATTTATTTGAGCATGTCCTTTTTTCATCATTAAAACAGAATTTATGTTTACCTGATAAATTACTTTCTCCAACGGTGTGTCCGGTCCACGGCGTCATCCTTACTTGTGGGGATATTCTCTTCCCCAACAGGAAATGGCAAAGAGCCCAGCAAAGCTGGTCACATGATCCCTCCTAGGCTCCGCCTACCCCAGTCATTCGACCGACGTTAAGGAGGAATATTTGCATAGGAGAAACCATATGGTACCGTGGTGACTGTAGTTAAAGAAAATAAATTATCAGACCTGATTAAAAAACCAGGGCGGGCCGTGGACCGGACACACCGTTGGAGAAAGTAATTTATCAGGTAAACATAAATTCTGTTTTCTCCAACATAGGTGTGTCCGGTCCACGGCGTCATCCTTACTTGTGGGAACCAATACCAAAGCTTTAGGACACGGATGAAGGGAGGGAGCAAATCAGGTCACCTAAATGGAAGGCACCACGGCTTGCAAAACCTTTCTCCCAAAAATAGCCTCAGAAGAAGCAAAAGTATCAAACTTGTAAAATTTGGTAAAAGTGTGCAGTGAAGACCAAGTCGCTGCCCTACATATCTGATCAACAGAAGCCTCGTTCTTGAAGGCCCATGTGGAAGCCACAGCCCTAGTGGAATGAGCTGTGATTCTTTCGGGAGGCTGCCGTCCGGCAGTCTCGTAAGCCAATCTGATGATGCTTTTAATCCAAAAAGAGAGAGAGGTAGAAGTTGCTTTTTGACCTCTCCTTTTACCGGAATAAACAACAAACAAGGAAGATGTTTGTCTAAAATCCTTTGTAGCATCTAAATAGAATTTTAGAGCGCGAACAACATCCAAATTGTGCAACAAACGTTCCTTCTTTGAAACTGGTTTCGGACACAGAGAAGGTACGATAATCTCCTGGTTAATGTTTTTGTTAGAAACAACTTTTTGAAGAAAACCAGGTTTAGTACGTAAAACCACCTTATCTGCATGGAACACCAGATAAGGAGGAGAACACTGCAGAGCAGATAATTCTGAAACTCTTCTAGCAGAAGAAATTGCAACTAAAAACAAAACTTTCCAAGATAATAACTTAATATCAACGGAATGCAAGGGTTCAAACGGAACCCCCTGAAGAACTGAAAGAACTAAATTGAGACTCCAAGGAGGAGTCAAAGGTTTGTAAACAGGCTTAATTCTAACCAGAGCCTGAACAAAGGCTTGAACATCTGGCACAGCGGCCAGCTTTTTGTGAAGTAACACAGACAAGGCAGAAATCTGTCCCTTCAGGGAACTTGCAGATAATCCTTTTTCCAATCCTTCTTGAAGGAAGGATAGAATCCTAGGAATCTTAACCTTGTCCCAAGGGAATCCTTTAGATTCACACCAACAGATATATTTTTTCCAAATTTTGTGGTAAATCTTTCTAGTTACAGGCTTTCTGGCCTGAACAAGAGTATCGATAACAGAATCTGAGAACCCTCGCTTCGATAAGATCAAGCGTTCAATCTCCAAGCAGTCAGCTGGAGTGAAACCAGATTCGGATGTTCGAACGGACCCTGAACAAGAAGGTCTCGTCTCAAAGGTAGCTTCCAAGGTGGAGCCGATGACATATTCACCAGATCTGCATACCAAGTCCTGCGTGGCCACGCAGGAGCTATCAAGATCACCGACGCCCTCTCCTGATTGATCCTGGCTACCAGCCTGGGGATGAGAGGAAACGGCGGGAACACATAAGCTAGTTTGAAGGTCCAAGGTGCTACTAGTGCATCCACTAGAGCCGCCTTGGGATCCCTGGATCTGGACCCGTAGCAAGGAACTTTGAAGTTCTGACGAGAGGCCATCAGATCCATGTCTGGAATGCCCCACAGCTGAGTGACTTGGGCAAAGATTTCCGGATGGAGTTCCCACTCCCCCGGATGCAATGTCTGACGACTCAGAAAATCCGCTTCCCAATTTTCCACTCCTGGGATGTGGATAGCAGACAGGTGGCAGGAGTGAGACTCCGCCCATAGAATGATTTTGGTCACTTCTTCCATCGCCAGGGAACTCCTTGTTCCCCCCTGATGGTTGATGTACGCAACAGTTGTCATGTTGTCTGATTGAAAACGTATGAACTTGGCCCTCGCTAGCTGAGGCCAAGCCTTGAGAGCATTGAATATCGCTCTCAGTTCCAGAATATTTATCGGTAGAAGAGATTCTTCCCGAGACCAAAGACCCTGAGCTTTCAGGGATCCCCAGACCGCGCCCCAGCCCATCAGACTGGCGTCGGTCGTGACAATGACCCACTCTGGTCTGCGGAATGTCATCCCTCGTGACAGGTTGTCCAGGGACAGCCACCAACGGAGTGAGTCTCTGGTCCTCTGATTTACTTGTATCTTCGGAGACAAGTCTGTATAGTCCCCATTCCACTGACTGAGCATGCACAGTTGTAATGGTCTTAGATGAATGCGTGCAAAAGGAACTATGTCCATTGCCGCTACCATCAACCCGATCACTTCCATGCACTGAGCTATGGAAGGAAGAGGAACGGAATGAAGTATCCGACAAGAGTCTAGAAGTTTTGTTTTTCTGGCCTCTGTCAGAAAAATCCTCATTTCTAAGGAGTCTATTATTGTTCCCAAGAAGGGAACCCTTGTTGACGGAGATAGAGAACTCTTTTCCACGTTCACTTTCCATCCGTGAGATCTGAGAAAGGCCAGGACAATGTCCGTGTGAGCCTTTGCTTGAGGAAGGGACGACGCTTGAATCAGAATGTCGTCCAAGTAAGGTACTACAGCAATGCCCCTTGGTCTTAGCACAGCTAGAAGGGACCCTAGTACCTTTGTGAAAATCCTTGGAGCAGTGGCTAATCCGAAAGGAAGCGCCACGAACTGGTAATGTTTGTCCAGGAATGCGAACCTCAGGAACCGATGATGTTCCTTGTGGATAGGAATATGTAGATACGCATCCTTTAAATCCACCGTGGTCATGAATTGACCTTCCTGGATGGAAGGAAGAATAGTTCGAATGGTTTCCATCTTGAACGATGGAACCTTGAGAAACTTGTTTAAGATCTTGAGATCTAAGATTGGTCTGAACGTTCCCTCTTTTTTGGGAACTATAAACAGATTGGAGTAGAACCCCATCCCTTGTTCCTTAATGGAACAGGATGAATCACTCCCATTTTTAACAGGTCTTCTACACAATGTAAGAATGCCTGTCTTTTTATGTGGTCTGAAGACAACTGAGACCTGTGGAACCTCCCCCTTGGGGGAAGTCCCTTGAATTCCAGAAAATAACCTTGGGAGACTATTTCTAGCGCCCAAGGATCCAGAACATCTCTTGCCCAAGCCTGAGCGAAGAGAGAGAGTCTGCCCCCCACCAGATCCGGTCCCGGATCGGGGGCCAACATTTCATGCTGTCTTGGTAGCAGTGGCAGGTTTCTTGGCCTGCTTTCCCTTGTTCCAGCCTTGCATTGGTCTCCAAGCTGGCTTGGCTTGAGAAGTATTACCCTCTTGCTTAGAGGACGTAGCACTTTGGGCTGGTCCGTTTCTACGAAAGGGACGAAAAACATAATTTATGTAAGAACTTACCTGATAAATTCATTTCTTTCATATTAACAAGAGTCCATGAGCTAGTGACGTATGGGATATACATTCCTACCAGGAGGGGCAAAGTTTCCCAAACCTTAAAATGCCTATAAATACACCCCTCACCACACCCACAAATCAGTTTAACGAATAGCCAAGAAGTGGGGTGATAAGAAAAAGTGCGAAGCATATAAAATAAGGAATTGGAATAATTGTGCTTTATACAAAAAA